>NC_141055.1:8391600-8991600 GCF_041138505.1 Cibotium barometz
GAGAGAGAGAGAGAGAAACCCCACAACCCAATGTAACTTGCCCCAACAGAGTAAAACCACCTCTGAGCCACCGGATGATGTAGGCCATGTGGTAGATGTATGTGTGAGCAATTTAGTCAAGGTCACGGGCACTTGTAGTAGCCTTGGACTTAGAGAGAGAGAGTGTGTGTCAAGGACTATGAGTTTAGGGACTCGAGGCATTGGTCGCGGGCTACCAAGTAAGAGGGAAACTTGGTATATGGTCCAGGTGTGCTAGGATTATTCACTTGAGGAGAGGTGTTGAAATATACAAGTGAATGGGTGTGTGCAGGAACAAGCCTTTAGCAAGAGGCTGCAAATGAGTGAGAAGCAGTGAAAAGGTGAGAGGTATCTACTGGGAGAGAATAAAGGGTAGCATGAGAAGATTTAGGATGTGTGGAGATATTCTGGAAAAAGTGAAGAGGTGGAGAGAATCAAGCAAAAGAGGTGGAGTGAATCAAGGAGAGATCAGTGGGATTAGATGCTTGGCATCTTGTGGATGTAAACTCTAGAAATTGAGGCATTGGCCTAATGAGAATTTGCTGGTTTTTAATCATCCATGCCTACATTAAGCTATCAGTTAATTTCTCACTAATCTCATCTTAATCATCATCTAATCACTTTGTTAATGAAGTTGATTCTTGCATTTGATCCACCATAGCTCATCACATTGCTGCAAATTTAATAGAAACCACATGCTTAACAATAAAATCTAGATGGACACTACATTGATAAAAACAATTCCTAGCCATAACACATACAGGCGACACTCTAATGAAAAGTATAGCCTTCTCTTGGGAAGCATATGAAATGAGAGGATTGCATCATTGTTACTCATATTAAAATATAGACTATAAAATAAAACTCTCATAAACTCCAACGGCAAACACAATTCACCCCCTTGGGAAACATCAAGTACATAAATATTTCCTAGACAGGGGAAAGTCACGAATACATGTGCAAGTTCTTCATAAAGCACCAAACATAAATGTCTAAAATATGGCATAAATATCTTGTCAAAAAAGCATCTACATATTCTTTTTTGTGTTATGGATTGTAATGTTGTAATCACCAACTATGTGTGCACACATGCCATTATAAATAAAAGAGCAAATGTTTTTAACAAGGTGGGTAAAAGCCCAACTACCAATGAATATGTATGACCAACTTATCACATGAAGATTGTGTACATGCCATATGGGTGCTTGTGAAGACACTTTCTCAACACTGTTAATACAAACTTAATGGGACACTAAAATGTTTTTTGGCATGGCATCAAATGCTTGGATTTTTTTAACCTTGCAAAAGGCTAAGGTTTCTCACTTTCCAATTTTATAATAAAAAACACAAATAAGATATTTAAGGGATTTTCCAAGGAAAATACCATTGGCATGCATGTCAGATTTCTCTCCATCTTATTTCCTTCACCTTTTGTGTTATAGCTTTGCTCAAGGCTCTTTCTTCTCTCTCTCTCTCTCTCTCTCTCTCTCTCTCTCTCTCTCTCTCCATATAATAGAAGATATATTACCAAAAATTACTTTACAAATGACCACATGGCCGTCATGTGTGATGTACTAGCTTTTCCTCACTAATTACTCCAAACCACAGGTGTAGCTCAGAGCACCCTCATCCAATATATAGTTGTGTCATTCTCCACTAAATGAGCTGACCGCTGCAAGGAAGAGACTTGCCACAATAGTAGCCCTTTTATACAACCTATGTGAGCCGTAATACCCACTTTTGCATCAAATCTCCATCAAATATGAAGGCATTCCTAGTTAACCAGATATGTCATAAACCTGTCCACCTGAAAAAATGAAAGAAAACTAAGTGTTCTGGGTTATCCGATCCATTCGGAATCTTACCAAAAATCCAATCTTTAATCATTACGGGCCTATCTGTTAATGGAGTCCATATGCGAGAAAGGAAATCCCACACCTTCTTTGCCACCGGACATGAAATGAAAAGATGGGGACATGTTTCCAAGCATGTAGTACAAAACACACAATTACCAGAAGCAATCTGTTGCTTTTGCAACAGTCCCCCAATGGTAGTCCTCCAACTAGCATGCACCATAGAAACACCTTCTCTTGATATGGAATCTTAGACCACCATCCCTCTCTCTCTCTCTCTCTCTCTCTCTCTCTCTCTCTCTCTCTCTCTCTCTCTCTCTCTCTCTCTCGTAAAACTATAGATCTTGAGATCAAGCATTCTTCTTCATAAATTTTCATATGCATGCAATAGCGAGTGTGTCGTGTATTTGAAAGATGACGTAAGGGCGATGTAGTAATGCTCATGAGATTGCTTGCAATTTGAAGTGTGTTTGCCCAATCCATGCACTCTTCCACATGTGTTGTTAGGGCAATGTAGGGAAAGTGTCATTTTTTTATCAATGTGATTTAATGCAGGGGAAGCGACAATTTTTCATCAATGTGAGTGAATGTAGAATTAATTGAAAAGGTTTCTCACACTATTCCAAGCTAATGTGCTACTTACTTCTTTTCAAACCAGTTTGGATGCAAATTTTAGTTGTTTATTGCTAAGCCCTTCTAGTTGAAGCATTTTACACAAAATGCTTCATCATTTAAGTTGTGAAATATTACACAAGCTATAGCTCAAAAATAAAACCCGATTTTCAAATTCGAGGTGGTTGACTTGCTTTCCATGTGGTCTTGCAAGTTGTGTAAAGAATTATACTATGATGCTTCACCCTTTTTGTCAGAAAGATCTTACTAGATAAGATAATGCTTTTAATACATATGAAATACCATTACAATCCACCACGTAGCACATGGCCAACTAAGTCGTATTTTAGATTAATAACATTTATCCATGAGAAGGATGTGTATTGCACAACACCACTTTTTTTTCGATGGTCTTAGATTACGACATAATATTTTTTTTATAACCATATTGCAATCATTTCTTATATATATGCACATGATCCTTTAACTACCCATGCACATTAATCAAATATATAAAACTAAGAACATGCTCAATGCTATGAAAGCGCTTTGTGATGAGTGGTTTTTAGCAAGCAATTTTCATAAGTGGGAAATTCCAAACCTCTCTCTCTCTCCCCCTCCCCATTCCTACTCTAGAATGAATTATTTTTAATATGTAAGCATGATTCAAAACCCTTAATTAATCATATATATTTGTATGTGCATGTGTATTTATAGCTTGGGGGTGTACTACTAAGAAACCCTATGTATCATGTGTGTTCAAGGAGTATTCAAAAAACCCCTCACTTGTGAATTTTTCGTGAATAAAATGAGCCCTTTTTCTTTATAGATTTATGGGTTTTTTTCAAAATCGATTAAAAAAACCCTTTTTGTATATGTATTTATGTAAATTTACCTTAAATTTTTGAATTACAAAACCCCTTCATTTGAACTCACATAATATACTTACATATTTTTAGGTGACACCTAAGATTTATAACACCCAGTAGTCATGGTTCAAAACCCTAAATTAACCATGATTAGCTTGGAAAAAATGAATTCTCATTCAAATAATTACTAATGCTTAAAAGAAAAAGTAACAAATTTATTAATTAGACTTTATTACAGTATTCTATTTACTAGTTTTAGTATAGAGGTGTGTTAATTTAATTGACACATACCAAATTTGTAGTGTCTCTTTTAATAGTTAGTTGAAGAAGGTTTTGGTTCTCAAGAACATTTTGTGATCTATCTTATTCATTTTCTCTTTGATGTGTTATCTTTAACAAGCAATATCAAAGTTGGCCTATTAATGTAACCTCAAAGCTTGAAGTAATATTCTTGGTGGGTGGGTCATCCTAAAGCCTCTCCATGTGCACCTTCTTAGCTTCCTTGCGTCTCATGTGTGCAACCCATTTAAAACCCACATGAACACCCCCTTAAATAGTTCCTAGGAATTTTAGAAACCTAACATGGTGTGTATGTTGAGTTTCCACACTAGCTTGAGTTACAACTTGGGACATAAGTAAATTAGAAAAATCCAACCCACACAAAATTTATGTGGTTGAAATGTTGACACTTAGGAATTATTATGCTACAACAAGTTACCAAACTAAGCCTAAAATTTCATTGCATAGAAATTGACTTTATGTAAGGATTTTTTAAATGATGTGGCTTTTACACATGAGAGGTGATGATAATTGGTGAGATGAGTATATCTACTCACCTCTATGTATAAACATGATGAGACAATGTTAAAATAGTCATACCAATGACATGCTACTCTCAATACATGAGCATATAAACCCGTCAACCACTTAATATAGCTCAAACCACTTCATACAATAGTCTAGGAGAGTAGTGTGACTATTAATAAAAGTATAGTCATACTACTACCAATAAAAGGATAGCATGAAAGGATAGTGTGCTTTTCAAGGGTCATGTAATATGAAAATAAAGTAAGAGCATAACTACAAGAATTAACATGTCCTAGGCTAAGACAAGGCTTTTAAACCCATATTACCAAACAATTTTACTTATACACAATTAACCAATTACATACTTGTTCCTAATCACATACTTGTTTTTGAGGTCGTAATTATCACAAGCAAGGAAATATTACCAAGGGACTGAAATGCCACCCTAATTAACCATCATTATTGCAAATGGGATGAACATCATAGCCAAACATGACATGCACACTAAGGGCTATCATAATGTTGCATTGCTCTATCAATGCATAAAATATTTTTGACAACAATGTAAGTGTATTGGAAAGTTAAATAAACATCAATTATTAAGGCACAACTCATTAACATTACAAACTTTCCAACATAAACCTTTGTGGAGATAAGAAAGACCTAGTGAAACAAGGCAAAGTGAGAATGAACTTGGACTGAGTAGGGTGGCAACTTGATTGAGGCTACCATGTGTGTGGATGATAACCACATAAATGACACCAACCATGTGTGAGTATTATGGAACCCAAGTAGAAAAGACAAAGCGTTAAACATGCCACTCTATAAGGAGATACAAAACATTAAACATGCCACTCTATAAGGAGATACAAAGATGTTGTGTGGCTAGTCTTCTCAAGATCTTGCAACTTGTTTTAGGGCAACAAATACACGTGTCATTTTCTAGTGGGGGGGTTGGGAAGGACAAAGGAGCAACATAAGGTAAGCAGATGTACGAGTGTGTGATTTTACAATGAAAGTTGGCACAATGCATCTTTAAGCGTGTGGGATTTCCTATGAATTTTTGTGTAGAGGATGTAGGCCATGAGAGTAGAGACCTTGGGAGTAGGCCATGAATGAAGGCCTAATCTTTTTGACTTTGTAAAGCTAAGTAAGAAGAGCACATTAGCATCAATAGAGCTAAGTAAGAAGAGCGCAACATCACAACTTTGTAAAAAAGATAAGCAAGAGGAACACATCAACATAACTAGATCTCTCATTCATAATTGTTGGATGGAAAGAAGATTCTATGCATAGACTCATAGACAAAACATGCACATAAACTCAAACGGCAATGATTGACATGCCTTATGCCTACTCAAGAAACTACACCAACCAACTCTACCCTATCCCTAGTGGATCCGGCACCCCAACTAGCTGAACCAAGCCAAATCCCATTAGAATTTACAAATCAAGAGTTAGAGTACACCCAGTCTACACAACCCTCAAAAGTAGCACTTGAAAAATAAATGCATGTCATAGTGTCAAACTCTATAATGAATCCAGAATCTCCAAAGGCACACAATGACCAAACATAGCCGTTAGTGCCCATTACTCAAGCAATTCTAATACAACCTACCTCAAAGGCTCTAAAGAACTCGACAAATGTTATTCCATCTTCTAGAGGATATCTGAGCACATGGACGAATGGGGTACTCAAAAGTGTAGATTGGGAATACAACATTGAGACCCAACTACTTAAGGACTTGTCCATGGACCAAATCTATGAAGTTCTTTGGCAAGAAGTTGTGCAAGCTATATCTGGTACCATGAAATGAGCCGAACATCTTCAAGAAGTTACCAATTGCATTGCTAAGGTAGTTCAAGAAGTTGTGCAAGCTATATCTAGTACCATGAAATGAGCCGAACATCTTCAAGAAGTTACCAATTGCATTGCTAAGGTAGTTCAGAATGAGTGACACTTGCTTGCGACCGCCCTACCTATATACCAAATGTGCCCAAGCCACAAGCTTAAGAAAATAAGGTAGAAACTGGGGTGCCGGAACTCGTGGGAACATCACCTCAAAGCCCATTGTGTGCTACTTCTATCATGCCACCACCAGGCTTTCTAGAAAAACAAGCTCCAAATATGCCTCCACATGAGGGGGATGGCAACAAGATTCTCACTAATAATGTGGCTATGGCAACCAAGGAGAGTGAGTTTCCTAGTTCAAGCTCACAAGCTATGAAAATGAATAATATGCCTAGCTTAGCTGAGAACTCCACCGTGGACCCACAGGGAGGATAGATTGCTAGTGCTAGGTGCTCAAATGCTGGTTCTATTAGCTCTTTGGAATCTTTAGTGGACATAACAACAACTTCTCCTAAAGATAGCCCAAAATCTCCTCAATCAGCTACTTCAAGCTCTAGGGTTATTAAAAAAGAGACCATTGGTACCATAGAAATGAACCCTGACCAGACTTCTCAAAGACCCTTGAGCACATGGACGGAAGGAATTCTAAAGGGATAAGATTGGGAGTATAACATAGTAACAAACATGCTTATGGATCTTGTCATCGAGAAATCATATCCTTTGGTTTGGCAAGCACTAATGCAAGTAGCCATCGAGGACCTTAGAGTCAAATGAAGTCTTCATTTGATGATGCTGGGACTGGATCACTCCGTGGAAGAAATGAGAAAAGAGAAAAACATTGTTACTCATGCCAAGAAATCTCAAGAAATGTCAAAGGTAGATACGCACCTACAGTTTTTTAGGCCTCTAAGCAAGGGGACAAGCCATTAGCCAACTCATGAATTGCATCTAGCATGACATCCCAGATATTTTTGACAAAGCCATCAACTACTCCACAAAAGCAAGAAAAGGTCTAAGAACCATCTAACACAAGCATGAATAGCGTTCTAGATGAAATCCTAGCTAGTGACTCACATATTCCTCTAGCTATTGAAACCATGGCCATGACCACATCTTTGGAAAACTAACGGAATGTTGCCACATCTTGGCACTCTAATCACACGGGTGAGATTATTCCAAAAGTTGCTAGTGCTATTTAGTGCTTTGATTGATGGGGAAACCATGCACAACTTAATCTCTTTTGCTGCTTGGTGCTAACTAGGAAAACTTGAGCTTCAAACAAGTGAAGCTAGATTGAGGGGTATCAAGAAGAAAAATACAAAAGTACTTGGTTTGTTAAAAATTGACACCTATTGTGATAATCAACACCTGATTGGTGACTTCCTAGTCTTGCCTAAAGGTAACTTCAAAGGGCCAATCACCCTTGGTTACAATTGGTTGACAAGTGCAAAAAGTAAAAATGACTGCAAAAAAGATTGAACATATGGTAGAACATCCTAACTGCAAAACTCTGGTCTTTATGCAACCTTCAATGAAGTTGCTAGCTCTCAAGGATGATCACAAGGAGGAAGCTTTGCCATCAAATGGATTTAAAGCTAGTTTCTTAAAACCCTCTACACCATTGTTAATGGAAGATTCTTCGGCCTCAACTTCTCCATCAACTACTCCCAAAAAGAAGAATTAAAGAGCTCATAAATGAAAACCAAAACGTGCTGTAGAGACCACATATGAACCTACTAGGGAGCAAACTTTCCAAGAAGTTCCAATAGTTTGTCCAACCATTGACTCCTCTCCAGCAAATCAAAGCTTACCAAAAGTAGGAGGAACAACCACAGCAAATGGAGGAGGTCAAGGATACAAACTACTCCTTAGTGGATCCAAAAGGAGCTTCTACAAGCACAAGGCTTTTATAAAGGAAATTCTTGGATTTGGGTCCCTAAGCAAAAGCAAACTGCCATCTTACCCCACCCCAAGTATATCAAGGTTTCTTCATCAATGACCATGACCAATGTGCCCCAATGTCCAAATCACACTTGGAAGAGGAAACATATCCAAATAGAGACTGTGACAACTCCACCACCAATAGCAATTGCTTCACTTAGAGTAGGCAAGGGCAAGGCACTTATGGATGTGTCTACAACATCCCCACCCCTCCAAACTTGGCTACCTAAAAAGATTTTGAGGGTACAAAATATCTCAGGAAGGGGGGATCCAAACCATGCTTCAACATCAAAAATCCATAGACCTCCTTGCCAAGAGGCTTCTTCACCCATCAAAGCATCAATTAATGCTAATGAACTCCAACTCTCCAGTGCAATACCCCCTCAAGATGATACGGGACCCTTTTGTACTTCTTGAAGAAATAATTAAAAACTCATAGAATATATCAAAAATTAAAACAGACTTGAATTAAATTAAAATCACATAATATAGCATAACACAAGGCAAAGGAAATAGAATAACACCACCATCAAGACAAGATTGGGTGTAATCTCCCCCCCATGTCGTGTATCTCCACTCCCATGACATGAATATTTAGAGAATTTTATTTATAAAAATAGCCCAAGGAGCTAAGAATAGATGAGCGTATAAATTGGGCTTGATTTTTCCACTTTTGGGGTATTAATTTACATATTTTTAATCATATCAAAATCCCTAAGATTTGTACACATAAAAACCTTTGCCCAAATATAATTGCTAATGGGCCTTGTTACATAAAATAACTTTGTGGTGCACATTCGAGCATATATTAATCTTGTGCTCACTTGCACATTCCATTAAGTTGAATCTTGCACAAATTAAATTAAACATATTTTTGTACAATTAATTCGTATCAATTTTAAACACATAATGCAATTAATGAATGGCTTGAATAAGTACTCATATGATGTTGGGGAAGCACATCTATATGGTAAAGTGTTAGATAAACAAATGTAGATATGATTGATGCAATTAATATTCACGGATAAGAAAAATTACCTCAAGGTATGATGAGTTGAGAATAAAACAATAAAAGTGGTGTTTGAATATCACAAAAATATGAAAACTCTTAAAGTTTTGCACATTGTTTTAGATATCCTGAAAATATTGTAATCTCTGCATCACAAAAATAATTAGATTGGAACAAAGAATTTAGGGTCTCTTCTAGGTCTTACTCTCAAAAGTTAAAGCTTTTTGAGGTTTTCTTTTTCTTTTTGCCTTAAGGTCACATGATAGAAGTTTTTGCTAATCATTTCTCCGATCTCCTGGTTTATAGAAGGTTTTGATTTATGCTTTCGCAAAGGAAATAAGGGTATACCTATACATAAGCTTTCAAACCCTTGCATAAAATTTATGCTCAAGGTTTTAGGCCATTTAAAGTTTTATTGTATAAGCTTTAAATTTGAACAAGATTAACGCTTTTTGAAATGGTTTAAATAAACAAATCTTTTTAAATTTATAACTCTAGAAGAATAGATTTAATAGCTAGAAGTAGCCATATTAGTAGCTCTTAGCTAATATAACTTGCTTTGGTGAAAATGAAAACACCAAGAGTAGACAAAAATGAAGTAGGGATAAAGTCTAAATCAGACTGTAATCTAGAGCTTTTGAAAGCTTTATAATTAAGCTTTAATCAAAGCTTTATTACAAAGCTTTAAAAAAAACCTAAAGCTCCTTAAAAAAAATCAAGATTTTCTTGTGGCTAGCTTCTACTACCGACAGCCAACCCATAGGGTATTAATAAATATATAAACTAAGCTTTAATTTTATTAGTCTTTAAAAAAAAGCTATAATAAGGCTTTTATATTATAACATAAGCTTTTTCAAGCTTTTATTTTTAAGCCTTTTAATATATAATAGCTTATTTATGTATACTAAGTTTATATTATTATTAAACTTATTTTAACCGTGGCGCTTTGCCTCTCCTTTTTTTTTTGGGGTTATTAAAAAAAAGGAACTAAAGCTTTAACCTATTAAAAGCTTAAAACAAGCCTATGTCCGTCATGCTTTCAATTCGTAGAGAGAGAGAGAGAGAGAGAGAGAGAGAGAGAAGAAGAAAGGGAGGTGAATATATAATTGAGGTTTAATGAAGGCTCAAGGTAAGGCCTTGAGGTGAATATATAATTGAGGTTTAATTAAGGCTCAAGGTAAGGCCTTGAGGTAGGGAAAATAATAATAATAGTAATAATACGTTATTCCTGTTATTTTCCCAACTGAGCTGCGAGAGGCAAGACTCTGCACGCGCTGTTGCAAGCACACGCGCTCGTCTCCAAGCCTGGAGTGGATGGTGGTAGGGAGGTGCAACAAGCAATACATATATATATATATATATTTAACAGCCTTTGATTAAGGCTTTGGATAAAAAGCTACCGCCAACAAAGAAGAAAGATTCTTTTTTTATTTTTATTTTTTATTTTTTTGTAAAAGGGATTTGCACCCACCGCATTACTGAGGAAGAAAAAAAAAATGAAAAGATAAATTGGGAGGAGAAAATAAATCTGCAGCCCTCATCCGTCCATGATGGAATTCTTGACGTTGCAACAGTTTAGCAATCTGGCTATAGCTCTCCATGCTCCTCTCCTTGCGGATTCTATGCGTACGGATGGATTATGAAACAGATTAGTGAAATTAAAGGTGGTTTTGTGGTTTTGCGTGTCTTAAGGTTTTAAAATTTTCTTTGATGATTAAGATAATTAAAATAGATACCAACACTCCAATCTACTCAAATATATCAAAAAAATCATTGAACGTGCAAAAATTAGTATCAAAAAAGTCTATGTAAAAAATATAAAAGAGAGCAAAGCTTTCACTAAAATGTTTCCTAATGCTTAATGTAATGTAAATGATGCATTATAAGACTTGATTAACCTATGTAAATGTTAACCATTTACATCAATCTAAACACAACAAAAACAATAAATTAGCTAAAACGTAAGCTAAAACATATTCTTTCCAAAACAAAAAAGAGAGCAAAAAGCAACCAAAATCACCACAAATCTTTATCGAAGTAACTCTTTTTCATGGGAATCTACTACTAGAGAGTATGGGCAATGGTTTATGAATAGATTTTGGAAACAAGCAACAAAAAAAGTTAATGGATTACTACTCGACACCGGTGCCAAAAATGTTATTGCTTGCTTTGGTATCTCCTAGAAACACATTCACAAGAGATTGCCTTAGCAAGCTACAACCATCGTAGAAGGAATCTTTCCAATTGCGAGCTCGTAACCTAGAAACACTTTCACATGAGATTACCCTAGCAAGCTACAACCATTGTAGTAGTAATATTTCCAATGGCGAGCTCGTAACCCTCAAGGTCTCCAAGATTTGAAGAGCAGTTTTCGTCACTGTCTCAATAGTTTTTAAATTGCATTCAAGTAACTCTTAATTTTTACTAATCATTAATTTATTCATTAATCACAAAGCAAACCAACCTTTTTAAATCCTCTATTTTGAACAAATATGAAGTAGGAAATGTGTTGCTTGGCCTTTAGAGACCCCTACTCCACCATTTCTCCCAACAATCTCAACTCCATTTGCTTCCAATATATGAGTTTTGCTCTCTGCATTCACTTATTTCTTAATTACAACACTAATCTCTCTTAATTACAACACTAATCACTGATTTCACTCTCTATATTCAAGACTTTTGGACAACCACTAACCTTGCACTAATGCATCATTCCTATCCCAAAATTAATTCTAGGTCTCGTTAAGGCCCCATCGCGCACTTCCCATAAATTAATATACTATGAAAATTGTTTTCAAAGTATGTCAAAATAGACTAAAAATAAAATAGTACACCCAAAAATGGATGTAAAATCCTAATGAAACCCACATTGGGTAATGTAAAAAGTGGTAAAAATAGCTTTTTACTACTCAAAATATATATTTAGTATTAAAAATTTTCTAAATATAATCAAAATACTAAAAATGATCTAACATTTTACTAAATATAGAAAAATGCTAAAATGGCCCAAAAATGATAAATTTGAGACTAAAAATAATAGTTATCATTTAGAAATATAACTGATACTGGGCAACATGGCGAGTCTATGATCATCAGGTTGAGATAAAATGACTAAACACCTTTTTTATTCCTAGATTTTGGTTTATGAATCAATTAACTAGAATCCAAAGATGTTATTAGAACTGGTCTTATTAGCATTTTTAGGTGTGTGCTACTCTTGTATAACTAGCCAAGCTAACATGAGTAAATCAAGAGATTAAGAATAGTGCACCTAGGCACGGAGTTGCCCTATTATTGGCTATTATTTTCAATTACACAGCCTATCCTAGTAGTTCTTGCACCTCCTTCTTGAGTGAGATGAGGTTAAATGTTTTCTTGGTTCTTGTCAGATATTATCCACCAATTACATAAATTTAGGTGGTTAGTCTAGAAACCAAATTTGCATAGGAGGAAGCTCTTGCATATCTAGTGTAGCAGTTTTTGTAGATTGGCCATGCCTCATGTACTCTAAAGAATGATAGCTAGTTGATCTCTCCTTCTTTAATGTGTCTTTGTTGCTCTGCCTTTCTCAAGTGCCTTCTTTTAGTAAATTCTTTCTAGGAGTCATTGGAATTAGGATCTTTAGTACCTTGGGAGTTGTCTTCATTTTCAAGAAAGGAAAGTTATAA
The DNA here is from genome assembly GCF_041138505.1 of Cibotium barometz. Taxonomy (NCBI): domain Eukaryota; kingdom Viridiplantae; phylum Streptophyta; class Polypodiopsida; order Cyatheales; family Cibotiaceae; genus Cibotium; species Cibotium barometz. The sequence goes on from NC_141055.1 coordinate 8,404,230, forward strand.
CATATCATGTGCCTGCTCACCTTGCAATTCGAGTAAAGTAAATTGTCTCTTAATTGGCATATATGTTAGGTTTACTCTCAAAGGCTAGGATCTTTTGTACATAGATTTTGGCATATTCTGCAATGCATAAGAATCATCTCTCCATTGGCATATATGTCACGTTAATGCTCAAGATTGGGATCTTGTGTATATAAATTTTGGCATATTTATCTCAATGCATAAGAACTCTATTTTCCCCACCAACAGGTAGACTATATGCTAAATGCATCAATCGATGGTAGATTCACACCGTCCTCCTATGTTATAGTTGCATATCCTCCTCTTGTATATGCACACGTTCTTCTTCTTTCATCTTTTATAACTATGTACAGTAATATATTGGATGTAAAGTAATAGATATATTAGATGTGACTCTACATTAGGATGTGAAGTTCATGACTATTGTAAAGTAAAATGACTATGGGTAGAGGGATAATGACTTTATACCACATTAAAATTCATGAAAGTGTACAATATCCCCAACATGGTATTATTAATTATACCAATATATCTATAAATAATATAGAAATGAAGTTCAAATCTAGGAATTATGCATGGCTAGGATCTAATACATGCATGGCTAGGATGTAGTACATGCATGGCTAGGTTATAAATACATGATTATTTAATCTAAAAATCATGGCTATATTAGTTATAGACATATTGGTATAATTAATAATACCATGCGAGGGATACTGTACATTTTCATGTTTTTTAAGGTATAAGGTCATAATAGCCCCCCATCAATCTAGAACCATTCTAGATTAACCTCAATGATCTAAAAAAAACAAGGATAGAATAGAGAGTTCCAAAAAGTCCTCTTCCAAAAATGGTGAGTTTTACAATACTCTACACTAGGATTTGAAGTTCCTGATGACGATATAACATAAAATGATAATAATATATATAGCACATGGTCACATAGATAAAGGTCAGCACATGAAGTATATATATCTATGTTTTGAGCTATATTGGCCATAGCATAGGGTGTTAATTCTTTGGCAATGTCAATGTTAAATTAAAGTAAAGAGAGGGTTAGTGTAGAAAAGTATAGAGAGGAGGTTTGAGGCGAGGCCTACTCACAAAGTAGCCAATGTTAAGATCTCTCAATGAGGTTGTCCATTTTCTCTACGCTATATGTTGGCTATTGTGGTTGATTTTCTTAAGCCAGTTTATTGCTGCATTGCCAACTCACCTTAAGCTTTGACTGCATCTGTGTGTGCTTCTTGAAAATGACTTACCACATCTTGGTGGCTTTTTAGCGTAACCTCTTTTTCTATTTGCGCTTATGTCAGCTTACCTATAATGTCCTTATATCTTGGGCATGGATTCCATTTAGTATTTCCCTTTGATTTTTTAATTTAGTCGCCCATTGGGTAAGGCTTATGACTTGTAAGTTCTATCTCCACAAATCTTTTCTTATAGGCAGATATCTACCTTGCTCAATACTACCTATGTTCTCTACCTGTGTATAGGCAGATATCTACCTTGCTCAATACTACCTATGTTCTCTACCTGTGTATAGTTCCTAGCTTTGACTGCATCTGTGTGTGCTTCTTGAAAATGACTTACCACATCTTGGTGGCTTTTTAGCATAATCTCTTTTTCTATTTGTGCTTACGTCAGCTTACCTATAATGTCAGCTTACCTATAATGTCAGCATAACCTCTTTTTCTATTTGTGCTTACGTCAGCTTACCTATAATGTTAGCTTACTTATAATGTCCTTATATCTTGGGCATGGATTCCATTTAGTATTTCCCTTTGATTTTTTAATTTAGTCGCCCATTGGGTAAGGCTTATGACTTGTAAGTTCTATCTCCACAAATCTTTTCTTATAGGCAGATATCTACCTTGCTCAATACTACCTATGTTCTCTACCTATGTACAGTTCCTAGCTTAGTATGTTCAATTTGAGTTCATCTTCAAACTTGACCTAGGCTTTGGCTATTTGTTTCTCTTTATCATGTAAACACCCTTACAAATCTTGAATTTGTGTCCTTTAAGTATCCACATCTTTTTCATTGGAAATAAACTTGGCATTAATGAGTTTTTTATCTTCCTCCAACTCTTTAAGCGTACTTCTAAAGGCTTGGACCTCTATTGCTTCGTTTTATACCGCAGTCTTGTTTGTTACTATTTTTTGAATCTCGAGCTTAGGACATAAGTTTTAAAATAAATTTTTCTTGACCAGTAATTATTCCAACAAAGCATGGCAATCACCCCAGTGATAGGATGATAAGCCATTTTGATGAGCCTAGACTTGTTAAGAGTATAAGGAAGACTTATACATGCCATCATAAGGCTCTAGACCAAGATGAGGATAGTTGCTAAGGAAAAATTCAAGACAACTAAGAAGAAGGTGTAGGCTTTATCCTCAAAGCTAGTAGCCAAAGAGCCTAAGTGGCAAGGCTGAAAGGCTTCATCAGCCCGTGAAAAAGCTAAAGGACTACAACTAAAGGTCCAAAAGAAGATAACATAAAAAAATAGCACACAAAAATGTAATGCACAAACAATTGTCAAAGATAGTGATGTCATGACCATTGAAACTTGTTTCAATGATAGCTTTGAAGCTACCTCCCTCATCACAGAAAGAGCAATCTCCTACTTAAACCAACTCTACCCCCAAAGACAAGAGACCCACTAACTATGTAAACCTTCCAAAGAAACTCAAAGAGTATCCCAACCTCGTGTTAGATAAAGAAGCGAATGAAACAAACCCGAAATGTTGTAAGGAAAGTGCAGGTTGAATTAGAGTCATTACTTTAGCAATAAGTGATCGAGTACAAACCACTGATCCTAGACCCTATTCCAAAATTCAATTATAGAACCAGTAAGAGAACCTAATAGTGTGCTAAAGATTGTAGCCAAACACATGACAATTTATAAGAAGCTACAAAAAGAACCAATTCCAAAGCCTTTACCTCTGTAAACAATCCAACTAGATTCTAATTGCTAGAAGGCAGTGAAGGAGGACTTAACATGTGACCAAAGATCATAGAAAAGCATGTGACCATTCTTAATACGAAGTTGTAAAAAAAGACCCAATTCTCAAGCCTTTGTAGTGAATGAGGACTCAATGGGAGATGAAAGTAAGCCTTCCACCACGGGTCATCATAGTCATGGCAATATTTTCTCCAATAGTCATCATAGTCATGGAAATATTTTCTCCAATGTGATAGGTGATAACTTCATTTCCACCCCATCAAAGGAATCACTACATATCCCCTAGGAATCATTGCACATCCCCTACACATTGGCAGGTCCAAGCCCATACTTCCGAGTGAGTATGAGCCAAGTGAGAGCAAATATATCACACAGGATGTAGCAAGACTCACGACTTTCTTATCCTTAGAATTTCAAAGTTTGACCCCGAACAAGTTAACTTTTACAAGGAAATTCTCAACTTTGGAGGGACTCAGTTGAATGATTGGGAGCCTGAGAGCCCACACACCTGAAAGTGAAGTGGAGGAGGATGTGCTATGCCATATTGAGCACTCTTCTTCTATAACCAAGACAAAGACCATTAAAAAGCTAAGACACAACTTCAAAAGCAATGAAATGATTTCCATGTTACTTGTAGCGTATAAAGGCACGACAGTCTTTGCAATCTTGGATGGTTGTGATGGAGTTAACATAATCAACAAGAATTTCTACGAGACCTAGGGAAGCCCACCACTGGTAGGCACAAGACTAGTCAAGCTTGCTAGTGGAAACACATATAATAAACCCTTGTGTATCCTTCAGGATGCAAAGATTAAGACCTTTGGACTAAGCTTCCACCATTCATGGGGTGATGGATTTGTAGAGAAGAGATTCATACACCATAATCCTTGGAAGGCCTTACATGAGAAATGAAAGACTAGTTCATGATTGGGAAACCAATCGCATTTATATATGTAAGGGTAACAAGCCCTTGAAACTAAATTTGAAAATAGGGAAGACTTGTCCCATGGGTAGAAGAATTTTCACCTTCTCACCAACACAATTGCTTGGACCATGTCGCTAGATATCTGTAGAGATTGGAAACTAAGATGTCAAATGGTGAAGACAAGGACCAAGAATATGAGCCCCTCTTGAAGCCTACCAACTTTGAGGATTAGATTCACATTTCGACAATCATGGAAACTCTTCCATAGAAGATTGGGACAAGGTTTGCATGTTTAGTGCCAAACGCACATCCCTTTTCATGCTCGATGTATATGAAACAAAACTAGCTATGGAAAAACATAATTGCATTGAGCTAGAGTTCCCCCATAAAGACCACCTAGAGGTATGGTGTGCCTTGGTTAACATCGAGGCATAATGTGTTATCTTGGAAGACATGGACCACCGATCCCTTGCACCATCCACAAAGCAACCATTATTGCAGTAAACAATTCCCAATCTATGATCATTAATTTTTTTGAAGTGGAATATTATACTGGAACTAAAGTTGCATCTTGCAAGTTTTATTTGACTCCATGAGCTACAATGAAAGAGAGCATCATCCTTGGGGAAGATGGATTGAAGCCATTGATTATGTAGTCAACTACCAAAAAATAACTACAACACACTTGAGCTTATCCATGGAGAATTGTTACAATATCCTTGGTGGATATGAGGGCCCCATACCCTATCAACATGCCAAGCCTCATCCTCAAGCCATCACCTCAGGTAACCCCTACTCCTCTGGGCTTGCTACATCACCCCCTCAAACCATTATGGGGATCCAAAACCTTGACGGCAAAGACAAAGACCACCCTTCAAAACCTTGTCGGCAAAGACAAAGACCACCCTTCAAAACCTTGTCGGCAAAGACAGAGACCACCCTTCAAACCTCAACTCAACAACCCTTCACCAAGAAGGAGTGGGTGCCCAAGAAAAGCCTAGGTAGCCAAGGAAAGTACCATGCCTAAACAAAGACATGGAAGCCACCATTTAGTCGAAATCCTACCCATGTGAGTATATAAATAAGATCCCCATATAAATAAGATCCCCATATGTAATAGAGTTTTACCCAAACCTTGAGCCTCATTAGATCCCCATCAAGATGTTAAAACTCAAGGCTTCTATGATAAAAATCCTTCCATTTGGGTCTCAAAAACCTCACTGAGACTGAATCCCAATCTCCAAAACCAAAGAGAGTCAGGCGACGTCCTGGAATGCAAGCTCGAGCTTAGTAGCCGACATTTTGTTGGGGCCCAATGCAGCCATTTATATGGTAGTAATATGTGAATGTAGGTTAATAATGAGCCAAGATACTTTTTCCATCTTTAGGAGGTTTTTTCTATTGAAAATATGTACACACTCTTATGAGTGTGTGTACATACTCATAAGTAATATGTGAACATAGGCTAATGATGAGCCAAGGTAAATTTTTCATCTTTAGGAGGTTTTTTTGCTAAGCATATATACACACTGTTCTGAGTGTGTGTAAGTAACCTTATCATGTCACTTCACTTGTACTTCACTCATTCGCATCAATCTACTTGGAGTGTTGTGCTTCTCTCTATCTCTCCTTCCTTGTGTTGCTACATTTATGTGTGTGTTGCTACCTTTATCTCCACTCCAATGATTGGTATCAAAGTAGGTTCTCTTGGCCCTCAACCCCTTATCATTTTCTCCTCGAGCTTCTCTTTTGCTCAAATTGATTTATCTTCTTAAGAGGAAAAGGCATATCCTATAGCATGATGTTAACTATGTTAACAAAGTTTTTGTGCTTTTCAGAGCGTTCTAGGCACGTTTTGAGGTTCGTTTGCATGTTGTAAGGTTTACGTAGACATCCTCGAGGAGTGCTTAAGGTCTTTCTACCAAGGGTGGCAGAGCCTCATCCATATTCTCTGCTGGCCTTAGACCTCCTTCAACCCATTCTTTTACATATGTCCATAGGGTGGGTGAATTGCATAATAACTAACCCAAGGGCATCTAGACATGCGTGGATAACATCGCTGCTAGGCTTCCTATATCCCTGGGTTCCTTAGATATAGATTGTTCTTCCCACTGAGGTGTCTCGTATTCTTCCACAGGGAAGGAATGAATGGATCCTCCAACTCATTTTCCTCGAACAGTCTAGTCATTGTGTTTGTTTGGGAGTCTGCTTCAGTTTCTTCCTGAATCGGGGTGGGTAGGTTCAAGGCCCTCTTGCAGGGTGGTACATCCAATGGATAGATGGTATCCCTTACTCGGCTGGCCCTAAGGGATACTCGGTTAGGCTTCATAAATTTGTTGGTATTTTTCAACTAGGGTCTTGGCATCTTCTAACTTCCTTATTTCTTCGTCAGCATTAGGATATTCACCAACCCCCCTTGGGGTTGTTGGTTGTTCTCCTTGTTTTCCCCGGTCTAACCCTTCCAGATTGATCCCTTGACTCGTCTCTTCCTTTGATTGTGTGGATCCGGTATCAATTGTGTCTTCTTCAGATCCATCTTGGATTGTAACCCGTGTGTCCCCCTTTCCTAATGGAAGAAGCTTCTATAAGAGCCCACCTTTTGCCCATTGTCCATGCATGCCACTTGCAATATCCATGGGCTCTACATGTAATAGACACACAAGCACTGCTCTTTCATGAGCCTGCATTGAGGCTCATCCCTGATAGTCATCTGGGTACATTTCTGGATGGCAGGTGAAACCTAGCCTATGGTACTACCCATTGCCTAGACCTTCCTTAAATTAAGAGAAACCTTCTATCATTGCTTAAACCTCACCATTTGAAAGGGGGGTACATTAAAAACCACTCCATAGGCTAACATGGTTTCATTTGCCTAACCTACCATAACACGCTTTGCCATCTTACCCATGCGAGTGGAAAAAGATGAGGCTAGAACATATAAAGCGGCCCTCAAACAGGGAAAGTCTGTGGATTTAGTGTACATAGTTCCTTAAGACTAGTAATAAAGGCCGTGCCATTTTTTAGTTTAGCTAGCCTAGTGTGAGAAAGCTAGTTATTTGTACATAAATCATTCTTTATAATAAACAATACACAATCATTCACTTGCAATAGTTTACTTATGATCTCTCATCTTCCCTTTTCTTGCTTGCTTGTATGCCATTGATCTTGCTTGCTTGATGCTACATAGGTTTGATTGTAGATTTTCTTCTTGCATTAGTGCTTGCTCTTTCCTCAACTATTGTGAGAGAGAACTACTGTGAAAGATGGATCTCTTATTGCCTCCATCAAGGCATAGATAGCTCTCCCTTCAGTCCTTTCACAAAGGAGCATTTTAGTGTGATAATGGAGTGAGGACACAATGCACGAGCTAGCGCATCCACATTGGGAAGTTGCAGTTTGTAGCTTTAAGGCAAGACCCAACGACACATGCTTCGGTAAGGCTAAGGTAAACTCTTGAACATATTTGGCACTGTTGAGCGAGGATAAATGATAGTAATTTTATTTAAATACTCAAATAGAAGGTATTTCACAAAGGCATAAAGTAGCACACATTTATACCCCTAAGCTTGCCTCTATTATTAATGTAGTATACTATTATTCTAGCACACATTTATACCTCTCAACTTGTCTCTATTATTAATGTAGTATAGTAGGTGGAACTTCAAGCTTATGTCCACTTTAACTTACACCTTTCATTTGATGAAAAAAGGCACACGCAACCTATATAACTAAAAAAAGAAACTTAACCCTTGTATTGAAATAATGGTGGTGAATTCATGCTAAATGGAAAAGAATAAATGAGTAAAAGGCTACTTGTTATGACCTTTATGACACTTGCAGAAGAATTCTATTTCTCACACAAAAATTATATTAAACCATAGACTCAGAACAAATTAAAAGCATAAATCTTATATATATATAATAAAATAAACAAGAGGGAATAAGAGAGAGATCACCGTCGACACAAGATTGGGTTCAATCTCTCCTAGATGACAAGTCGTGTTATGGAATAAAGGATAGGGGATATTCAAGATACCGATAAATAGCCTCTGTGTCTAATAGTTTTGGATACTTAATCAATCTTAGTTGACACATGGATAGGATTTTGTGATATACTAGGAGTTAACAAGCTTACTAGCCTGGGGAATCACTAATTATTTTGAAAACCAAAGATTACCATGACTGCAACTTTAGAAAGATGCGAAAGCGCAAGCCTATGGGGTCGCTTCTGCAACTAGATCACCAACATTGAAAACCGTCTTTACATCGGATGGTTTGGTGTCTCAATGATTCCTATCCTACTAAAACCGCAACCTCTGTATTCATCATTGCTTTTGTCACAGCTCCTCCTATAGATATTGATGGTATTCGTGAGCCTGTTTCCGGTTCTTTGTTATACGAGAACAACATTATCTCTGGCGCTATCATTCCTACTTCTCCAACTATCAAATTACACTTCTACCCAATTTGGGAAGCAACTTTCGTTTGATGAATGGCTATACAATGGTGGTCCTTTTACGAACTGATCATTCTTCACTTCCTACTTGTTGGTGTAGCTTGATACATGGGTCGCGAGTGGGATCTAAGCTGAGTATGGCCCGTTATACCACTCACCCATATTTATATATATTAAAGCTTGCTTTTCAAAAAGACAACTCCAAAAACAAAGTATAATAGCTTTTTGAGTTTTTAAGCATAAAAGCTCTTCCAAAAATATACCAAGATACAATTATCAAGACTTTGGCCTACCAAAAGTGTAAATACTAATTGGTATGTACAAAGGTTTGAGACCTGAGCCTTCCAAAAATATTAATGCCAAAATGTGTAACCATAATAGGTGTTCACATGTCTTCCAAAATATCTCATTGTGGTCCAACAAATGTTCCACCCAGTGAAAAACAATCCCAAACTGCCCCACATCTTTTTTTTAAATTTTTCTTTAAAACTACTCTCTCTCTCTCTCTCTCTCTCTCTCTCTCTCTCTCTCTCTCTCTCTCTCTCTCTCTCGTTGTTTTTAATCAAAATTTCAAAAAAATAAAAAAAGAAACCTAGGTTGCCCCATTCCAAGTGGCGAGCTCACCCCATTGGGAATGGGGCAGCTTAGGGGTCTTTTTAATTTAAAAAAAACTCTTTTCTCTCTCTCTAGGATGAAATTAATGAGATCTTAGGTGCCACATTCTATCATGCATCCATGGAAGATGATGCTAAGAAGGAGTATCAACAAGTAGCATACTTCTTCGTAGTTTGCTACTCACTCCTAAAGACCAATACTGCCCTACATACAGAGAGTGGGCCTAGGTGGCCTCACTAAAGAAAACCACCCATGGGGCTATGGTTTCTCCCACTGCATATAATATTTGGGAGCACATACGATAAAGCCACTTGCATAGGAAGGATTTAGAATAGCCTAGAGGAACAAGTATCTAACATATTTGATATTGATAAAGTCTAAAATCTTAGGCTACTAGTGGTAAATGAAAGGTGGAAACAAATGAAAACTACCAAGATAATCCCTTTCAAGTTGATGGCACCCATTAATCTCAAGGAGGAGGGCATAAAAGTGGGAAAAGAACTTGGAGAAAGAGGCAATTTCGGCGCATTAGAGCTTGTATGATGGTCACCCACCAAATGCCTTGGGTCAATAGGTTTGCCAATAGAAACACAAAGGCATGGTTCTTGGAGTAAGAGATCTACAATTGGTATTTGTATACAATAGGTATTTGTATACAATAGGTATTTATATGCCAAACGAAAAACACAATGGCATGCCTAAAGAGTAAGAGATCTATAATTGTTTAAAGTATTCCTACAAAGACCTAGATAGAGAGAGAAAATTTTGTTTGTGACATGAGATGCTATGTATCCATGTTTTTTGATGCTTCACATAAACAAGGCAAAGGTTAATGGACGTTAACAACACCCTAGCACATTTGGAACAGTCAAGGTGAGAATCAAATTGTCCCTGTTTAGCCTTGCTACCACTGATAGTAGTTCCCCTTTGTTCTCCACAGACACTTCAAGGAAAGAGGCCTTAATGCATGGGTGGCATCCCATGTCAGGGAGGAGGAAGGGAGGGAGGTGGTGCTCAAAGGAGGAAAAGTGAGTTATGCATATGCAAAAGAGGGAAAGTGAGGAGAATTTTCAAATTTGGAAAGTGATATGTGTAATAGTGACACTTTAAAAGTGACATCCTAGTATTAAAAAGTGATGCTAGTAGCTTTCAAAAGTGACATTTTAGCCTTTAAAAGTGACATTTTATCCTTTAAAAGTGACATTTTATAGGGCTCAAATCTTTGACCATGGTAAGAGACCACCCAATATTTTTTCCAACTTGGAAGCCTCCCATTAGACCCTTCACCAACCCTCTTTTTAATCATGTGTGCTCTTAAAGGGCCCCTAGAATATATCAACCTTCCCCTAATGCTAGCAATTATGTGAGGTGTGTTAAACTATAGAAGGTGAATATAATGATCCCAAAGTTTTGGTTATGATGACGTATAGACTCTATATAAATCTAGTGTGGTGCTATTGGTCACTTTAGTTTGACCATTGGCTTTCGAATGGAAAAAAACACTCGTGAAATCTGACTTAGTGCCTAAATTTTGATTCTATGTTTGATACGATCACTTTTGGCAAGCCGTGATGTATAAAGATGTGTTTAATGAACATATTCGTGGCTTATTAAGATGATGAAGTCTTTTCACATGGAATAAATTAGGTTTTCTTACTTAGGCAGCCCACTATAGTCGAAATCATATTATTTTGACCAGCCATGGTAGATAAGCTTGTAATAAAATCCATAGATATCTACTCCCAAGACTCAATAGGTATTGATGATAAAGGCATTAAAAGTCCTTGAGTCTTGCCCTTATAGCTCTTAATATTTTGGTATACCATTAGCTACAAATTGAGAAATATCTTTCTTTAGAGAAGACCAATAAAATTCTTTGCCAGTAACTTAAAGAGTGGAGGAAACACCTCTATGTCCCATATATGGAGGTTGATGCACATCTTCCATGACCATATGTTAAAATGGTTGCATTACACATAATTTCTTTTCATAAAAGCGATAACCTTTGTGATGAGAAAAATTACCCTTAGGATTCTAACCATTATCATGTATACTAATCTGGATACAACTACAAATAAAGGTCTATAAAAGTCAGGTAGTTGTAACACAGGTGTATTTATAAGAGCTTCTTTCAAAGCTTAAAAAGATTTCTCTTATCGCTCAAAATAATGGAAGGTTTTAGTTTTCTTTAGGAGATTGGTAAGTGGATATACAATGTATGCAAAATTCTTTACAAATTTCCTATTCTAACTACACAAACCCAAGAATGATCGAACACATCATGTATGTTATGAAGTCGAAACCAAGTAACAATACTCTCAACTTTCTTAGGATAAACTTGGATTCCTTTTACAAACAATGTGGCCCAAATACTCAATCTGATCTTAAAAGAAACTACTCTTCTCAAGATTAAGGACAAATGGGTTTTCTTTCAGAAGAAAAAATACTAACTCCAAATTATTTTCATGCTCTTTGACATTTTTTACTAAAAACTAAACTATCATCAAAGAAAATGACCACAAAGTTTTAATGTTTGAGAAAGTTTACTAAATATCACAGCTTCCCTCACTCTATATGGTGCTTTTTAAGGAGGATAATTGCCTGGCAATATCTCAATCTTGTGATCCTTAGGTTTAGAGCTAGGCAATCTAGGTGAAAGCTAAAATATCATCTTGAGAAAGTTTTCTAATGTCCGAGCTCCCCTCAATTTATCTAATAAATCATCAACTCTAGGGATATGATATTTGTTTTTTACCATAATTTTATTCAATGCTCAGTAGCCAATGCACATACGATATGTACCATTTTTCTTTTTCACTAAAAGCACAGGTGCTTTGTACGGTAAGCTACCAAGTCGTATCAATCCTCTTGCTCTAAAAGCTCCTTTTCTTCTTTTTGGATTTTCTTTTGCTCAAGCATATTTACTCTATATGGTGCTTTGCCAAGGATGAGAATTACTTGGCAAATCTCAATCTTGTGATCCTCAGGTCTAGAGCTATAGGTAGTCCAAGTGGTAGTTTACCAAGAAAACAATCTATGAACCTGGAAAGAAATAGCTGGTGAGAGGGGTTAGTTGGTGCTGCCTCTGAAGCAGTGATTGTATTAACTAGCACCAAATAGGTCTTCTCTATATTTACTCTATATGGTGCTTTGCAAGGAGGAGAATTACCTGGCTATATCTCAATCTTGTGATCCTCAGGTCTAGAGCTAGGTAGTCCAAGTGGTATTTTACCAAGAAAACAATTTAAGAACTTGGAAAGAAATAGCTGGTGAGAGAAGGGTTAATTGGTGTTGCCTCTGAAGCAGTGATTGTATTAACTAGCACCAAATAGGTCTTCTATTTCTTTCTCAAAGCATGTGTCTAAGCAAAGAAAACAGTTCTCTTTTCTTTTGGATTTAAGATAAATGAAATTACCATCTTTTTGAATTCACATCTCATGACTATCATAATCGATTTGTGGATTATAATGATGATTCCAAGGCATACCTAAGATCACATCTTCTCCCTTGTAATCCAACATTTAAGGTTGTACATAAGAAAGGTGTATATGATGTTTAATAATTCCAACATCATCTTGCCTACTTAAGGCAGGATGAGTCTCATCCTACCTTACAACAGGATGAGTCTCATCCTACTTAAGGTAGGATGAGACTCATCCATGACTACTTAAGGTAGGATGAGACTCATCCATGTCTACTTAAGGTAGGATAAGACTTATCCATAACCTTATCCAGTGAATGCATTCACTTGAGCTCATCCAAAATGATGTTAAACAACATAGCCTCAGCATCTTGATGTGCATGGATGAGCATGTTAATTGCATGGTGCATCATCATATCAGCAAGGTCTAAGGCTAAAATATCTATTTTTCTTTGAGCTGAATTGTTTGGAGCAGGGTCCCTTGGACCATAGGTTCCTAGCATAGCCACTTGGCTCAAAGATCAACTATTTTTGTATTCTTGCCAAATTAACAATCAATTTTTTCACCATGTCATCTTTGTGATTACAAACATAAAGTACACTCCTTTCATCTTGGTGATCTCTACATCCTTCAAGGTAACTTACATTTTAGCATGAGCAACCTCTACCTTCCTACATCTGGATGAGTAGCTTTTGCTTTGCTACATCTTTTGCCACATCTACATAAGCAAAATCAAATGCCTCACTACATCTTCATGAGAAGCCTCTACCTTGCTACATCTGCATGTCATCCTTTTGCTTCTGTAAAACCACTCTTGTATCTTCAAATCTAGCTCTAATGACAAGAAGGCACTGCTAGCATCCAACCATCTTGCCTCTGGGAGACTTTCTTCTATTGCATAGTATTTGGTTGAGCATGCATTGAGGCACCTCCTTTTCTCAAACAAATTACTAGAAGCTTCTTGCGCCATCCAGTGTTATGGATTCACAAGTTACTACTCTCAGCACCCTCGAGTTTGGCATCTTCATCTAAAACAATTGTGTTTTAGAGGGACATGTCTTCAAGGAAGCGCACAACTCTAGTAAAGTACTCTCTACTAAAATAGTTGTGTTTTAGAGGGACATGTCTTCAAGGAAGCACACAACTCTAGTAAAGTACTCTCTACTAAAACAATTGTGTGCTAAGAGAGACATGTCTTCAAGGGAGTGCACTACTATAGTAAAGTAATCTCTACTTATCCCACTCATGCCATTGTGTTGTTGTCAGCATAATACCTATTGTATACAAATACCAATTGTAGACCTCTTACTTTAGAAATCATGCCATTGTGTTGCTATTGGTCAACAAACACCTATTGACCCAAGACATTTGGGTGACCATCATACAAGCTTTGGTGAGGTGAATTACTTGTTTCCCCAATTTTGATGCCCCCCTTCTTGAGGTTAATGGGTGCCATTGACTTGGCAAGGACTTTCTTGGTAGTCTTCATTTGGTTCCACCTTTTGCGCTGACCACTAGAAGCCTAAGATTGTAGACTTTATCAATATCCAATATGCTAGATATTTGTTGGCGCTATGGGCTATTCCAAATCCTTCCTGTGCATGTATGGCTTTATCGTATGTGCTCCCATATACTATATGCAATGGCTATTCCAAATCCTAGGGGTGGCTTTCTTTAGCAAGGCCACCTAGGCCCACTTTTTGCATGTAGGGAAATACTGGTCTTTAGGAGCATACTATCAAGAAGTATGCGACTTGATACTCCTTCCTAGAAACATCTTCCATGGATTCATGATAGAGCATGTGTGGGTGTCGCTTTATCGGATGTGCTCCCATATATTGTATGCAGTGGGAGAAACAACAGTCCCATGGGTGGTTTTCCTTAGTGAGGCCACCTAGGCCCCCTCTTTTCATGTAGGGCAATACTGGCTTTAGGAGTGAGTAGCATACTATCAAGAAGCATGCTACTTGTTGATACTCCTTCCTAGTATCATCTTCCATGGATGAACATGGCACCCAAGATTTCATCAATCTCATCCTAGAGGAGTGTAAAGTTATACAACACCTCGATGTACCTTTCATGCCATCACCTTTTTAGCGTTTGGCTTGATGATGAGGCCATGGGTTTTTGGTGAGTTGAAGATCTACATGTCTCCTCTTTGTTTGTAGTGTAATTTGTAGTTTCTCCTAGTAAATATATGGCATTGGCCTTGCCCAAGAAGTAAGTCCTCATTCATGAGATAGAACTTGTCTATGTGGGGTTACATTTATTATGAAATGAAATATTAACAATACCTTTAATCATTATACTATATATAAGTTTCCATCAGTGTTGGGTTTTCGAAATTTACACCAACTCTTATAAGACATGAGTCTATCACCTATGTCAAGAAGTGTAGGCACCTCACTAACTCTATCATTGTACTGAATAAGTTTACTCCTGAAATCTTTTTTTCATGATGTGGGATGCCACCCATACATTGAGGCCTCTTTCCATGAAGTGCCTATGAAGAACAAAGGGGAACTACTATCAGTGGTAGCAAGTCCAAAAAAGTACAATAAAATTTTATTCCATCATCATCGTCTTGACTGTTCTCATGTCACCGATAAGATTTGGTCTCTCTATCCAAGTCTTTGTAGAAATACTTTGCGCAATTATAGATATCTTTCTCTTTAGGCATGCCATTGTGTTGCTATTGGCATGTTGGTGTTGGCATACAAATACCTATTGTAGATCTCTTACTCTAGGAACCATGCTATTGTTGGCATACAAATACCTACATATACAAATACTAATTATAGATCTCGTACTCTAGGAACCATGCCATTGTGTTGCTATTGTTAGCATACAAATACCTACATATACAAATACTAATTATAGATCTCTTACTCTAGGAGCCATGCCATTGTGTTGATGTTGGCAAACAAACACCTATTGACCCAAGAGACTTGGGTGACCATCATACAAGCTCTAGTGGGGTAAAATTACCTCTTTCTCCAAGTTCTTTTCCCACTTTTGATGCCCTCCTTCTTGAGGTTAAATGGGTGCCATCAACTTGGCAAGGACTGTCTTGATAGTCTTCATTTTCTTCCACCTTTCATTGTGACCACTGGTAGCCTAAGATTGCAGACTTTATCAATATACAATATTGCAGATCCTTGTTGCTCCGGGCTATATCCTTCATGTGTGGGTGTGGCTTTATCATATGTGCTCCCATATACTATATGTAGTGATAGAAACCATGGTCCCATGGGTGGTTTTCTTTAGCAAGGCCACCTGGGCCTACTCTCTGTATGTAGGGCAATACTGTCAAGAAGTATACTACTTGATACTCCTTCTTGGCATCATCTTCCATGGATGCATGATATAACATGGCACCCAAGATCTCATCGATCTCGTCCTAGAGAAGGCCACCTATGCCTACTCTCTATCTTTATGAGTGAGTAGCATATTGTCAAAAATATGCTACTTTTGATACTCCTTCTTGGCATGATCTTCCATGGATGCATGATAGAACATGGCACCCAAGATCTCATCGATCTCATCCTAGATTAGTCCAAAGATATACAACACCTTAATGTGCCTTTCAACCCATCACCTTTTTAGCATTTGTGGCCTGATGATGAGGCCATGGGTTGCTGGTGGGTTGAAGCTCAATGTGTCCCACATTTGTTTATAGTGTGATTTGTAGTTTCTCCTAGTGAATATATGGCATTAACCTTGCCATCCACCCTCTTCCAAGAATCAAGTCCTCATTCATGACATAGAACCTCCCTCTCTCCTCCCTCCCTCCCTCCCTCCCTCCTCCCTCCCTCCCTTTTAGCACCTCCCTCCATCTTCCCTCTTCCCCCTCATACCTGATGTGTGTGAATACACTTAGGACCGTCGGGGCACTTTTTCCCTCTTTAGGAGGTTTTTTCCCCCCGGCTTGTATATACGCCCATCATTCTAGGGCTAACTTATCTTTTGTACATTGACACAATCTAATACACTTTGTGTTGTGTGCATTCCTGCTTCTTCTTCTCCAAGCTTTGTGTGCTTTCTTGCAACCCTAATTCCAACAATTGGTATCAGAGCAGACATCGGCTCCCAGGGCTACGCCGCCAGCACCCTCCGACTCATGTTCTCCGATTTAGGTGAGCTTTCATGAGCGCTTGTGCAGGTCCCTATACTCTGCAAATTAGCCCATAGGGCTGCGCGTTCTCAGAAATTAGCCCATAGGGCTGCGCGTTCTCAGAAATTGCATCTGAGGTCATTTCGGGCTCCGTTTTTGCATTTCAAGTTCTGCACAGGTGTTTTTGTGCAGAAATTTTGACAGTGCAGTTTTTTGCAAAACAGGCATACGTATTCTATTGTGGACCGTGCTACATAGCACGAGTTATTTTTTGTTCAGTCTTTGTTTCATTACAGGTAGCTTTTGCATCAGTTTCAGTCAGTGGCCGTGGTTGATAACAGCAATGATGTATTTCGCATGTTATCTGCTGATGACAAATTGGATGGAGACAGCAACTACCCACTTTGGGCATACATAATGCAGCATGTTTTGGTTGCAAAATGAGTGTGAAACATTGTGCAAGGTATGGATGTACGTCCAGGTTCCGTGGATGTAGGATCTATTGAGGATGTTGCAGGTTCTAGCAGCTCTACTGTTGCTGCTATTTTACCCACTGCTGAACAAGCTCGTTGGGATGGTAAAGATGCGCAGGCTCATGCCTTGATTGCACTTTCTGTCAAACGTAACATCACCCCACATATTCATTTAGCTAAAACAACAAAACAGGCTTGGGATATTCTAGTTGGTTTGTATGCAGGTCGTAAACGAGGCAAAAATCTCTTACCTGCGTAAAGAGCTAGAATCGAAGATTATGCAGGAAGATGATGACATGAATGTTTTTCTTGCTGAGATTAAAGATCTCAAGGAACAGTTGATTTCTGTAGGTGAGATTATTCCTGATCATTCTCTTGTGTTCTTGATGCTTTACCTGAGTCATATCAGACTTTTGCTTCCACGTGGAGACTTGTTACTGAGAACAGACCTGATATTGTCAAGTATGATACTTTAGTCAACAAGCTCTTGCAAGAAGCGCAGTCCAGGCAAAACAGGGCTAGGCAGCGTGCAGTTGATTAGGCATTTGTTACTACCCAGCAGAGAAGAAGTGTAAGGCAGCCCCTTCCACTGTTTCTTCTCCTATTAGTAGGTCTGCAACTTCTTCTCCTTCCACAAGTAGCACAATAAATCTGAGAAGGCTCTTGATAAAGGCAAGAAAAAAATGAGGTGCAACTATTGTAAGACAATTGATCATGTCATTAAGAATTGCCCTAAGCTAAAGGCTAAAGAGGCAAAGAAGAAAGAGTCAAATGCAGCCACAATAGCGGATGCTTCTCCAAATGCAGATTTTGCAAATGTTGTGCAGGATACAGAATGGGCGTTTAGCGTGTATTGCCAGTATGATCCATCTGTACATGATGCATGTTTGGCAGTTTCTATTGACTCTCATGTATGGTATTTTGACAGTGGTGCTACAAAGCACATTACCTCGCATCGTGATATGTTCACTTGTCTTGAGGCTGTCCCTAATGGGAATACTGTCACATGTGCCAATAATGCTTCTTACCCAGTGAAGGGAGTTTGGTAAAATTATGCTTACTGCTGCAAATAGCAGCGCTTTCATACTTTCATATGCTTTGTATGTGCCAGGGATAAAGAAGAATCTATTGTCCGTCTCTACGCGCTTGCTAGACTTGGACTTGTGGTCAAATTTGTGGATGACAGATGTACTGTTCATGATTTGACTTCTGGTGATATGATTATTGTATCTGGCACCTTGTTTTGTGGGTTGTATAGGCTCAATTCTTATGACAAGTGTGTGGAAGATTTAGCAAATGCAGTTTTTGATGAAAAGGCAGTTTCTGATGCAAAACTATGGCATGCTCGTTTTGGTCATCTGAACTTTGGCTCCATAAATTATCTCTCTAAGCTCTTCCTCTACTACCTACCATCTTCCACCTCTCTTTCTCATCTTCCACCACAACTAAATTCTATTTCAACCTTTTGTATCACATTCTAGGCTCTGTAGCACCCTTTATCTACCCCTTCTAGATCTACATCACCCATACATTATCATAGAAGCTTGTATAATGGTTCCTCCTAGTAGAAGAAGACCAAAGACATCATTGAGTCCATGAGCTCAAGAAATGCGTAGGACAATGATGGATAATGGATTTGTACTCTATCAACAAGCTAATGTGGGTTACCATGTAACCGTCTCTATGAAAGGGATTCGAAGATTCCAAGAAGGTTTATCTCATCTCCCAGCAACCATTGGAAAGGTAGAATCCTTGATTTTCAAATCAGTAAAGTATGGCAAACATCTAGTGAAAGTTCAACATGTCTATCCACCATCACTATTGAAGTTGAAGCCAATACAATGTATAAAATTTAGAGCGCACAAACTTGTTGTCTGATTGCATGCTTCCTTGTTATTGGATAGACATCTTATATGCAAGAGAGAAAGCATATATGCTTGGTGATGGGGTTTTCTTCTACACTGCCTCCTACATTGTTTCATCATCTCAACATGGCTATGGGAGACTTTAACCTCTCTTCTCCATCCCTAAACAATGAAGAATGGCCTCTTCTTGACAACTTCACCATCGAAAGCTTTTGACAAAGGTTTCATGTTGACGTCCATGCCTTTATCGACGTCCATGAAGTGCACATATGACTCACATAGACCCAACTTGGCTTAGTTCATGGCACTTCATGTTTTTATTTTCATTTTCCTTAAGTGTGGAGTGCATAGGACACCCACTCTGTATGTTTAAAGGAGAGTGCCAGTGAGGCACTTGATATGTTGCTTCCCACCAAAGGTTGGGACACAAAGGTGGTTGAACATCAAGGGGATTTGATTAAATTTTCAGTGGGGTTAAGGAGAACACTATTGTGAGGTTTCACATAGGCAAGAAAAATCTCACAATGGTTATGGTGGAAGAGTACTAACAATGAGTGGGAGCCTTAGATTCTGATACCATGACTAGGCAAGAAGTTGAGCTTCCAATAATGGTGCATGAAAATGGCATGCACCACATTATATAGTAAATGAGAGCCCTTAGATTTTGATACCATGATTAGGCAAGAAGTTGAGCTTCCAATAATGATGCATGAAAATGACACGTACCACATTATAGTAAATGATGATTAGAACTTGTCAAACATGAGAGAGTACCTAGTTTTGCATTATGGGCTAGATGGTTATGTTTATCCATGTAAAATTGGTTTATTTGTGCACGTAAAGTTTTGTTTAATTATATGGGCTTAAAGTTTTTTATTATCTAGGTTCTATGCATGGTCTATGCATGGTACACTAAAAAATATACGAGTTTTATGTGTGTAATTTTTTGTAGTTGAATTAAAGTTATAAACAATAAGTTAAAGTTGTCACTTTCAAAAAGTTGACCACATTAAATGCCTATATAGGCATTTTCTTCATAGTAGTTTCATTATGTCTTTCAATATGTGTGCAACATACTTTAATGTTGCACACCGATTCATTCCATGAGATCGTAGAGTACATGGAGGCCATTATCAAACCCTATAGTATAATAGTGGATGGTACCAAACAAACAGGCAATTGGTTCATGAAACTACATAAACTATCTTTTCATTGGATGACAACGCATTCCACAAGCGCCTGGGGTGCAATGGTTCTATGAGAAATTGTATATTCTATAGAATATCGAATGCTCACCGATGAAGTGATGAACCTCGAGATTGGAAATGTGGGGACAAGCTTTTTGTCATGGGACATAACAATTATCTTCTTCTTGCATGAGTCTGAAGTAAAGGGAGGGTCGTCATCCTCAAAGGAAAAGCAAAAAACAAGTGGTCACCTGGCAGCACAACTAGTTCAAGATGCTGGGATACTAAAAATCTAGGAGCACTTGGATTCTGCACTTGAGAGTGCCCTAGCACTCGGGTTTGAGGTGAACGTTGAAGAACCATCTCAAGAGAACCCTATGCTGGAGGAGGAGGAGATTAATGATCTCCTCCCTGAGCTTGGTGTCCAAATCTTGAGCCCTATCATTGTGCATGGGCAAGAGTTTTTATTTTTGGATGATATTCAAGGAGAATGAAGCACTTTCAATCCTTTCCAACACAACAGGTCAACTCAACATTGACTATAGTAATAGCAGTGAACCTTCACAAAGTCTGTGGAGCACATATCATATTGTGCCAATCGTTCTATTGAGGAAACAATTCCTTCTACTCTAGTCATGATCAAAGAAGCAGAGCCTTTTTACAGAGATGCTACACTTGGACACTACCTAGGCAGCCTCTCACCTTTGGTGCTACGAATAGTCCATGCACACTACACAAGCCACGCAGCCGAAGAGCTTCTAAAGTGCAAAGCACTTAGCAAAAGCCTGTGTGAAGAAGGCATAACCAAGAATGCTGACAAGGCATTATTAGTACTTAAGAGCACGGTCCTATTTTGTTTGCAATAACTACCCAGGGAGACTCCTTTTAAGGTGTGCTTTCTGTTTGTTTGTTGGGAGCTCGGACCCATAGGCAATAACAAACACTCTCCCTTGGAACACACTACAAGGGCCTAGCTGCACGAGTAAGACTAAAACCTTATTGGAAGGCCAAAAAAATTGTAATCAATTTGACCACTGGGCATGTACAATTTTGATATCTGATTTTAATATGAGTTTCTTTCTCAAATCTATGTTTTTGTGTAAAAATTGAGTAATTTTGAATATGTGAACTTTGATGAGGTAAACTAATTCAAAACACATTCCTTATGTATGTCAAAAGGTAATCATTGGATATGTCGCACCATGTACACATCCATTACAACATATCCCTTACGTAGTTATTACAACACATCCCTTACATATGTCACCGTATCGGCTCCTAGTTGCATAATTTGCTAGAAGTCGCAACGTACTAGCCCGGATCTTGGTTGCATAATATGGCCCTGCAACCCTCCTTTGTGCATATTAGGCTCAAAATGGACCAAATTGGCCTTTGTTTCATCAAATATTATTGCTTGTTTCTCTCGGGCCTAGCAGGTGCATCTGGCATTCCGAGATGGATCGTATGCAATTTGTATCTATCCTAAATACCTTAATATTAAAAAAAGGAATGCTTTCCACACTTCATACATGTAAACGTTAGAGTTTTTACTGCTTGTTTTTGTTTCTTGAATTCCTATTAGGCTTGTGTGTGTCGACAATACCATCACATAATGAAAAGTACAAAATAATATTCAACAAGATATTTAAACCAGAATAATGATTCTTCTATTAAAAAGGTGATTACAAAGTAGACCATGCCAGCATTACAACTGGAAAGACTAGGTGGTACTAGGATTTAAAGACCTAGCACTGCGGAGCCGCTTAGCTAACTGTAGATCCTTGGGCATTAGAGTGACTTGCTTGGCATGAATGTGGCATAAGATGGAATCCTCAAATAGCCCTACCACGCTGAGCAGAGAAAGAAGTAGCCCACCAAGACGAGCAACGGTGTAAGTAGGAAGAACAAGATCTCCAAATGGAGGAAGAGTAGAAGAGGAGGGAGGAGGAGGACACCAGGGAAGCCCCACACCAAAGAAGAATGAAGTTTCAGAATGATCATGCCCCATGGGTCAATCAACCAAGGCCAACCCCCCACCAAGCACCACCAAGGTGGAGAAGGCGAAGCCAACTTGGGGTCAAAACACTCCAAGAGATATGAAAATATCAAAGACATAGATTTATCAATGCCGAAGGCATATTTCACGAGTAGTAAAAGAGGTCATGGACAAGGTAGGCTTGGAAGACCACAAAGACCTAGCAAATGTTGTAATGGCTCTTCATGAGGCCTTTGAAGAGATTTTGTTGCTGCTTCTAATTGCTTGTGTTCCTTCCTTTCTTTCTTGCTTGCTTTGTGAGCTTCGTGTGCTTCCTCAAACATTATGGACACTTTGTGTTTGCTCGCTTTCATCTTCACTCTTTGATCTACAACTTGAGTTGACACTAGTTGTTCTTGCCTTGTCTCCTTGATGTTCCCTAGGCTCTGAATAGGAGCTAAGCCTTGAAAGATGTCCTGCGTGTGGGCTACGCCTTGCTGCGAGTGGGGGGAGTGCAGTTCATGTTGCTCTATGTGGGTCCTCACATGTGGCTTTAATGACGGGAATTATTTCTAAGCCTTGATGCAGGGGAACCACCATATTAGACCTAACCACCGTCTCAATAGGTTTGGGCTGAGGGGCAATTATAGGGTTAAGGACAGGGGGTTCTCAAATATGGTGATTGGAATAGAGCTGGATTCTATAAGATGGGGATGATGGGAATAGGGAGGACTGTGGAGTTTAGGAGGTCGTCTACAAACTCATATATCAGACGATTATAGTTAGGAAATAGTGGGTTATCAGGGTTAGTGCTCATGGTTGTTGATGAGGTTTCTAAGCTAGATATATATCTAGGAAATAGTGGGTTATCAGGGTTAGTGCTCATGGTTGTTGATGAGGTTTCTAAGCTAGATATATATCTACACTACCTACGTGAACCTGAACATGTGTGCCTTACTAAACTTGCTTACAATGCAATATTAGTCGGTGTAGAGATAACACGACATGCAATTTGCTTTGTCCTTTCCATACAATGAATAAAATAAAGAATGAGAGCTATTTATAAGAAATTTGACCGCTCTATAAGTGACTTGTCTATAAGTAGACCCATTTATAAGTTATTATTAGTACATCTCCATAACTCTTGGCAAAATTTTAGACCGTTGAGTTTATTGGTAACCACTTCTTACCATGTCGACACCGTGTTGCAAACCATTGTCGACTGGACTTCCCACACACATGAGGCTACCCATGCAAAGCTTCTTCACAAACTTATGACCTTTTTTACAATAGAATGTAAGGGGGGATTTTATTTTTGGGATTGTATGTGTTTTCTTCCACCCAGACTTTTGAAGAACCAATTGAACATCTCATGGAGGGTGTTGCTCTTGCTAATTCCCTTGTCGTGCCAAGTGTTCTTGAAGAATACTGCTTTCGCGAGAGGTAATGGGATCGCTCCATTCCTTGTGTGCTCCAAAGGGCTAGTGACGTGGATTCATCGAGAAAAAAGGGACCATGTGCATACAATATATGCTAGAAAACATACGAGAAGATAAAATAAATAAATTTAATTTTGATGTACATGTTAGCAAGATCTTTCTTACCATGTAATGTGTAATACGTGTTTCTCCCCATGCATCGACCATAGTTGTAATAAACTCTTTGATCCTCTTCTTGAAGGTGTTCACCTCTTCCTCTGTAATTCTAGCTTTCTCAAGTCGAGGAATAAGAAAACTAAGGCAAAGCCATACCTTTGTGTGCTTCAATTCCATTTTAGCCTCGTTTCCTCTGTGTGTCATGCAGTCACACATTTAATGTGTGTCGTGTAGTCACACATTTTCTTCCATACAAACTCTGTATGGCTTTCAACATTTGCATGGATGCCTTGCCTTTGAGCCACCCATGCAAATTTTACTGGGCCGATCTTCTGTTTTCCCAAATGTCTTAACATCCTTTTTGAATTTAATTGATCCTCCATGCAAGCCCACTTTTGAGAAAATCTCCTCTAGTTTGGCAATAGACTCCACACGTCTCTCTTTTGGCTCCATGCTCCATGCTCCATGCATAGTTGACATGCAACATGAGAAGCTTGTCTACTATCCTAAGCCTTGCTTGCATGTAGTGTACATGGATGGACACGACCAAGAGGGATATCAAGAATAAGGTCCCAGTCTTTATCAATTTCATGCTAATCTAGGGGTGGACTTTGATTACAACTCTTGATCCTATTGGCCCATTTAGTGCATGGCACTTTACCTTATCCTTTTGCCTTTGTGTTTCCCTCTTTCTTGCCCATTGGCCCATTTAGTGCATGCTTTACCTTATCCTTTTGCCTTTGTGTTTCCCTCTTTTTTACATTCATTCCTTTCTTTTCCTTCTTCTTTGCATCAACTTTGTTTTTTCATCTTCAACTCTAATGTGGCAATAGTACATGCATGTGAATTTTGAGTTTGCCCCATGTTTACATCTATACATGCACTTCAGTGTCTTCAGATCACCTGCCAAGTGTCACTCAACATTAAATATGCCAATGCCATCCACCTCTAGATCCATTCATATAGATTGTTGTTTAATCACATTTGTAATCAAAATCCTTTCAAAGTTCCATTCGAGTGTATCGTGTGATTTCATCGGCACCTCAAATATAGCCAACCACCAAATGTTTTTCTCGGACTGCACACTAAAATATTCCTTCTCTTCCTTCTTCTTTCTTGTTTTCTTTGGTACAATACTTGATGCAATTTCATCATCAATTGGCATTTCTTGCATCAACTCATCTTGGTTCGGATCCAATGGTGTCACAATTTCATCTTCAGATGTCTCTTTACCACATAGTTCTCTATTCATCAATGTCAAGCTTACCCTCTCCAACTTGTGACCCTTGACCACTTGTCACTCATCCAACTTGATGATATGCAAATGTTCTATTTCATTTATCCCATGTTAATCCGTAATATTTGATCATTTCCCGCCCTCACCAAGTCCAAGTAAATGTTATTGAACTCGTTGTTGTAAAAGGGTATTACATCCGAGGTAGGCATGGAATCTTCAACATACTAATAAGTGCCTAACATGGCACCTACATTAGAATTCATGGATTTTCTTTCCATGCCAACACTTTAAGGAGTCGATAGCAAACAAGGGTCTCATTAACCCCTTTCCCCTATGTGCATCTATGAATATTCTGTATATTGCTTCATAGCCCTTGCGCGACTAATTCCACCATTGTCACATGCATGCAATATATCTACTCGACTAACAAGATTCTTTAGTTCCTTTTAGTAAACCTATTGTGTAGCATGTCACTGTTATTGGGATCGTCCAACATCTTGATGAGACTTGCATTTTTTATGACGTGCTTTAGGAGACCAGTTTTGCTTTGCTCTAATGTCGTATCCCATTATTTGACCAGTAAAATTTTTGTAAAACAAATAAAAAAAGCATCTTTAAGTAACCTACCAACATCCAACGAACCATGTAAAAATGAAATTAGAGATGGATCATCACACCTTGTGCTACGTAGTCTTCTTTATCTTGCACCATTGCATTTAGCCAACGAGTCTACCACTTGCTACTTCCTTTTTCTCTCTCTATATCCCATTGGCATATTATTTGAATTTTCTACGTGATTTTGAAGATTTTAGGCCTTTCTCAATGAAATTGTTGTTACATAAATGAACTTTATCAACTTCCAATGCTTAATGTTTTTCTCCATGATAGTGTGTTCTCCTTCCATTGCCTTTATTCTAGCAATAAGCTCCTCAACTTGTACGTGCATTCCTTTGATTTTTTTTGACTCAGTAGAATTAGATTCTCTGCTTGTAACCTTTTTTGGGCTTCTCCTATAGCTAGGAAATGTATCCTTTGATAGTATCCAAGAAGACCATTTACTCCATCACCCAAAAAACGCAGAAACAAAGTAATATTTTAAAAGGGGGATGGAGCAGTCGATAGAGGATCCATTGGGTACATCCTACCATCTATCCATAGATCAATTCTCTTCCTAATATCCGCCCGCGTGCTCTCCAAGTTAGTATCTATGTAAATCTGACCACCTCTAGTACTCCAAAGGCTTGCATACTCATAGTCAAGATCTACATGTAATGTAAATTTAGGAGGCTTGTTAGTGATATTTTGGAGAGGTATTTTGCACAGTAAGGGAGATAAGAATCCCGAGAGTAGCCTCAAGGGAGGAAAAATGGCATGAAAAGTTCAAGGGAGAGTGCAAAATGCAAGGAGGATAAGCTGCACAAGGAAATGCTTTAGATGAGTGACGTGCAGATCAAGGAGGAGTGGAATCACATAAGAAAAAGCTTCATGGAAGTGTGAAGATTACATGGAAGAAAAGTGGCATGAGGAAAAGCCTTAATGAGGGTTGTGGGTGATGTAGATGAGAGAAGACGTAGAGGTGCAATTGTGGGGTGAGAGCATGCATGAGGAAGAGGCATGGAGACGGGGAGGAAGCAAGTGGATGAGGGAGGGAGGAGGGGAGGAGGAGGCAAGGAGGAGAAGGAGCCTTGAGAAGGGAGAAGAAATAAGATCAAAGGAGTCAAAAGTTTGAAATCTAAAATTTAAATTTTGGGGGATCAAAAAGTGAACGAAAGTGACTAAGAAATGCATAAAAAAGTAACGATGAGTATGAATCTTACATATTATAAGTAATAATGAGTTTATAAGTCACATCATAAGCTATTATACTTATAAAAATATACAATGACAGTGACTAGTTAAAGTAAGTTAACACCTTAAGGTATGCATAAAAAAGTAATGAGTATGAATCTTACAAGTCACATATTATAAGTAATAATGAGTTTATAAGTCATATTATAAGCTATTATACCTATAGAGTGACTAGTCAAAGTAGGTTAACACCTTAAGCAAAAATGCTTAAAATTTCTAATGACACCTCTTAAAGGGACCTTAGAACATTGCAACCTTCCTCGAACGATGAGCTGATTTGAGATTATTTATGGAAAATCCTTATCCATTTTGACTACAATGCTTTCACATAACGATCCAGGCAGTTTGATGATATGACCATTAATTTTAATTTTATTCTACAAGAAGTGTGTGCAGCTATTTATTCCACACAAGAGCATTAATATGCTAAACAAGCAAACAAGAAACATAAAGACATAACTTTTAGAGAAGGTGATTGTGAACTTTTAAAGATTGAAAAGAGACACTTTCAAAGCATAGAGAAACATCCGATTGTGAAATTGGCACAGAGGTTTTATGGACCATTCAAGATAATTAAAAAGTATAATAACCTTACTTATCGATTAGATTTGCCATCACATTGGAAGGTTTATAACTCTTTTTACATTATTCTTCTTAGACCTTTCAAAGGACCTTCACCTTCCCATCTAGTTTATAAAGAACCTCCTTTGCTTATTATTGATGATTTAAGTAAGAAGAACTTATCCTAGATTTAGTCATTTACATATCAGTAGACTACCATAAGAACATGTAATGTATATATACCAAGTATCTTATGACTTTTAAGAACCATCCACAAATTGAAGATGCTAAGTGGATGCATTAGCAATTTTTTGGCTGATATCCAGATCTTATCTGCTCATATTAGTAGACATGCAACTAAGGTCAGTTGCAATCCAAGCAAGAGAGAAAGCTACATGTGATGTGTACTCTCTCTCTCTCTCTCTCTCTCTCTCTCTCTCTCTCTCTCTCTCTCTCTCTCTCTATGGTGTATTGGGGACACCTAGTGGTGATTCTATTTAATATTTGATGACAAATATATGGTTGTTGTGTTTTTTCTTTTACCATGTGTGAGTGTTAACCTATGACGGACATTCAGACGTACTATGTTTTACGTCATTAATTTAAATATTCTGAGTCATGGGCCGGGCTTGTCGGCACCATATGTTAAAGATGAAGGGATTGGGTGATCGCCGATGAGAGGCGCACCTTGAATATCAGTAGGATAAGGGTTAGGATCGGCCGGCCATGTATGGGCGCCCAAGTGTGAACGGCCAAGTCACCTATAAGAGTCAAATGTAACCCTAAAATCCTCATTCTCATGTGTTGTGAATGCAAGAGTGCTCTTGCCTTATCTCTTTGGTTTCCTTCTTCTGCGTGTGTGTGTGAGAGAGAGAGAGAGAGTGAGAGAGCGATCGAGCACTGTGTAGCGGCACGGCGGCGGAGAGGCGGTAGAGCGGCGACGGCGGCTCCTTCTTCACTGCGATGTGGGAATCCTTCAAGGCGGCGGTTGAGCGGTGAGTGACACACCCTTTGGCATTCTGTTTGAGCTTGCTTTCCTTGTTGTATGCTTGCAGCCATTCGTAGCTCGCATACGGTGTTCGGCAAGTCCCCAGCTACGACCTGTGCGGCAAAAGTGCACATTTTTGGCGCCGCTGCCGGGGAGTTGCCCTGCACCAAGCTCCAATTTGCAGCTCGGGCTGCTGCGTGAAGTTTAATTTACACTGTAGGAAAGGCGTCTGTGTTGTTGTTGAGGTGTTTCTGTGGTTTTCAATCTCTGTTTCTGCAATTTGTTTTCTGCATTTCTGTTCTTTTGTTATTTTTTCGCTCCACGTGTGGGCGTGCATTCTGTTATCTGGGTTTTCTGCGTGTGAGGGGGGATTTCTAAATCCCTAGACCTGCGCTGTATGCGAACTGCACCGCGGCCAAGGCTGAACCCTAAAGAAACCCTAGAAAACTTATCTTAAAAAAAATAGAAAATAAAATTTTTTTAAAAAATATTAAAAAATAAAAAATAAAATTTTATTTTTAAAGAAAGAACCAAACGTGTGGAGAGGAAAGATTTTCTAATTGGAGAAAATTTTTTTGAAAAGAAAGAACCCCAATCGACCCACGGCCACGGCCTCGATCTCCGTCTCGGTCTTTTGATATATATATATATAGGAGAGTGAGCCTCCATAGCTTTCTTTCAAGTGAGAGCTTATGGGAAGTCGTGCCCTATATGTAGCCCACTCCCCAAGGAGTAAAGTGAGCATGTGGGATAAAGCCCTCACCCTTTCCTCCACAAGCAAATAGGCTTTTGCCCCTTCCCCCCAAGGGAAACGGAATGTTTTGAGGACTACATGAGCTCTAGATAGGCGAACACGGTGCTGTAAAGCACACTAGGACCCTTTGAACGATACGCTCGTTTTGAGCTATCACACGCCCTAGTCCAAGTTCGACCGTGAGTAAGGGGGTCAAAAACGAGTTAAAAACAATCTAAAAACAAGTAAAAACGGGGTGCGAAACACCTAAGAAACCACTTGTGTGAGTTTCAAGGATAGTTACCAACGCACGTAGGGTACCCACGTCACATGCATCTACGTTCTGGTCGGGTGCTAGAGCCTGGGCCACTAGAGAGCGTTTCAGTTTACGTAGGCTCACACCATCCCTCCACGTTAGCATCTTGGCCTTCGGCTGGAACCCAAGGGAGTGCAACCCAAGATCCACGAATAGTGGATAGTGACTCGTCCTCTGACTCAGAAGCCATGGAAGGGCACCCTACCAAGAACCCTGAGGAGACAAGCCAAAACATGCCAGTGTGGGCCCCACAACCCGGATCTAGCATGTTTAGTCGTCTAATAGAGACCTTTAGTAGAGCTACACGCTCTGAGCATGCGACAAGCGAAGTAAATGAGGAAGGAGGGGTAGTAGATTCGCCATTCACATCTTATGTGGACCCTACCCTCCCAAAGAGTGTCCATGTGGATATTCTACCCACTTCGTTTAATGAGGGCCCTACTGAGCTACCACATTCCGATGCTCTTCCTAAAGTAGAGGTCCCTAGAAGCCAATCCATAAGAAGTGACATTGCGTCCACTTCAAGAGAACCGTTTGGCACACCAAGTCTGGATGGGATATTTCTCAATGAAAATTGGGAATATGATCTACACACAGAGACTCTAACGGACCTATACACGGGTTACACATACCATGTGGGTTGGTTAGAAGTCCTACGATCTACATCTAGTGCCACTAATCTAGAAGAGCAGCAGCAAATGATATGTGAGGTCATTCATAGAATTATCCAATTTGAGAGGCAAAATAGGGGAGTGAACCTAGTTTCCACTGGCCCTATGAGATTTTTGGATACGGGCAAGGCCAAACAACCAACCCTATCACAATTAGAGACTCCCTCGGTGAGTCCCATAGACCCTTCGTATGTTGTTTCGCCTGGAGTCTCAATGCAGGTTGAGCCCACGAGCAGTAACTTTAGTTTTCCAACCTTGGCTCAACTTTCCATTAAGGAATCCACAATGCCTACCCCAATGATGAGCATGATGGAAGGTGCACCTGTTACCGCTGTAGTTAGTACGACGCCACTACCTAGTGGAATAGTACCTACAACAGCACGTGCCAGTGCCTATCGACCCTATGTACCTGTCGCTACTCATGCTCATGTAGCCCCTACGCCTCTTAGTATGCCAATGGCGTATGCTCCACGACCGCCTTATCACCACCCTTATCCAAGAGGAGCTAGGCCTAGCCACATATCATATCCTACGTCATTTGCCAACATACTCAGACCAACACCAACTCCTATCAGCCAGGCTATCCCAGAAGTGCCTCCACCAGCTATGCCTGCTCACCTAGGTGATCTCGCAGCGTTTGCTCAGACGATCGGATGATCTATTGCGGAAAACATGCGGGGCATGCCTGAGAGAGAACCTAGAAGCAAGGCAGTACAAGTGGCTAAGCTCACTCAAAACTTCAGTGGTAACGAGGATGTTAGGAAGCACATTGAAGTCTTTGAACACGTGTGTGATTCCTTGGAAGACAAAATGAGTTGCATAAGTGTAAAGCCTTAGGCTTAACCTTGAGTGGGAAGGCCGGAGATTGGTATCGAACCTTAAGGGTTGAAGAGCGCACTCACTACCCCACTCTCAAGAGATTGTTCTTGAAAGAATACATATGCGAGGGTGTGCTTTGGGGGGTAGCATCTCAACTTCAAAAAGCTGAACGCGAGGAAGGGGAGTCAGTGAGAGACTTTATAAGTCGATTGAAGCATCTAAATTCTCGCTGCACTCCCGATGAACGCTTCAATAACAACCAACTCCTCGATAGATTCATCCGAGGGTTGCGCCACGAGGACATTTACAATGGCCTAGTCATTAGAGGTCTTACAATGTGGGAAGCAGTAACTGCTAATGCAATCCAGTTAGAAGACAACTTGATGATTGCAGGTAAAAAGGTGTCTTCAGAAACAAAATCCGTTAGTTCGCAAGTATCTGGGCACAAGCCAATGACGATAAAACCTATTGCCAAGGAGCCCAAGATATCTGAAATGTCTGTGACCGACCTTACTAAGGCTCTCCAAGAATACTTTAGGGGTAATCGAGCTCCTCAGAATAGCCATATGTACCCAAGGAGAGATCAACAATGGTGTTCGGTGTACTTAGGACCACATAGCACGAGTGAATGTCCCACATTCAGAGTCAAATTCAATGGGAATTGCAATGCATGTGGTAAGTATGGCCATCAATCTAAAGATTGCCTAGTACTTAAGCGAATGTTGGCAAATCAGGCACCACTAGCCTGGTCAAACACACCTCAAGTACCCGCTAGATCATTTGATCGCTCAATGTCCACATAATCCTAATGCACCCAAGATTACACCATTGAATTTGGTTGAGGTCACCAACCAAGCATGAGGAACCACACCCGTTGTACCCGCGAATGTAGTTACACGGTCAATGCTTCAAAATCAAAACTACATTCTTGAAGAGAGGGATACTGCATCAATCGCTCAAGCAAAGAAAAAGAAAACACGGCGGAAGAGATCGCTTAATGCCACGAGCTCCAAGCCTAGTTCAAAGACTAACATAGGGACAGGAGACGACCCCGTGTATATGAATGATCCTGAAGATGATTCCGATTCAATAGAAACCATGGGGACCAAAGCCACTACCTTAAGGGAGGAACCCACTCGGGAGCTCAATGAAGGAAAATCAAGCGAGTACATAAAAAAGGGGAAACAGAAGGAAACTTCCTGGGCCCCACAACCAAGTCAGTTAATGCCCTCTCGACCACCCAAACTGACTGAGACTCCCCAAGACAAGCCACGTGGGCCAAAAACCCTCAAGAAAAAGATTGGAACTTACCCAAACCCAGTTGAGGAGATTGAACAAGTGCAACACTTAAGGGGTTTGGTGGAAAAGACACAAAGAGAACTGGAGCCAAACCCGAGAAAAATCAAAATTCCAGACACAGTGTTTCCTACGCAAGTTCAGCCTCACAGGAACCATAAACCGTTAGCTATTCCTAGTATCATTCGGGAAGAAAGTGAGGATAGGACATCAGGAAGTGGGCAAACACCCTTTTTGCTTGAAAGAATGTTTAGTGAGGGAATGCCTGACCCCATCGAAGAGGAAGTAATTCCATCTTCACCAGTCCCTAGTCAAGGGGCGATGTCTCGAAAAGTACCGTTGAATGTGTCCAAGCTAATGGATTTCATGTCCTCTGAGATCAGAACCACGATCATATCCAAATTATACGGAGATCCTGAGCTATTCTTAGCTCTTCGGGCATTTCTCAATGGAGAACTAAAGGCGGGGTTACCACAATTTGCAAATATGGATAGACCTTACACGCTTCAAGATGAAGGGGAACATTGGGATCTACAACCCAACCTAGATGAAGACTCGGTCGTTGAAATACCTGTGAACAAGTTGGGACAGTACTTTGAAGGTGACGAATCTAATGCAACCCTCCCCATTACTACCAAGGGATTAACTCTAAAGGGAATCCTTGATGGTGGTGCTGGAGTGAGCATTGTGACTAAAAACTGTTGGGAATCTATGGGAAGACCTCACCTTGAAGTCACAAACATAGTGGTTAAGATGGCAAACGGAACCATAGCTAAACCTATTGGAATGCTAAGGGACCTTAAGATCAAGGTTCTGGGATACAAGGTAAAACATACCTTCATTGTAATGGATTTCTCCAAGCATCCTATGTCATATCAAATGATCTTAGGACGTCCTTTCATGAGGGAAGCACAAATGGTGCATGACTGGTCGAAAAACCATGTCTACCTACAATTCCAGGACTCTGTCATTCGAGTTGATCTTGAGAATGGTCGTCCACATCCTTTAGAAAGCAAGGTTATCATTGATAATCGATCGGATACCACTATTCACTCCGCCCCATTAAGGTATTGCTATACATGCAAAAAAGAGACTGATGATGGGAAAGATTCTCCTTATATGGATGTCCTACCGGGTATGACTGAGTCGGATAACGTGGATTGGGTACACCTAGCGGCAACCATAGACACATGGGGGAATAGAGGCACAACATGGGGGAATAGAGGCACAAGCTGGGTAACACCTGAGGGGCAAGATATGCCACCATTAGTGCCAATAAACATGATAGGTGTTATGCACTTGACTCCTGATGGCGAGAAAGTGGCAAATTCCACTGACACTGAAAGTAGCGAAGACTCTGATGGGGGGAATGAATCAAATATTCACCCAAATGTGGAAGCAAGGTGCTCAAGGCCTAGGACAGTGACCTCCTGCAGTTCATCCGAGAGTGAGGGGGACACAAGTGAAGATCGACCAAGTGAGTTCGAATCTGATAGAAACAAAAATCAAAAACTTGGTAAGAAGAAAACGAGACATAAGCGCCAACGCTATCGAGCTAATGTACGCACTGCAATAAACAAGGAAAGATCCACTGCAGAATGGCTCAGTTATGTAGGAGCCATTGATGCTCATCGGCCGGAAGATAGCGGATGATTGGGGACAATACCTCCAAAGTGTCATGTGGTGTATTCCGCAACCTCATGACGTCGCCCAATTAGAAATCGAAGAGAAGCCGAAACTAAGTCGTACTGCAAGAAGGCGGCAAAACCAAGAGTTGGCTCAGCAACAAAAGGAAGCGGAATTGAAAGAAAAAAGCCTAGCACAACAAGAACCAGTAGACTTACACCCCGCACCCGAGCATTTCAAATCATTCACCACAGGGGAACGTAAAGTGGTCTACACAAAAGCCCAACGAACGCCTACCAATGGGAGTAGCGGTGTCTACGATGGTCCTGCGGTAGTTAAGGAGATAGACTTAGCAGATCCGGGTGAGGAGTCTAAACCAGTTTTTATTGCTCAAGACCTCACCAAGGCGGAAGAAGCTGCACTTACGAAGCTTCTTAAAGAATTCAAGGACATATTTGCTTGGACATATCATGATATGAAGGGTGTTCCACCCTCGATGGTGCAACACACGATTCCAATGATTAGCACTGCTAAACCAGTCCAGCAACGTCCCCAAGATTGTACAAGAGGAAATTGAAAAGCTGGTAAAATGTGGATTCATATACCCAATTGAGCACTCAAAATGGGTTTCTCCGATAGTCATCGTGCCAAAGAAGAATGGGAAACTCAGAGTGTGCGTTGATCTCAAAAAGGTTAATGCAGCCACCAGAAGGGATCATTACCCCTTGCCATATTCTGAACATGTGCTTGAAAGAGTGGCAAGCAAGGAGGCATATAGCTTTTTAGATGGGTACTCGGGTTACAATCAGATTACAATTACAGTCGAGGACCAAGCTAAAACAGCATTTATCACGGAGTTTGGAGTGTTTGCCTTTCGCGTCATGGCTTTTGGCTTGACCAATGCACCTGCAACATTCCAACGATTGATAAACACGGCCTTTAAGGAATATCTAAGGGACTTCTATGAAGCTTTCTTAGATGATCTTTGTGTTCATTCCTCTTGGGACGAGCACTTGATGTGTTTACGAAAAATATTTGAAAGGTGTAGATTATATCGCATCTCCTTGAATCCTTTCAAATGCCAATTCTAGGTTAAACACGGAGTTATCTTAGGGCATATAGTGTCCAAAAATGGGATTTCCACTGACGAGAGTAAAATCAAGGTCATTCTGGAATTGCCCCCACCCACCAACTACAAGGGAGTCCAACGCTTTATGGGCCACGTTGGTTATTATCAAAGATTTATTCTATTCTTCGCCGAGATAGCTCGACCATTGTATAAGCTTCTCATCGAGTTTATTTGGACCGAAGAATGTGATCGTGCCTATGAGCTATTAAAGAAGGCCTTGGCGAGTGCTCCAATCTTGAGAATGCCTAACTGGGATTTACTCTTCCATGTGCATATTGATGCATCAAACTTTGCTATTGGGTGTGTGTTAACTCAACCTGGAGAACACAAGCTAGACTACCCCATTAGCTTTGCCAGTCTCGTTGAACGATGCTGAGATGAACTACACCACTACGGAGCGAGAAGGGTTGGCAATGATATATGCAGTAAGGAAATTTCGTTATTACCTCCTTGCCACCAAGTTTGTTTTCTATGTGGATCATCAAGCATTGTTATATCTGGTAAACAAACCATGCTCCACAGGAAGAATCACACGATGGCTATTGATTCTTCTTGAGTTTGATTTCACTGTTGTTGTGAGACCTGGCAAAAAACATGTTATGGCTGATCATTTGTCTCGCATACCTAATGGTGAGGCTCCTACGGGGGTTGATGAGACACTTCCCTGTTCATGGTGGAGATAATGCCTGAATGGAGTGAGAAGATTGTTAACTTTTTGGTTAATGGCTTTCCACCCAAGGAGCTTCGTAAAGATCTAGCTCGAAAGCTGATCAAAGAATGCGAACCCTATTGCCTGATAGCTGGGACTCTTTATAAAAGAGGAAAGGATGACGTTCTTAGGCATTGTGCCCGAGAGGATGAGTATCTATACATTTTGCAAGAGGCACATATGGGCGTAGCCGGTGGTCACTTCTCAGGAGACTTAACTGCGCGAAAGATCTTACAATCAGGGTATTGGTGGCCCACTATGTTCCAAGATGCATCACTCTTTGTGAAGGGTTGCGATGAATGCCAACGATACAAGAAACCCCAGAGGAAAGATCAGATGCCCCTACATCCAATCAAAGTAAACCAACCATTTGAAAAGTGGGGTTTAGACTTTGTAGGTCCAATTAGCCCAGCGGCCCGAAACACACAATCTCGCTATATTATTGTGGCCACTGACTATATGACCAAATGGGCTGAAGCGAAAGCGACACGTAAGGCAGATGCAAGGACAACAGCCAAGTTCCTCTTTGAACATATAATCACACGATTCGGTTGTCCTTTTGAACTTGTGAGCGACAATGGTACGCATTTTATAAATGAAGTGATTAAGGAGCTCACAACAAATTTCATGATCTCCCATCATAAATCTACTCCTTACTATCCGCAAGCGAATGGCCAAGCCGAGAGTACAAACAAGACATTAATCTCTGTTTTGACAAAGACAATTGAAGCTCATCGCACGGATTGGGATCTAAAGCTTACGACAGCTTTATGGGCCTATCGTACTGCGTACAAAGTGGCTATTGATTGCACACCATTCAAAATGGTATATGGCCAAGAAGCAGTCATGCTGTGGGAATTTGTCATTCCTAGTCTTCGTGTTGCTACTCAAGAGGGTTGGGATGGTAATCCCTTAGCAGAGCGTCTGTATATCCTTGAGCGGCTAAACGAAGAAAGACAATTGGCTATATACAATGCCCTTGTGGAGAAGGATAGAAGGAAAAAATGGTTTGATCGCCACCTGCTGAAGGACAAGGACATCAAAGTTGGAGATAAAGTCCTGATGTATGGAGTGCGTAATGAAAAGAAGAAGCTCAAATATGCTGGTAAGGGACCATATAGAGTATGTGAAATTACCCCGCAAGGTACCATCAGAGTGGAGACTCTCGACGGAGTTGAAACCATTGGATTCCTTAATGGGAGTAAATTCAAAAGATACTATGACCCCCTGAGCCAGGAGGAGTTACATGCAATCCATCAAAAGAAGGCAGCTAAAGAACAAGCTGAGCTTAAAAAGATACAAGCGAGAGTCAAAGCCAAAGAACGTCAACAGCGTGCTAGGAGACAACGAGAAGCCAACTTGGGAATTACGGAAGTATTTTTCGAGGAAGCAGAGGAGGATGCACTGGAATTTGACCCACCTCTAAGATACCCAATTGAGTTACAGAGTCCTTACGGGGAGGTGCTGTATAATGCATTATTGGATACAGGAGCTTAACACAATTTGCTATTATATGGCGTGTGGTGTCAACTGGGAAAACCACCTTTATCCAAGAGTTCTATCCAAGTTCAAGGAATCAACAAGAAGAAAACCCCTGTCTCAGGAATTCTGCACACTCCGGTTGCTTATGACAAGGGAACCATAATTCAAAGCTTTTTGGTTATGCCTGCTGGTACCATGGAAGGGACTGTAATCTTAGGGCGCAAATGGATGATGGCCACCAAGTGCAATAACGATTCGGCAACCAGACAAGTCACAACGCAAGAACCAACACTAGGTCTGACCGCTCAAAATCCCGCACCTAAGTCATCCACTCAAATATTAGATAACGAAAAATCACAAAGTCCAGTGGCAAAACCATCTTCGATTGTTGGCCACCCCTCTAACGCTTCAACGCCAAGAGTGGAAACAGGCAAGGTGGTCCCTAAAGCTTCACTTACTATGCCAAAGAGTACATACAAATGGGTCCCCAAAGCTTCGTTAACAGCTACTTTCCCTGCTCAATCTCGTTCAGCCACCAAGAAGCCTCGTAAAAGGAAAGCAGCTACCCACCCGAAAAAGGGCAATGTAACATCGCGATGGATCCCTAAAAAATTATTAGTAGCCCAAGGGTACTAGAAGGGGAATAACCAGATTTGGGTCCCTAAACATAAGGTGAATCCCTCTACATCACTTGTAAAACCTTGCAAACCAATTGTTGCCACCCCGATGACAATTCAAGACCGTGGTAAGGGAAAGGTAATAGAGTGCTCCGCACCACTTCTTCCAGAGTTAGTTTGGATTCCCAAACGATATCGATCAATACCACCTAGCTCAGGAAGGGGGGAGTCACATGAAGCTTCTAGCTCTTCATGCCAGACACACACTCATATAGAAGTTTCTACATGCTCTACACCTACTCTTGTCAACACCCAACAAAAAACCGATGAGTCTACGTCTCCCCTTGTAATAGTATCGTCGGAAACCATTTCCTCCATTCGTCAATGGGAGCGTACACTACCATCTCTGCAATTGGATGTGGCCACAAGGGTCATAAAAAGCTATCTGCCCACATCACAACCTATGACCTGCTGGACAAATTGGTTCCAAGAGGCTGCAACATCATTGCAAATAATATGATCTACCCAAGGAAAGGGGGAGCATGTACTCACGCTCGACATTCTAATGCTTCCTCCTTAACCTTCTCCCCTGACCATGTAATTGCCAAATTCAAGGGGATGTATATATATAGCTTCATACATTTAAAAAAAACAAAAAACAAAGGAAAGAAAAATAAAAAATAGTAAAAAGAGCAAGAGCACAAAAACAAGAGAAATATCCGTATACAATCAAGAACTAGATTGACCTATCATAAACCTACTGATGCTATATCTGTGTTTGCAGATATGGCAGATGCCCGATCATCATACACTTCATCCACTCCTACCTTTGGTGAGAGGTATCATCTGTACCTTTCTCAGATATTCCACATGTGCTATCCTGTAATTGAAACTGAATGGGATCATATAGATGTACTAGCCAGAGAAGAAAATATTGAGGAATTAGAATGGCTAATTCGCCTATTGACCATGACTGACCCCTACTCCGTAGAGGACATATCCCCAATAGCCCAATGCTTTCCTTTTCCACAAGATGACTATCCTCGCATGGTTACATTTTTTATGAGTTTATGTGGATGGGAAAATGAAAAGGAAATATCTGACAATGATGAGTGGACGGATGAAACTCATGGCACTACTGAGGTTGACTTTATTTGTTTGGATGATGCGGATAGAGGCTTAGCCTTAGGGCTAGAGCCAGGACTCTACAACATCCTCTTACCGTATCCTTAGTAGTAGTGTGGTGACTGGTAGGTAGGTTAGTGTTTTCAAGTTTTTTCTAGTTTAGATTCCTTAAACAAGTCTTGAAATTTTCACACTGATGTGCCTTTCAAGGTATAGTGCTTGTTAGTTGATTGTACAGGTTAAAAAGTTTGAGGTGGGTTCGCTTTCAAGTCCTGAGACTGCCGAAACGTCCATCAAAATATATCTACATCAAATTGCAAGCTGTCTCGTCAAATCAAGGAGATCTCCAATTACAGGTGTAATTCTTCCATACCCACTCTCTTTCGTTTTTACTGTTCAATTAATTGCATAAACTATAATGCATGACCACATGGAAATTGTCAATGTACTACTTAGTTTTTGAAGTTGCTTGCATGCTAGTGTAAATCATTAATGAGCTTAACTTTATTGGAAATATTCCTAGGCAGCATGACGTCTTTAGTTAACCTTGGAATACGATTGTCTTAGGTCTAGGGTCAAACCATCTTTAATGTTTGACACCTGGCCATGTGTGTGTTGACCTCTAGGACATAGCTATTACCCCTTTGTCGAAAGGATGCAAGACAAATTATAGTTCAGGAGCGAAGATCAAAAGAAATAGATTTAAAAAAAAAAGCCTACAATAAATGGCAATACAAGTCTATGAGGTGCTTTAATGTTGGCCTATCACCTTATTGATACTTGGTAGGCGAGGAGTATCCTACTCCAGACCGATGCCTTGGTTGGTAGGGGGTAGCCTTGCCTAAAGTGAGCTAATAGATTCCTGGATAATGCCTTGTGTTAAACATGGTACCAGGATCGATGTTAGTTTTGCCTTAGGAAGGTCGCCATTATGTGTAAAAATTGTCACGTGCATTAAAAAAAATAAAGGCAAAAATCTCCTGTAACTCTGATGTTTCTTGTGTCCCTAGGCTTGTGGTATTAACTTGTTCTTAGAGTAGACACAGTGTGGTCATCTGTTTATTTATTAAGCTTGGTTATTTTCCTTGACTTAGGCCAGTTATAAACCTTGATTAACCTTTGACACCTTGCTTACTATTGATTTACTTTCAATAATTTTAAACTCGCTACACTAGCTCATTCATGTGACCCTTAAACTAAGTTCTCATAGCAACATCCATTGTGGTCTAACATGCTTGAATTTATACACTTTATATCTTTTGGATTCCAGCATACTTTCACTCTACTTCCCTGTTTTGCAGACGGTCTACCACAACAACCCTCTCGAGCTTACCATACCATAGCTTCCGAGGACGGAATCTACATCAGGAAGGAGGGCATGTTAACCTATGACGGACATTCAGACGTACTATGTTTTACGTCATTAATTTAAATATTCTGAGTCATGGGCCGGGCTTGTCGGCACCATATGTTAAGGATGAAGGGATTGGGTGATCGCCGATGAGAGGCGCACCTTGAATATCAGTAGGATAAGGGTTAGGATCGACCGGCCATGTATGGGCGCCCAAGTGTGAACGGCCAAGTCACCTATAAGAGTCAAATGTAACCCTAAAATCCTCATTCTCATGTGTTGTGAATACAAGAGTGCTCTTGCCTTATCTCTTTGGTTTCCTTCTCCTGCGTGTGTGTGTGAGAGAGAGAGAGAGTGAGAGAGCGATCGAGCACTGTGTAGCGGCACGGCGACGGAGAGGCGGTAGAGCGGCGACGGCGGCTCCTTCTTCACTGCGACGTGGGAATCCTTCAAGGCGGCGGTTGAGCGGTGAGTGACACACCCTTTGGCATTCTGTTTGAGCTTGCTTTCCTTGTTGTATGCTTGCAGCCATTCGTGGCTCGCATACGGTGTTCGGCAAGTCCCCAGCTACGACCTGTGCGGCAAAAGCGCACAGTGAGAGTTGATTTTTTGAGTGAGTCCCCATATTCACATGATAGTAATTGGTTGTAAGTAAATCCAATTAATTGCTACATGTTAGTATTATTTTGTTAAGTGGTTCCAAATTAATTGTGACCTAAAATTGTGGATTGTATGAGTATAGGCTAAGAGTACGGGAATGACGATGATGGGCACTGGATGTGAATGCCTACTACCTAGGTGTTTGTCAGATTATTTTTGTCTAAGTATACATGTGTGCACCATTTTGATTTACTATGGTTAGGTCCATCGTACATAATTGTTGGGGCAGAGGTAATGTTATTTTGATACCTTAAACATCGGACAAAGGTTTTTTTATAAAAGAAAAGCCCAATTTTGAAAAAGCACTCTATTAATGGCTCCGATTGCTATATTTGATAATATGATTAAAATATCGCTGTGAGAGGAAGAGCCACACACGTCGGGGAGGGATATTGCACCCAATCTTATGTATTTGTTTATTATCTTATGTGTTTGTTCAATGTGTTTATGCTTGGTGTAAGGTTTGATATTCATTCATAGTTTTTGAATTCTTGGTTTAGTGATCACAAGG
Source organism: Cibotium barometz (assembly GCF_041138505.1). Classification (NCBI taxonomy): domain Eukaryota; kingdom Viridiplantae; phylum Streptophyta; class Polypodiopsida; order Cyatheales; family Cibotiaceae; genus Cibotium; species Cibotium barometz. The sequence goes on from NC_141055.1 coordinate 8,445,520, forward strand.
CCCCTAAGAAATCGTGACATTAATTGGACACTACTCATTCTCTCCCATTCTTTGTATCTTTGATTCAAATGTTTCATGCAAGCTATCAACTCATGAACACTTTCATTCTCATTATGAATAATATTATTTGCAACTATTGTGTTGCTACACTCCACATTGCTCTGCTTTGAGCAAATCCAACCATAAAAGCCACTTTCAAATGCCAAAGGTTACTTTTCTATTCAACCTTTAGAGATATAAGTCACTTGCCTTGCTTTGCTATCTAGTGTAAGATTAAATGCCTTGACCTTTGGCAAGTCATCCAACTCAATGAACGTAGCACATATTTATGCAAAAAAACTATAATGTTACCTAGGATTCATATCTCCTTGAAATTTATGCATCAATTTAGCAGCTTGTGCTAGCATGATTGTCTCTTACAACTTCTTTCACACCCTTGGACTAATATGAACACATATGCTATAGTCAAAACTAGGGGTGTTAGTAAAGTTGGTAATATGGTAAAGGTGATACGTTTCACTGAGTGATTTGATGATTATGTTAACCCCGTGTAAAATTTGTATTTGTCCATAAAAGATATGGTTATCAATATTTTTTACAATGTGCCATACAATATCAACCCATGTATGTATTGTAAACTTAACACGTATGTTTTTTTATTTCTAATATTTTCAAGAAAATTTTAAGTTTTTGAGCTTTCTATGAATGAATCACGTATGTATGCACCCATTTTTGCTTTCAATATTGAGAGAAGTAAGCTTATTTTTTATGGATTTTTCAAATTTGTGACAAAATTAAAAGAAATACAAAAATGAACAAAAGAACAAGAAATTGAAAGCAAAATCAAACAAAAACATAGATTGACAAGGTTTTCACATAGTATTCAATTCACCCTATAATGCAAAAGAAATAACAAACAAACAAACAAACTATTCCAATTTTTTCTCCACACAATGCTATTTTCAGAACACAAGCAAGAAAACACATCTCAAGTGTGCTAAGCTACCAAATAAGAAAAGGGAAGGCAATAAGCCATTCCTTGGTAATGACACTAAAGATATTGCTCCCCACCGTGGGTCGAAGTTAGAATGAAGCACAAGCATAAGTTGGGAACTTACATATTATCCACACTGAGTTGTGTCCTCTAAAGTGTTTCTTCTATTTGGTATCTCTCTCTCTCTCTCTCTCTCTCTCTCTCTCTCTCTCTCTCTCTCTCTCTCTCTCTCGCACCAACGTGTCACTCATTGTGGTTACTAGGTTACATGAGATGGCTCACTCTCACTCTCTCACACACAAGAAAGAAAGTAGAAGGTCAACAAACAATTGAAAAGCTCTCTCAAACTCACTCCCTCTCATAATCATGAGTTTTCAAAGAGCTCCTTCTATTATTATCTATCACATTATCTTGTAGAGACATAAACTAGGTTAATATCTCTTGCAAAATGAGCCTCTTCTTGACATAATGATAATGCACCCTCAATGTGCTTTATGAGAGTATGAAACCAACAACAAGATCTTTTACTGTTTTGTCAGTGAAGATGGAGATGGGGGGGGACTGTTTCTAATAGGAAAAGGTGTCTGAGCTGCCATACACACTCCATAGTCATTGTAAAAGCTACAGTGTACTCAGCTTCACAGCTTAACGTGCACCGTTGCTACTTCTTGTTGAGCCATGATATACATGAATCACCAAGATGAAAGCAAAAGCCACTAGTAGACACTTGCATGTCATAACATCCAGCTTGAGTCCTAGCCTTTTTTTGTATTCATTGATATAACGGATTTGGCTTCTAACAGTAGTTGCTTTTTCCTTTCTTCTTATTCTTATCACCTCCCTTCTCGGCATCCTTTCCAAAAGACTAGGCTGATTCTTCCTTTAACTTATAGTAGCCACCCTAAGAAAAGGCTTTGCCTTTACCTTTTTGATTTGCAGTGGAGCCTGATTTTCTATATGCATACTAGTTTAGTTTTGTCGAGATTACTCTTCTTGCACTGCAACCAACTTAGGCATTGGGGTTACCCTTCATCATGATCTAAAGTGTGGATGCAAAACCTTTGTAAAAATCTGATTAATTTGTCAGAATAGTAGTCACTAATAAATTGTTCGTCAAATAGGCCTCATCAATACATGCACACTACTCCCTGAGATCTTTAATCCTTGTGAGGAACTCATCCGTTAAATCTCCCTCATTCATATGCTCAGACTCTAATTGCTTATGCAAGTAGGCCAATCGTACCTTGTTATTCACTTGGAAAAGTGCAGCAAGCACATCCCAAGTCTGCTTGGTAGTGTTACATGAGTGAATATGAGGAATAATTCTCCCCTTCACAGCACAATTATATCTGAACTAGTGTCACCATCTAAAGTACTTGTACTATCCTGTGCTATGGCGAGATAAGGTGTGCCTCAATGCCAATGATGATAGTGTCAATGCCCAATAAGCTTTCTTGACAGTTTTACATGAGTGAATATAAGAAATAATGCTCCTCTTCACAAAAAGTGCCACCAATGTATGTGCATGTGCCTCCTTACCATCCCACCAAGCTTGTTTTCACTGTGGAAGATGCGGAGACAGATACCATAGTTACATCTAAACTAGTGTCACCATCTAAAGTACATTAACTATCATGTGTGCTGGCAAGATAGGGCATGTCTCAATGCCAATAATGACATTCCAAAGCTCTTTGGTAGCTAATACATGACGTATCATATAGGACACATCAAATAGTTGGTCCTATCAAGCTATCCTTAGTAAAAAGTATCCTAAATACATCACTACTTGCCATTTCAGCCTCTGCAGATAATGCATCTCTGACACAAAAGGCAAATATCCCAACTACTTGTAGGTACTATCAATCCACTAAATGCAAGTGAGATGGCAATAGATCACTAATGGACAACCTGCAAAGTGTATGAAAAATGACAGAGTGCAGAGTAGCAGGAATGCATAAATATTGATGACAATGATGACGATGATGTTGAAGTTGTTGATGATAAGCTCAAAGATGCAATATCCAAGATAATGACGGTCATGTCTGTACACTGCACTCAGGGGGGGTGGGGAAGGGGGGAAATCTCCTAAGGAGGGAAAAAGTACCCCGGCCCATTATTAGCCTACGTCCGCACATCACTACCATATGTATGGCTCTAGTTATAATAAGTGGTTAAAAAACCACTCATATACTAAGCCCATGGTTTCACATTTGGATAGACATCCATTAAAAAGACTTTAAAAGACAAAGGCTTCATAACATTAGTCTTTTACATAGATCCATTGGAGTCAAAATCTAGAATCTTGACAAAATTCTTGGACTTATTACATCATAAATATTACAAAAGCCTTGGAATCATTACATAATAAATATAGCATGACAAAGGATTACAAAATCTAACCTCAAAATGGCATTAGCAATATTTGTAGTGTTGTGTCACTATTTGAAAGCCATGTTTCCCCTCGGCTCTCTTGCCTTGACCCTCAGCCTAATTGTTGATTTTGTTTTCAAGAACAACTCCATATAGTTTGGCAAGGGAAGATCCAACCATGATGGTCCTATAGTGTCCAGGGGGGGCTTTTATCTCCTCCCTTATGGAAGGGGTTTAATGCATTTGCTTGTTATCGAGTATTCTGGAAACCGTCGTGAAGAAGTTGAAGAGAGAGAGAGAGAGAGAGAGAGAGAGAGAGAGAGAGAGAGAGAGAGAGAGAGAGAGAGAGAGAGAGAGAGAGAGAGTTGAGAACCAAATTAAAATTATGTTAACACCAAGATTTCTTATCATGGTGAAGATGCAACAAATCTAAGACATGTGAGGTTGTTACACTTTCCACACAACAAAAAAGGTTGAATTACAAGAATAACATGATTTTAGTGAATTTAAATACTCCATAAAATTACATGATGGAAGCTTTGTTTAGGGAGTGGCAAGTCACCACATATAATTGACACAACATTCAAGATTTGTTTACAACAAGCACATACATTAATTCATTTTCATTGGGAAGGGTATGGTCATGTGGTGTACATTAAAGTCAAGGAAAATTAACAATAGATAAAGAATGGCACATCATGAAATCACGCATAGAAAAACAAATTAAGTTCTAGGGTTTTATAAGAATTCAATTAGAATGTGTAGATTTTTAAAGGAAAATTTGTTGTAAGTCAAGATATGTCCTCTTTTGACTAATTCGAAAACATGTTGTTTTTATGGGCTGTTTGCAATTAGGACCATGCCATGCAACATTTCCTGTGTATGGACTAAAACCGCGCGAATTCTCAGGAAAAGAAACATGAAGAATATTGCTCCAAAGGAGTTAAACCACTTTTGGGGACTTTTGATGGTACTTGAGTTCTTAGAGGCCATACATTTGGGGTCGAGACACATGGATGGGTGGCTTCAATGAAGCATGATGGAGATGCATGTTTGGAGAGTTGTAAAGGGCAAGTGGGTTGGGATAAGTGTGTCATGTGCAATGATGTTGGGAGTGATGAAGGATACACAACATAAGCTAAAGAAGTTGGCACCTTTGGGATGAGATGGCACCTTTGGGGTGACAAATGTTGGGGAAATCTTGCCTGAGGGTAAGACTTTTGGGGGCATTTGGAGTATTCTAGGAAGCATTGTAGATGGAGGGGGGAAGAGGGTTGACTTTAGTACATTAGAAACAAGAAAATGGGGAAAGAGGCGCGCAAAGGGTGGCGCTTGGATTCTTCTTTATTCTTAAATTATTCCATAACGAGGGAGATTCATGGATGTCAACCCTTAACTTGGGGCGCAGCATGGCTGTCCACACGGCAAGCTGGGTGCCTTATAACGTATAAGTTTAGGGTTAATCAAAGGGCATCGGAATTGATAGTGGGGTATTAGCGAGGATGATCAAGTAGAGAGGCAATCTTATCGAAATTCAGGTAGTGGGCGATGGTCTAGAATGTGATGGAGAGCATCCAAGCTAGGGACTTGCAGTAAACCAGAAGGATTAACGGTGTACCTTGTTTTAGTCTGTTGAAGCTCACCTTGAATGGGCTGAGGCAAGCTCATCATCAAGAACTTCGAAATGAGGGATTAACAGTGGAGGGCGATTGTGTTTAGCATAAGCACAGAGGATTAGGAAGTGGGCAATTATGATTGGTAGATTGTGTTGAGCATAGTGATTGTGATTAAGGAAGCGGGGCTGAAGGCAAGCTCATCATCAGGAACTTCAAAATGAGGGATTAAGAGTGGAGGGCGGTTGTGTTTAGCATAAGCACAGAGGATTAGGAAGTGGGCAATGATGATTGGTAGATTGTGTTGAGCATAGTGATCGTGATTAAGGAAGTGGGCGATTGTGATTAGTGGGATATGACAAAAGGGAGCCAAAATGGGCGACAACAGCACGTCGGCTGCAATGGCAAATGGGGGGATGTTGAGCAGCATGAACAGGGTGGGGTTGGGCTATGGGATAGCCATAGCAGTGGGCATGATGGTATTTATATGCACAATGATGCTGGTGTGTCTGAGGCTGTTTGCGGGAAGGGGAGGAAGCACGCAGAGGAGGCCGCCTCCGAGGGGGGAAGGCACAGTTGTGGTGATACACCAACAAGAGGCCAGTGTGACCGGGGGCTTAGATGAAGAGACCCTCGAGAGCTACCCCAAAATCCTGTACAGCAAGAAAGAGCCCCTTCCCACACGTGTGAAGGACCCCTCTTGCTCCATCTGCTTGGCTGACTATGGTGATGGGGAGCCACTCCGACTGCTCCCCGATTGCGGCCACGTGTTCCACGCCCTCTGCATCGACGCTTGGCTACGCTTGCACGCGTCTTGCCCTGTGTGCCGATCCTCTCCTCTCCCCTCCCCCATCTCCACCCCCCTCTCCGAGCTCATCCCTTTGGCTCGCAACCCCCTAGGTTGAGTGAGGACTCTTATTTATTACCCCATCTCTCTGTCTATTTTGATCTCAAAGCTTGCAAATTATTTGGGTGTCATTACATGGCCACCTTCTCTTCACATTAGTGAGAAAATGTTCATTGCCATGACACCTTATTCATGGGCTCACAACAAGGAAAACCCTCTTTTCTTACCTTTGACATTGGCACCCATATATAAGTCCTTACAACATTGCCTCATACATCCAAAATGTTCACCATACATGGATCATCCGTGCATTGGCATCATCTCTCTATTAATGTGCAGCCGCCATTATTATTCCAACCAGCTTCAGCACTCACAATTCCCAACCTCACCTATCAGAGTGACATGGATCCATGCTCTTTTCTCCCCCACCCTCCTCATCATGTACCTCAACGCATCCCATTGTAGACGCAAGACCATGTTCTTTTCTCACATACCTCTCATTTGATATACTTGAAATCAATGTTCATGATGCAAATAGCTCTTAAGATCATTTGTAACGTAGTGATGAAAGCATGCCTCGGGATTGATCACAAAGCATGCCTTGGTGATGCTTATCTTAATGAGTTTTTCTGGAATTCATACTTCTGTTGAGATTACACCTCATATGAGTTTGGGTGATCTGATTTTAAAAGAAATTCTGAATTTTTTAGAATGCTTCTTTTTGCACCTAATAACACCCAAAGTTTTTGAAAGAAAATGAATGTCACATGTTATGGATATACATGTCCCTTGTTCCAATTTAAGCATTGTATTAAATCTTCTTTCTTTGGACAAAGGAACCCATGAGTGATGACTCTAATACTTAGTTTAGCATCTCACTTGGTTTAATTTCTTCTCAACTTGTTTTTACCAAAGGGAAAGTGTTGCCATGCACCCTTGAAAGTTTTGAGAACAAGAACTCCATGGGTAGTTACATGCTTACCTTGTAGAAAATCAAGGTGTTTACTAGAGTAGCACATTAGCTTGTGACCATACACTTGTACAAATGCAAATAGCATGACCAATGTTAAGCAATTATGATCTATGAAGGAGTTGTGAAAGGCGTTCTACATAAATGTAACATGATATTTAGAATGATTTTTTTGCCTAACACAGCACATTGCCTTAGACTTCGAGTTGTGGCCAATGTCTGTAAATCAATGGTCTTTAGTATGTTTTCTAGGTAAGAATGATGACACCCCACGGCTGTCAATATTGAGTTGCAAGCTTGGCTTTGTGGAATTTGTAGATTGCTATGTAGACTGCAATTATCACAACTTGCTACAAGTTTTGATCTCAACATTTTTCTTCGTTTTTTAATAAGAAAACCTAATTGAAATTTGATAAGAAGCATAGATAGTCTGGTTGCAAGTGTGCATTAAAGTATCCTCTAAACTATGGTTCGTATTCATTGTTTTCTTTGGTGAGATTAATGCTTAGCAATTCCGGTGTTGTTTAAAGGGAAGAAACAGTATCCCAAGGGCTATCTTCTAAAATAGATGGACTATCTTCACAGATTCAGCCGACCAGCAGGTTCTAGCCCAAGTGGTATTAACATCCTTGGCACCATATAAGCTCCAAATAGAGCCCTTCATATACTCAAATCAAATGGTATGATCCATGTAGAACTACTTGTATGGTTGAACTTATGAAATACCAATATAATGACAACCTATATCACATAGGAAACTCACAACTCATATGTAAGCTAATGCAACAAACAAAAAAGAGAGAGAGAGAAAAGAGAAATACAACATAAACAAGGTTTTAGCCTGGTTGGTGGGAAAATGGGAATCCTAACTTACCATTTAGCTTATTTCAACTCAATTAAGCTTCTAAATTATTGACCTGCTAAGGAAGGCCTTAGTAGCATTCTATATCTTGGCTAACTAAAACTCATGATGATAATATAAAAACCACTGATATCTTCGTATAATTCTCTATTGAGTGCATTTAGAATTGGGAAAAAAGAATGTGATTTAAGAATTGATCATACTTATTTCTTCTGTAAATTCCTTATAAAAACAAGAGAGTAATGATTGGCTTGCATTTGTAAAAGAAATTCCTTGTTTTAGTTAGTGAAGGTGTCTAACAAAAAGTAATTCAATGTTGAGAGATACATAATAAAGATATATTCAAACGAATCTTTTTATTTAAACATAAACAAAAGACGTGTGTTTTTTTAATGTCAATAGTACATATAACGACGATATTTACAAAGATATATTTAAAGATTCTCCTCACAAATTTCAGCACCCCCTCTCTCTCTCTCTCTCTCACAAAACATAAACATAGACAACAGGTCTACAGACACCTATCTTCACGTGGTTGCTAACATTTTGTTGGTTATTTTGGGGGTTAACACCTACCAAGCATGACCTTGGAGATCTTTCCAAGGATTCAAACTATAAATTCAACTTTAGCCACGTAATTTGGTTTGTGTAATTTGTTGCAAATCCACCCCATTAGTTACATTCTAGTCACCTTCTTGGACGGTAATGCTCGATTCTTTACTTACCAAATTCAATCATTTTATGAGAATATTTGATACATTTGTAAAACTCGATCTACTTGTGTAACATTTGATTAATCTTCATTTTACCTATGAATGTCCCCGTGAGGTGCCGAAGCTAAGACGAAAAGGATCTCTATGTATGTATGTTAATGTATGTATAATGTAAAAGCAGCTGAGCTCGACACTAAAGATTATTATCATGGCCATATAGATAGAAGCGTGTTAGGGACAAGCAAAGGAGCTTTGGGATGTAAACTCATGCAATCAGTACTTGTGTTGAACAAGTTATAAAAACACACATGGCTAAGCGACGCCTGTAGAGTACATGAGGGGCAAGAAAACAGTATTCAGATGAGAAGATTTTCCTTCATATTTCAATGCCAAGGTCTTAAAGTAAGAGATGGTGTTGTAGCAAGGAGCGTGTAATTGATTAGGTCTTCTCAAATGCGCACCCTGAAAATGAAAATGGTAATTTAACGCAATAACACATAAGAAGAGGTATGACAACTTCCGAGTCTCAGTAGTGCAGAAAGTTATCCCTACATTGATAGGATAGAGCACCTTCTTGTATTGCCAAGACCTAAACGTTACAGGTTTTTTGACGGGACAAGTTTATACGGCTATTTTCATGTAAGTTATTCCTTCACTTATGTTTGCATAAAGAGTTATCCAACACCAAGCTACAAAGACATTCCGCTACAGCTTCTTATGGTTGCATCATCCTGATCCATGGGTTGACTTGGGAAAAAAAACCTTTACAACCATTTTAAAAGAGGTGCACTAGTAGATTGGCATGATGGCAAAACAGATATACAGAAAGTTACAGCATGACTTGAAGAGTAGAACCTCACATTCATTTAAGCTGCATCAACTAACTGATCCAAAACTTCGGTGAGCACCGTTTCTCGACCATAGTGCTTAAACTATTAATATCCTCTAAAAAGTGACACGATTCAAAGAGAGCTTGCTTTGTCCCAATCCTTCCTTGAGTTTCACATCACGATTCCGATTTTCCACCTCTATTATTTCAATGTCCCTGATGTCTCTCTTCAAAACAGTAACAAGACGTGCAATGGCTTCAGTTTGTTGACCAAGCACCTGTGTTTGAATAGTCATGACATACAAGATTAGTTATGGTATATTATCATCACATGCAGGCACACATGCGCCGCGCGGGGGGAGGGGGGGGGGTGTTGGTGTTGTGTTAGTTTTGGGTGTCATTGAGATACCTTATGCATTTCAACAAAACTTTCCTCTTCGATTTTACCATTCCCCAAGAGATCCATACGAAAAATCCCACCAGCAGTTGCCTGCAGTCTGGATGATGACAACAAGGCATCCACCCTCCTTGGTAGCTCAGTTCGTGATCCTTGAAGCTGTGGATCAAATAACCATTTATTTTGCAATTAAAATCGTTTTTACAAGCAGCAGAATATGTTTTAACACTTTCAAAAAAGAAAACCTCAGTGTCTAAAAAGCTATCTTAGTGCATTAACAATCCTGACGATGAACCAAGTTGATGATAAAATGGCAATGTGCTTCAAAAACTCTCTCTCTCTCTCTCTCTCTCTCTCTCTCTCTCTCTCTCATATGTATGTATGTATGAGCATGTCACTCACAAGTACGCACAAAGCAAGGACTTTTAGAGCCAATGCACAGCACAACTGGGGTGAATCAACCCTATCTGAGATAGCAATCTTCATTCTGTAGCATTATTGGAACACATAGCAAAGGGCTTACAAAGAGACTTGGATGCATTACATGCTACGTCCCGACAAACCTAAGATTAGGGCTAGGGATGTGGACTAACCCACATTAGGGTTAGGCCTCAGCTGGGACGTGGGGACCGGGAGGGTTCACACGTGAGCTAAGGGCGCTAGCAAGCTGAGGTCTAGATTGGCTAAGAGCTTATAATTAATAGCCTAGGGCTAATACTGGTTGAAAGCTTATAAATATAGCAAGAAAGCTTATAAATAAAGCAAGGACCAATAATAGCCAAGTTACTGCTATATAAATGGTGACCTTGGGGGCACTTATGAGTTATTGAGGTATCCATGCGGTAGACAAGAGGGCTGCCAAGGCGTGCAAGACCTCATAGCCATGGAGCTACAAGGAGGGTAGTTCAGCCTAGTGGTATAGGACGCTAGATTGGGGCCAATCAGTACCACGTAGACTCAACGAATCAAACCTCAAGCTTGGGGGTTGTTCGAGGCACTGAACCCGCAGTTGGGTGGTGGATCGCTAGCCACAATCTATCGCGCGGTCATGTGCTGTGTACGATGTACGGGTCTATGAAACCTCATTAGGGTTTTAGTTCTAGGTCAGATAATCCTTGGGTGTGGTCTGTGGAGACCTTACATTGGTATGAGAGCATGGATCTGATAAGTGCTAGAACCCGAGGCATGGAGGATGTACAAGATAAGACCCTCATGCGGGCTGAATTTGGCAAGAAAGCCATGGGACCTTGCATGGATGTGCAAAGGTCATAGAAAGGGAGAAAAAGCACCCTTGGTGCGTGCTGGACAGCAGCTCTGAACTGCACAAAAGCTATGCTTATTTTCGCTTGTGATGTTCCCGTGGGCCTGCAAGATAAGCAGGCAGTGGTTTGTAGTCTTGGAATTCACCATGAGCAACATATCAAAGGCTGGGAGCCTCTGTGCAGAGGACCAGCAAGGCGTAGACGGGCCCAGGTGAGATGGGGACAACCATAAGGGGTGAACAGCAGAGGGAGAAACAGGTCTGATATGCACACAGTAGAGGCAGGTTTGCGTGCATGGTAGGCAAAGCCAGCCATGAAGGTGGCTAGACAAGCCCTAAGCAAGGCTAGCCAACAAGAACGCTAAGGCGGCCTGCGCACAAGCCAGCCACGTGGGTGGCCAGGACAACCAAGAGACGGAGCCAGAGGGGCGCCCAGGCCCGCAGGGTGTGAGAGCCTGCCCTTCGGCGGCAAAACCCTAGCATATAGGACGCCTAGGTATGCACACAGGTGGACAGGTAGCATGCAGGGGTGCAGATCAGAGTCGCACCACAGAGCAGTGCATTGGGCAGCGAGCAGCAGTTTGGGCAGCACAGGCAGAGGTCGCAACAGTATGGGCAGGCCGGACAGAGCCTGGACAAGTCGCATAGCGTATACGGCTTGGTCCAGACAGAAAGTGGAGGACGCGTACAGGCTGGATGCGCACATAGAGATGTAGGGGGCTGTGTGGGAGAAGGAAAGCTAAAAGAAGCGGGATTATTAAAATAGGGGAAAAGCAAAAGTGAGCTTTTTTTTTTGTGCTAAAGTGGGAGGGGGCTTAATTTTAAGCTGCAGCTTTTATAAAAAGCAAAAAAAAAAACTCAATACCTCTATAAATTCAGCCTCTCCCTCTCTGTTGGGTCATACATACACGTGCAAGATCTACGTACGCCATCTCCAAGCTCTTGGTCTCTGAAAGCTGCAAACTTGCTTTAGTCCTCTCATCCACCCTAAAATCCTTTTTTTAACCTTTCACTTCTTTTCGGCCCGTAACCCATTACCTTGCTGTCACAAAAAATAAAATAAAATAAACTCAATACACCTATAAATTCAGCCTCTCCCTCCCTGATGACTCATACATTCACGTTGTGCAAGATCTACGTACACCATCTCCAAGCTCTTGGTCTTTGAAAGCTGCAAACTCACTCCAGTCCTCACATCCACCCTAAAATCCTTTCTTTAACCTTACACTTCTTTCCGGATCATAACTTGTTACCTTGTTGTCACTGCTTTTATCCAAGTTAGCACGCACGATTTTGTGTTCACCAGAGATATATGGAGTTAGTGGACAGGACTTTGAGCAAGTGAAGCCACAAGATTGCTAAGATCTGACCCACCACCAGCAATAAGGCTAGAAGGTAAACAAGAGCGTGTTATCCAAGATTCCCCGAGAGAGAATAGTATCACGCACCGAAGGTTGATGGGTTCTCCATGCCTTCGGATTCAAGTCTGAATTCACACACACATTGGAATGGCTCAATAGTCTTGGCTTCCCAAACCCTATGTACTTTTTTGTAGTTTTTGTAAAAACCCTAATTAATCATTTTTAATTTTTCAAGGTCTTTGCTGAACTGTGATGGAATCTAATTTATTGCATGTTCTTACTCTTCCACATGAGTGGATAGCTTTTTTTTTAACAGTGAAGAGATCATACGAGGTTTTACCATGAACCCTTCATGTTATCTGAATAGCCACTTGTTGCTAGGTGACAGGTAGTCTTGTCGGAAATTGGCATAACCCACGATAAGGTACCGAGTTGGGCAATCTTATGGTGATGATCATAATCAAAGATGCCTAGGCCGAGGCTTCCAGATGGCTTATAGACAGCCAGTAGAGCTTGTGTGAAAACAACATTTTTCCCAACCCTAAAAAGGGGATTTTACTGGGCTTTATTGGTTTTATTTGGGATTTTTTGTCTTTGCTGCTGGCCGACAGCCTTTAGGCTGGCCAACCAACATTCCCTCAGAATAATAATAGCTTCGCCTCATCACTTCACTATCGTAGCACTTCTTGACCATATCAGGTACCATCTGCTGTTGTTGTTGCTGCTGCCGGCACATACACCATACCTGCTTTATCATCATCGTTTGTTAGCCCTAGCACATCAGCGATTACTACTGGCCACACCTTGGGACAGCAGCCTACTCTACTACAGTAGAGCATATCAGCATTTTATCTTCAGCTCATGGGACAGCAGCCCTCTTTGCTACATAAAGCACTTCAGCATTTTTCCTCAACTCACATGTAACTTGGTTGAACACAATGCTATCAATACACTTAAATACACTAAGATTTGAAGGACACTTGCTCATATACAAGAAGTAAATTGCTGAATTGACAAGAGACACACAATGAGCCGGAACGGCCGACCCCTCCCTTGAGTAAATTGTATTACTATTGGAGAAATTCAATACATAGCTTCACGGGCATCCATTGCCAAATCCTCCATGCCAATGCATATGAAATTCAGCATTTAGAAAACAATGGTATGTCGATGTAGATCACCAAGGAGCTGCCTTGATGCCTGGCCCGACTTCAGTGCCCATATTCTCTACCATTGGCTCTATGTTCTACCAAGCAAGGTAGCAACATCTTCAAGAGCACATAGGACAAGAGAAATATATGCAGGGCGGCTAAACAAGGAGTCCTGCCCTTCTATTGAATAAGTAATGACAACACATTGTCCAATTAGCTTACTAGTCTTCATAGAAGTTGTTGCAAGCAGAAGCCTTCGCGTTGGAAGCTTTAGAAGTGTTGATATCTTCGATTTGCCGCAATCCTTCGCGACAAAAGTCTTCAAGAGGACGAAGGGAACCCTGGGAAAGCTTCCCCTATGGTTCAATTTAAGAAAGGAAGGCTGAAATTAGGGTTTTCAGCAAAAAGACCAGAAATTACAGCAAAAATGAGAGCTGTTTTGCTGAATTTCAGTCATTGGGAGTGAGTAGGAGAGTGATTAGCACTTGGAAACACTCTTGGAAGCTTGGAAAACACCCTAGCAAGTTAAATATGGCTATGGAGAGCTTGGAAATGGAGAGAAATGGTGGAAAAACAGAGTTTTCAGCCTCCAAAAATCCTCATGAAGAGAAAACACGAATTTTCTCTTAATAAGTGAGTGAATTGGAGTCCAATCAGGTGAAGGGACATGGGGAGATACCCATTTATGAGTAAAAAGGGAGGATCAGGTCCTGGACATTGAGTCTTGTCCGCCTCGGGACTTCAGTGAGTGTGAACTTGAAAGCGGTCATAATTTATAAGTGACTTTTGGGCGCCCAAACTTTAACGAAGTGGGAACGCACTCACTTATAAATATTGGCCAAGTCCTAAGAGCTATTTGAGCCTAGATTGGGTAATACTTACCACCTGTTCACATGCCACACAACCATGTCAGCAGACAATTTCACACGCATGGTTCACGGGCGGGCGTCCCCTTACCCGGAACTACACATTGGTCAAGCAAGCATGAAAACAGCATGCAATTTCAATTGCAAGCAAGCACATAAAGATGCTATGCAATGCAGCATTGGCATGAGCAATTTCCGTTCATGAAACCATATAAGACCAGGCGTTTCCAGGCAAGTATATGTGATACCAAACCCAGTGGAAAGCCAAAATCCTAAAGGCGTTTCCGGGCATGCACACAAAGGCACAAGTCCCAGCGGAAAGCCAAGTCCTCCAGATATTCCGGGCATGATAACGTCAGGTCCCAGCGGAATATCATATCCAACTATACAGCATGACACGTGTCAATCACATGCATAGGCACATTCCATAAGCCATGGACACCAATCCAATATGTACATAGTGTGAAAGCAAGAGTGAACCATTCGGGTGGCCAAATGGTGACATTCCCCCCCGCTTCTAAACAGTTGTCCGCAACTGAAATGCATCCAAATATGTCTGAAGCACATGCGGGCAATCTTTGAAGAACTCTTCATCTACCCATTTAGCATCAATGGAAAGATAGTTCTTAAACTTCACAAGGTAACGCCTCACAACTTTGCCTGCAGCAAGCTTGCGTTCCTTGTGATACACAATCTGCTATGGCTGCAAGATCTCCTCAAGCTCATCCACTTCTCGTGAATCCTCAATGACCATTTCACTAGGCTCCGGCCCTACATACTTACGAAGGAGATTCACATGAAAAGCATTGTGTATGTGCCAATGACTAGGTAATGCCAATCTGAAAGCCACTTCATTGATCTTCTCGATCACTCAAAAAGGCCCATAGTACCTGGTTGCAAGCTTAGGATATGCACCCTCTTTGCCAGGCCTCTTTGCAAGTCTTGCTTTCTCAAATTTCAGCAATACCCAATCATTCTCTTTAATATCCAATTGCCTTCTATGCTTGTCGGCAGCCTTTTTATGCTTGTCTTGTGACCTTGCAATGGCTGTCTGCACCTGAGCAAAAGCAATATCCAAGTCTCTTACATAGTACATACTCATCAGCTGCAAATATCTCATCCTTTGTGCGAAGGATGGGTGGCAAAACCACCTCACCATAAACAATCTCAAACGAGGCCTTTCCCGTAGATACATGCACTATGTTGTTGTATGCAAATTCGACAAGCGGTAAGTACTTCTCCCAAGAAGACTTTTGATCCGCCACATAACATTTCAAGAGATCCAACACGGCTGAATTTGCAGCCTCACTTTGCCCATCCGTTTGAGGGTGATAAGTTGATGAGAAGTCCAATTTGGTGCCCATATTATCAAATAAGGCCCGCCAAAAGAGACTTGTAGTCCTGGGATCTCTATCCCCCACAATGGACTTCGGCATTCCATGATGTTTGAACACTTGTGCAAGATATATTTTAACCATATGCTCAGCTTTGATGGTCTTTTTGACCGGCAAGAAATGAGCTTGCTTGCTAAACCTGTCCACAATTGTCCAAATTGCATCATTACCCTGTTGGGTACATGGCAAGTCCATAATGAAATCCATTGTAATACTTTCCCATGGTTGCGTGGGAATAGGCAATGGCTGAAGCAAACCTGGTGCCTTTTGCCTATCAAATTTGACCTTTTGACAAGTGATACATGCACGTACATGTGCCTCTATGTCCTTCCGCATACCTGGCCAAAAGAAATACCGCTCAATCATGTGCGTAGTAGGCATTATGCCTCTATGACCAACATATGGAGGAGCATGGTACTCATCCAAAACCTTGTCTCATGTCAGACACCACACATAGGCAATTATCTTTCATGAGATAACCCTCTTTGATCACATATGAGGCATGTGCATGACCAGCCATCAAATCAACCCAAATAGTGGCAAAATCAGCATCCGTAGGATACAAATCACGCATGGTAGACAAGTCCCCATGAGAGGCAACCAAGATAGCTGCTACATACGGCTTTCGTGACAATGCATCAGCCACTACATTCTTCTTTCCCGGGGTGTGCAAGATCTGAAAATGAAACATAGAGAGGAAATTGGCCATCCTCATATGCTTCTCTGACAACTTAGTCTGAGTAAGAAAATACCTCAAACTCTGGTGATCTGTCTTCACAGTGAAATCAGCCCCAAGAAGGTAATGTTTCCATATAGTAAGTGCATGAATTACAACCAAGAGCTCTTTCTCATATATGCCAAGAGATAGCTCCGTATCATGCAATCTATGACTCTCATAAGCCACGGCATGTCCCTCTTGATTAAGGACAGCCCCTATGCAATTTCCATATGCATCACATTCCACACAAAAGGCTTTTGCAAATCCGGAACGATCAACACTGGACCATGAGTAGTTGCATCTTTCAATTTGAGGAATGCATCTCTCTCTACATTAGTCCATTTGAACATGGCTTTCTTCTTTGTCAAATCATGCAAAGGAGAAGCAATCCATGCAAAGTGCCGAATGAACCTGCGGTAGTAAGAGCATAATCCAAGAAAACTACGGATCTCATGCACCAAACTCAATTCGGGCCAATTCCGAATCGCATCAATCTTTGCAGGATCCATCCGCACTCCATCTTTGGACACAATATGCCCAAGATAATGTATCTCTCACAAGAAAAACTCACTCTTCTTTGCATTTATGAAGAGTTTATGCTTATGGAGCTCTTCAAAAACAATAGCCAAATAAGCTTTATGCTCTTCTTCGGTCTTCGAGAAGACTAGGATGTCATCAAAGAAGACACCTGTAAATTTTCTGTACCCACGGAATATGCGATCCATCATTCTATTGAATGTAGCTGGGGCATTTGTAAGACCAAAAGGCATAACAAGATACTCATAAAGCCCAAATGCTGTCTTGAAAGCAGTTTTGTGTACATCCTCAGGTACTACACGCACTTGATGATATCCACTCTTGAGATCAATTCGGCTAAAGCATGCCGATCCATCCAACTTGTCAAGGATGTCGTCTATGCGTGGAATCGGAAACCGATTCTTGATGGTAAGCTTATTCAAAGCTCTATAATCCACACACATACGAAAGGATCCATCCTTCTTTTGAACTAAGAGGACGGGTGAACAATATGGGAAAAAGCTTGGCTGGACCAAACCCTTCTCAAGAAGCTCATTTACTTGCTTCATGATCTCCTCTTTTTGGGATGCACTTACACGATAGGCTGGCCTATTAGGTGGTGAGCTACCCGGCACAAGATCAATGCGATGATCTTCCGGTCGTACAGGTGGTAACTCATCAGCAAAACAATCATTGTGCTCTTGCAAAAATTTCAGCCTATCATTACAAAGAGTGTTCAGTGCTTGACTATTGTTGATAGATTTAGCAAATTTGTTATGCTTATCCCAATATGACTGCCGAGAATGTTGCCCACTTGTTCATTCAGCATTGGTACCCAATTGATGGGATCCCTAGGACCATAGTGTCAGACCGAGAAGCCAAGTTTACCAGTTATTTTTGGAGAGCATTGTTTGATAACTTTGATACTAAATTGAATTTTTCCAATGCATTTCACCCACAGACTGATGGCCACACAGAAATCTATACCCAGTTGGCCTTTGATGTGCTAAAGTGTTGTCCATGATCAGTGTCATGTGCATGATTGCCCATGGACATATTCTGAAGCTAGTCGAAAAGGGGCAGCCAGAAAAAGATGTAAGAAAACCAGAGTTTAGGAGCATGCTACAGTTTTGGCCAGTGTTGGACTTGGAGCAGGACATGGAAGGACCTGTCGACTGCATGGAAGACAGGCACATCAACGTTTTGATATTTGGTCCAGTCGATTGGCCGACCAACAGTCAGCCAGCACTCTGTTGGTCCAAGAGGCCTATATAAAGGCATGTATGCTCATTGTTATAATCATTCACTCCCTTATGGAGTGGGTCCAGTAGTAGGACTGTTTTGGTGTTTACCAACAATCAGCCAGCACTCTGTTGGTCCAAGAGGCCTATATGAAGGCATGTATGCTCATTGTTATAATCATTCACTCCCTTATGGAGTAGGTCCAGTAGTAGGACTGTTTTGGTGTTTACCATATGGTACCTTTTTGTACCATATGAATATACTAAATTTCCAGCTATTCTCTCTCTCTCTCTCTCTACTCTCCCTTCTGTCTGCGTTTTTGCATCGGCATGTTCTAAGTAGTGTTTAGGGCTGAAAGAAAACCCCCAGAGCTTCTGCGTGTTACAATCAGCAAGGTAAGTGGGAATCGTATTTGCCTTTAGTTCAAGCTATTTTGAATGATTCCTTTTCTTCAACTATTGGTAGGACTCCATATGAAGCAGCGTTTGGAAGACCAATCCAGTCGCTATTGACTAGAACCTCGTCTTCAGTACCTAAAGCGAACAGAATGACGGAGTCTTACCACAAGATTTTGGAGTCAGTGAAAGACAGGTTGGCTAAAGCACAGGAGGCCTACACTCGACAAGCCAACAAAGACTGAAAGGATCCGAAGTTTTCGGAAGGCGATTGGGTTTATCTTCGGATCATGAAGCAAAGATTGAAACAGGTGGGCAAGCAATGCCCAAAGTTGTCATTCAAGAGCTTCATACCTAAAGATTAACGAGGTTTCAATGAAGTTGAAGTTACCTCTGAGCTAGACTATGCATGATGTGTTCCATGTCAATTGGCTAAAACTGTACAAAGATCCAATCCCTTCAGAAGTGAAAGACAAAGTGGAACCAAATATCATTGATGAAGCTGAAGTTATGGTTCCAGAACAGATCCTTTTGCACCGCTTCAAGCATGGCTCCATCCGAAGACAACGACAGTTCCTCACAAAGTTTCAAGACCGAGGGACCCACGAAGCGGTATGGCTTGACAAAGAGTTCTTTGAAGACTATCCCGCTTTATTGACGGACTATTTGGAGACTATGCAGCTTTCGTCAAGTTAAGCAGAAGGGAATGTCACGTACATCACGCACTTGGATGCCACGTGGACATATCTGAACAAGAAGGTGCAGGACCTAGAGTGGAAAACTGGTCCCATGTGAGCCTAGTCCAAGACGAGTCAGCAAGGGTTCCACTCTATGCGTCCAAGGTCAGGTGTGCATTGTCCTACACATGAAGCAGTGCTAGTCCGCATTGTGAGTCTCCCTCTAGAATGATGTAAAATGTTCTGTGTATCTGCTTTGCAACTAGATGCCAAAATTCTGTGTAGGCATGTAGGTTTGCATGTAGAGATGGAGCCAACCCATAGGGCTCCCCCAGAGCTAAGATTTGCACTCTTAGTGTGGGCATGGGAGAGGTGTAGTACCACTGCCAAGGGGCCAGGAGGGCCCACGCTGTGCCCCCCAACCATGGCTTGGGCTGGAAGAGGCTGTCGACCAGCCCTATGGCCACTAGACAACCAGCCGACTGGGCCCCATGTTATGAGACTGACAAGGAAACACTATAAGATAAGACTAGAAAAGATTATTTATATGTAAAAGGTTTGCATATAAATAAGGTTCAAGGGATTTCAAATTGAAAATACCTAAAGCAATGGTTAATAGGCATTAAGGTTAATGTAAAAGGGATGTAAATAGTACATAAGGGAAGCCCAAAGGCCACACAAGTAGGCACCCCCTTCTAGGGGGAGTTGAGGAGGCATTAGATAGTGAAAGGACCATGCCTAGCCATTGAAAGGTCAAGGGGCTGAAGTTGGAAGGTCATGTATCACAATATAACCATGTGTTTAGGGTCCATTTGGGATATGCTTAGGTGGAGAATCAAAGTTCTAGTCTTACAAGTCTTCAAGCTATTGATACAAGGAGCATTACATTGGTATCAGAGAAAAGTTCTTTCTTTTCCATGTTTTCATTGAGCTACTCGTTGTTAACTCTAATCTCTACTCCTTAATCTCTTCTATATTATTTCCATAAGCTAATCCTTAATCTCTTCTCTATTCATTTTCATAATCCTTATACTTCTCAAATCCTTATAACTCTAATCTCTACTCCTTAATCTCTTCTATATTCATTTCCATAAGCTAATCCTTAATCTCTTCTCTATTCATTTCCATAATCCTTATACTTCTCAAATCTTCCCCATACAAATACCTATTGCTTAATAGATTGGGCATACCTCTTGTCTAATTGATTGAACAGCAAATATCAACAAGGGGGAATCAACGGAATTGTTCTTCACATCATTAGAGACAATTCATATTTACCCAACCAAGTAAGGTCGTTGTGTTGCATCTTTTTTTTTGTAAGAAACTTTCCATTTTGCTTATTATTAGAGTAAATAGCTTCTCAAAGTGGGAAGGATGAAAATGGAGAGAAAGAAAAAAACCCAATATCCTCTTTTCACATGGAAAAAGAATATTACAAAAACACATAAAATAGATATGCAAGATTTAGATCTTAATGAATATGAGGATATAGAGATGAAGAAAATGAAAGAAAAAATCTCTAATATAGAGAATAAACTTGAGAAAATGATGGATCTTCTTAGCTCCTTGATGGGAGGAGGAGAAGGATTGGGAGTAACAGAAATATCTAAAAACATTGATGAGAGAAGAGAAAAAACTCTAAAAAAAGGATTGAATAGAACCATAGTTGAAGAGTATCCCAAAACTAGAGACCAAGGTATGGTATTCAAAGATTTAAAGACACCTACTTTTAGTGGAGAAGAGAAAGAGAGAAATAAAGATGCGGTCCATTTTTTTCCACAAAAATGACAAGATTTGTATCTTTTAAGAAATGTGCCTAATTGAAGCTAGCCTATCCTTACAAGGCAAAGCTTACAAGTGGTGAATGAGTTTAGCAGAAGCTAGGCAAGTACCCGATTCTAAGGATTCATTTAAGGAATTATTCTTAAAGTAATATCTTCCTGAAAATGAAGAAGACCGAAATTGGGAGAAGTGGAATAATTGTTCTATGGAACAAAAGAATTTAAATCTCACTCAATATATAGCTTACTATAGAGAAATTATCTTAAAGCTTCAAGGAATAGACAATTTTCACAAAGTAAGAGGCTTTATTAGAGGCCTAAAAAGGGAGTACAAGAAAGAAGTTCGTTCCAAAGAGCCAAGAAACTTAGATAAAGCTATAAAATTTGTAAAAAAAATTTAACGATACCATGGATAATGGTTATAGTAAAGAAAATGATTTAAAAATTTCAGATAAGCCTCATGAAGAAAATTTTAGCTCTCAAAGGAAGAACCTCTTAAAAAGCAAAAATCCAATCCTAGTAAGTTTCTAAAAGAGCAAGATTTTGAGAGAGCGGTTAAAGAAAAACTTTGTTTCTCGTCTTGAGCCGGGACATCATAAAAGGAATTGTCCTAAGTCCCAAGGACAAGAATTTACTAGAAATAGTAATGATAAGCCTAAAACAATACACACTTGAATTATTTTCATTGGAAAAAACACTAAAATTTATTACATTGCAAGGAGAGCACAATGTACCGTCTTCTCCTTTGATATGTAATATTGAGCTCCAAAAGCTTCATCAAGATAATGGAGTAGAACAAATGTTTTTTTGTTATGCAATGTCTCAGTTTAAAAACTATTGTGAAAAATTTTGATTTAAGTATTTGTGAAGTAGTTAATTCTTCTTTAAACAATTTATTAAAAGAATTTAAAGATGTTTTTCCGAAACCATTGCCAAAAGGTTTACCTCCAAATAGAGAGATAGATCATCTCATAGAAGTTTTAAAAGATTCAAAGCCAATTAGTAAGTCATCTTATAGAATAAGTTTATCAAAAAACACAAGAAGTTGAAAAGAAGTTGACTGAATATTTAGAACAAGATTTTATTAGGCCACGTAAGTCTCTCTAGACTTCACTAATATTATTAGTGAAGAAAAAAATGCATATATATGTGCTTATGCATATATTATTGTGGATTAAATTTAATCACAATAAAAAATAAATTTTCTATTTCTAAGATCGATGAGAGATGCTAAATATTTTAGTAAAATAGACTTAAAGTCTGAATATCATCAAGTAAAAGTTAGAATTGAACATGTGCCAAAAAAAGCATTTAGGACATCTTTTGGACTCTGAGTTTTTAGTTATGCCTTTTGGTCTAGCTAATACTCTCATTACTTTTATATTTAGAAAAATCTGTGATGGTTTTTATTAATGATATATTAGTTTTTAGTCAAAATGAATAAGAATATATTGAGCACCTTAGAAAAGTATTTCAATTATAGAGAAAAAATAAATTATTTGTCAAAAAAAATCTAAATTATTTAAAAGTAAAAGCTCAAAGTAATTATTCAACTTATAAAAAAGAACTATTTGCAATTGTACATGCTTTTAAAAAGTGGCTTCATTATTTGTGTAGTGTTAATTTAGAAGTATTGTCTGACCATGAAAGTCTTAAATGGTTTAAGTACTCAAAAGGAGTTAAAAGATAGGAAGGCTAAATGGATTGAAATCCTACAAGAGTTTGATTTTCAAATCAGATATAGAAAATGAAAATTTAAGGTCGTGGAGACAGATGCTCTAAGTCGAGCACCCATGATAAATGAGTTGAGTTTTACTCAACTAGAAAGTGAGTTGCTGGCTCACTTAAAAGAAAAATGTGCTAATGATCGTAGGTATCAAGTAGTTTGAAATTACTTGATTAAAAGAGATAACTCTCAAATAGGAAAATACATTTGTTGTTAGCGATAAAAGGATATCACTTTAAAAAATAGTGGTTCAAAGGAATCACTTAAAGAAGGATCAAAAGTAAAAAAGATCGTTAATGTTTGGTAAAGATAGTTAATGTTTGGTAAAATCAGCTTGTCAATCTATAAACAAGAGTCTAAATCCTTGGAAAAGAGAAAAGACTATAAATTCTCATAGTGGTGATATAATAAAGTGATGTTTTACTTCGGCCACATCGTAAAGGTATGAGTATGTGATTGTAAAAGAAAGTAATGACATGTACTCATTTGTGAAAAGAAAAGTCGACCATATTAAAGAGAGGCATTATTACGAGTGGTTACAAATTCCATAATGGTAGACATAGTACAAGGAACCTTATAATTGTTTCTATAAAGCAAATAAGTTGCTTGAAAAAGGTCTACAAATAAAAAGAAACGTCTATGTGGACATTGTTTCACTTATTAAAGTGTAACGAAAAAGAAGTTATTACCTAGATCCAAATTGTTACGACCCTGTGTTTTTCCCTTTGGACAACAAGCAGGTGGGCACGGGCATGGGACGCATAGTGTGGACAGGCATCAGCTGAATGTGAAAAGGAAACCCATGTTAGTGGCCAGCCCAAGTGTGAAAGGGGACAAAAGAGATTTTTATAAAGTTCTAAGGTTTTTAAACCTTTGATGATTTAAAGGCTTATTATTATGCGTTTTATTTAACCTTCGCTTTTGGTGTTTTTAACGAAAAGCACATTGCCTCTTTAAAAAGAGCGAGGAGTGGGGGAATCGGTAGGGGATCGCCGTGTGAGGAGATTGCCGTGTGGGAGTCACATGTGGGAATCCGCTAGCTGCTGCACGTACGGCGACGGGCGCCATGTGGTACTGCTACGCTAGGAGTTGCCGCTGCTGCTGTAGGCGGGTACTGCTGTCTCCACCACCAGGTGACGCTGCTGCTGCCGCCACCGCCAGGAATTGCCCCGTCGCCAAGAGTGCTGCTGACCGCCAGGCGCTGCTACGCATGGTGCTGCTGCTGCTGCTGCTGCACATGGGCGCTGCTACAAGTGCTGCTGCCGCCACCACAAGATGATGCTGCTACTGCTGCCGATGGTTGCTGCTGGGCGCTATTTAGTGGGCTGTGAAGAGCTCTAGACGCCCGATGGATTGACTACCAGCGCATGGATATCAGGAGTGCTATATGCACGGGCTGCCAGCATCCAGCGATCAGATAGGTGGGCAGCCAAGCTAGCTATCAGTTAGGTGGACAATCAGTTGGGCAGTCAGATGGACGCCAAGTGAGGGAAAGCGGTACAAAGGATGGGCACACAGCAATGAATTTGACTAGGTACTGATGGTCGTGGAGCAGGTTACATACATGTGTGGAAGCAGCTAGGCAAGCGGCGTCAGGCAAGAGTTTCTCTGCAGACAATATGGCAGTCAGACGAGAGTCAGATGGGAGGCTCTCTACGCCAGGTGATTGCATGTGTGGAAGCAGTCAGCGTGGGTCTCTCTCTATCACTCTTGGAAGAAGGTTTTTGGCATCGTGATTGGATGATGCATATGTGGATTTATCTATCATGGAAACAGGACATTGGTTTTTGAGAAGGAACAGGACTTTGGTATCGGGGCTACAGGCCTACAGGTCTTTGGTTTCATGTGGAGAACATGTCTTTGGATTCATGTGAACATGTTATAGTTTTCTCGAGGTTACATGCAAGCTGTGACTATAGGAAGGACATATGGTTTGGTACAACCCTACTGCTGTTTGGGAAAGGGTTCGTGGGGATCCATGGTTGAGATGGAGAAGACCTTTTCATGCAGGGAGATATTGTACAGGTGTGCCTTCCCTATGGAATGCTTTGCTGTAATAATGAGAGTTCTTATTTGGAAAGTCTTGGGTGAAAAGCTAAAAGGGATCCTATTGATAAAGGATTCGACAAGTTGTACTGTGTACTCATTTTTTGATCAAGTAAAGAAATACCGCAAGGGGCGCCGCTGCGTTTTGGGGCCAATCGGTGTCCTTGTATTATTTGCAGGAGCACTCTAGCTCCCCTGTTTGTTTTACTTTTCCAGGTTCCCATGGGTGATGAAGTGTTTTGTATGTGAGTGTTTGTTCCACCGCCCGTCAGATTTCTGAAGGCCGGTTTCATGGTTCCATCGTCGAGATTTCGTCGACTTTCTCAAGGAGGCGAGCCCGTGGTTGTCACATCAAAAGCTTCAACATGTGGAAAGTGAAAAGGAAGTGCAGGAGACAGTGCAGGATTGTTTGTCTTTGCCTGTATAAGGTGAAGAGCAAAAGCTAAAGATGAAGCTCAGGAGAAAAGACACCAAGGACAAGAAGTAGTCAGCCAGGAACAAAGCAGTTGAAGAGTTATGGTGCAAGAGATGGGTTGAAGGCTATGGCTTTCGACACTTTGTCACCAGTTGTATTTTCACGGAGGCTTCATGGTTTAGCAGTGGTGATCTACTATGCTTCATTGGGACTTGTGCTTACCACTTGGGTGGAGTGCAAGCAAGTTTTGGGTGCTTGTGGATGTATCAGATGAGGCTCAGTTGGAAGTGGAGGAACTTGATGAGGTTCTTATTCCAGAGCACATATTGGCACATAAGGAAAGAAAGATACAAGGTAAAGTTTCCCGTCGCTATCTTGTGAAGTTCAAGAACTATTCACTGATGGATGCAAAGTGGATGGAGGAGGGTGACTTAGCAGATTCACCTTAGGTATTGCAGCTTTACCTTCACACCTTTGAGTTGGAGCCGACTCTTGCGACGGCTCATTCAGGTTCAACAGAGCATGGGTCCGGAGCATTGCTTGAAGCTCAAGAGGGGGGTAGCACCTCCGCTCCCTTGTTATAGAGAGGCTCTAGGAGTTGATTGGTGACATCTTTGTATTCACCCGAGGTACTGAGGCTGACAGTACATCTGCTTATGGGACTTCTATGATATTGTGTACTAGTCACATGAGATGGTAAAGTTGGATATGGTTCACAGTCGGCCGCACCATGAACTATAACTGCAACTATGGATAACTTTGTCTACAGCTATGGGTAACATAAATGATTTTTGCCCTTGGAACTAAGGTATGACTGAGGAAGATTGGGACATTGATCTTTGTCATATGGTTTTGGCTGTTCTTGACCACCACAGGATCAGTCAATTGGATATTGAGATGATGCTATTTGCGGAGTTGGTCTTCTTTGGAATGGCATGGTTTGGTTGAGCTCAAAGTTTGCAGCAACCTGAGCTAACACTTCAAGACTCTATGAAGGGCATAAGTCTTGCGAGCAGTCCTAAAGTTGGTTTGGTTCTTCATATATGGATTGAACTCTATTTGTGCATGTATTTATACACTTTCCGAGATATTATGGTATTCTGGTGCCATTGGATTCTGGTACCATTGAGAATACATTGGGTAATACTCTAGATGTGTCAGGATAAGATGCATGTATGTTGGTATGATACATCAGGTACTTTACCATGTTCATGGTGTATCACTGAGTGTGGCTCCTGAGGGATGGCCATAAGTAGAGTGTGTAAAGCATCAAGAGGGACATATGTGGGAAGTACTTTGTCGATGTATAGTTTAGATGCATTGAGTGCTTTCATATGCTCATGTTGTACCATCAGTCGTGGGTCCTACGGGATATTCATGGGTGTAAGGCTTGCGAGCAACCCTGAGACTGTTATTCTAGAGTGGGTAGAGCATCTTGAGGAGCATATTGTTTGCGAATGCATATGTGTGTCATGCATATGTGTGTCATATGTAGAATGATGCATGGTTTTGTTTTTGGCTAACACAGGTTACGTGTTTCCACTTGGTTTTAGATTTTTGCTGCAGGTTCTGAAGGAACAAGCAAGAGTTGTTCGTCACTTTCACGTGACGGTGTGGCCTTATTGTTCAGGATGATTGTTTCATCACCCAGATGCACTGGAGGGGCATTGCTTTGGTCATATGGGGAATCTTTCTTCATTGGATGCTTACTGTGTTATTGAGTGCAATCGAGGACGCTTGCTATTTTTCAAGAGGGGGGGTATGTTACGACCCTGTGTTTTTCCCTTTGGACAACAAGCAGGTGGGCACGGGCATGGGACGCACAGTGTGGACAGGCATCAGCTGAATGTGAAAAGGAAACCCATGTTAGTGGCCAGCCTAAGTGTGAAAGGGGACAAAAGAGATTTTTATAAAGTTCTAAGGTTTTTAAACCTTTGATGGTTTAAAGGCTTATCATTATATCTTGAAAAGCATGCGTTTTATTTAACCTTCGCTTTTGGTGTTTTTAACGAAAAGCACATTGCCTCTTTAAAAAGAGCGAGGGGTGGCGAAATCGGTAGGAGATCGCCGTGTGACGAGATCGCCGTGTGCCTGTGGGAATCCGCTAGCTGCTGCACGTACGGCTACAGGCGCCATGTGGTACTGCTACGCTAGGAGCTACCGCTGCTGCAGGCGGGTACTGCTGCTGCCGCCGCCAGGAGTGCTGCTAACCGCCAGGCGCTGCTACGCATGGTGGTGCTGCTGCTACTGTACATGGGCGCTGCTACAAGTGCTGCTGCCGCCACCACAAGATGATGCTGCTACTACTGCCGATGGTTGCTGCTGGGCACTGTTTAGTGGACTGTGAAGAGCTCTAGATGCCCAATGGATTGACTGCCAGCGCATGGATATCAAGAGTGCTATATGCACGGGCTGCCAGCATCCAGCGATCAGATAGGTGGGCAGCCAGGCTAGCTATCAGTTAGGTGGACAATCAGTTGGGCAGTCAGATGGACGCCAGGTGAGGGAAAGCGGTGGCACACAGCAATGAATTTGACCAGGTACTGATGGTCGTGGAGCAGGTTACATACATGTGTGGAAGCAGCTAGGCAAGCGGCGTCAGGCAAGAGTTTCTCTGCAGACAATATGGCAGTCAGACGAGAGTCAGATGGGAGGCTCTCTACGCCAGGTGATTACATGTGTGGAAGCAGTCAGCGTGGGTCTCTCTCTATCACTCTTGGAAGAAGGTTTTTGGCATCGTGATTAGATGATGCATATGTGGATTTATCTGTCATGGAAACATGACATTGGTTTTCGAGAAGAAACTGGACTTTGGTATCAGGGATACAGGCCTATGGTTTATGGATACAGGTCTATGGTTTATCGGATACAGGTCTTTGGTTTCATGTGGAGAACATGTCTTTGAATTCATGTGAACAGGTTATAGTTTTCTCGAGGTTACATGCAAGCTGTGACTATAGGAAGGACATATGGTTTGGTACAACCCTTCTGCTGTTTGGGAAAGGGTTCGTGGGGATCCATGGTTGAGATGGAGAAGACCTTTTCAAGCAGGGAGATATTGTACAAGTGTGCCTTCCCTATGGAATGCTTTGCTGTAATAACGAGAGTTCTTATTTGGAAAGTCTTGGGTGAAAAGCTAAAAGGGATCCTGTTGGTAAAGGATTCGACAAGTTGTACTGTGTACTCTTTTTTTAATCAAGTAAAGAAATACCGCAAGGGGCGCCACCGCGTTTTGGGGCCAATCGGTGTCCTTGTATTAATTACAGGAGCACTCTAGCTCCCCTGTTTGTTTTACTTTTCCATGTTCCCATGGGTGATGAAGTGTTTTGTGTGTGAGTGTTTGTTCCACCGCCCGTCAGATTTCTGAAGGCCGGTTTCACAAATTCAAGGACATCCAAACTAAAAGGCAAGGTCTAGTGGTAATAACCAGTTACTCAAGATACTTGGGTGCAACTAGGTGGAATGGGACGCCTAATGATGTGTGCTATGCCAATGTACAAATAATCGAAAAGAGTTGACCGAGAAAGGTTGAGGTTATCTCATCCAAAAGAATTTCTCAATTGAGTCGACGGCCAAGAAGTAAAAGGAATTGACCAAGGGAGTAAATGGTTACTTTACTCTTCATTGCTTATGGTATGCAAAGTTGGTCAACTAGTACGTAAGGTACTAAAAGATAATAGAACAATCATATTTGGGAATTATGTCTCATGGAAAGGAGGTTATCCGTAAGATTGGTTCTAGTTAGTGTATACAAGTGTGCACTAGGAAAAGAGTTGATGGTAACCAGATAAAGCTTATGAGTGATCATGATACTCCAGAAGTAAAAAAGAGCAATCAGGTAAAGCTTATGAGTGATCATGACACTCGAGAAGTAAAAAAGACCAATGAAAAGTCATTAACTGCATACAAGCCTCTAATCAAGGACATATGCAAAGTTAGTGGACATAATCATATTGGTTTGTCCTCATGTTTAGCATCAACCAGAACAAAATATTCATCTTAGAAGAAGATGTTAAAGCCAACCTGAGTGTTCTAAGGGTAACATAAAGTTCAACACTGTCAGATCTGTATGGACAGTAGGTGTTTTTAAAAGAAAAAGATACTCTTTCGTAGAAAGGGAGTTTAAGAACACATGAACGAGGAAGTAATATTCCTCTACTAAAGGGAGTGTTTCTATAATTGAAATGCTTATAAAAGAGAACTTATTCCACGTTGAGTGGCTACACTGAAGAAAAGGTTTTCTGAGTTTGTTTTCGAGGACGAAAACTTTTCTTTCAAGGAGGAGAAAATGTTATGAGACTGACAACAAGGAAACACTATAAAGTAAGACTAGAAAAGATTATTTATATGTAAAAGGTTTGCATATAAATAAGGTTCAAGGGATTTCAAATTGGAAATACCTACAGCAATGGTTAATAGGCATTAAGGTCAATGTAAAAGGGATGTAGATGGTACATAAGGGAAGCCCAAAGCCCAAAGGCCACAGAAGTAGGCGCCCCCTTCTAGGGGGAGTTGAGAAGGCATTGGATCGTCGAAGGGCCATGCCTAGCCATTAAAAGGTCAAAGGACTGAAGTTGGAAGGTCATGCATCACCTAGGCCTATATAACCATGTGTTTAGGGTCCATTTAGGATATGGTTGGGTGGAGAATCAAAGTTTTAGTCTTCCAAGTCCTCAAGCTATTGATGCAAGGAGCATTACACCCCAGGCCCTCGAGTGGCTATCGGGGGCCAGATGTGGGAAGCCCACACAAGCTGCCCAGCAGCCCAATACCCATGTGTAGGGCTGCCCAACAGCCTAGGCACTGTCCTTGGCTCTTGCGCAGGATGGCCAGCCCATTTGGTGTGAAACCAATTATTTGCACTTTTTTCCAAGACCTGGTCGTGAGACTCTTTAGTAGCTGGCCGACTCGATGCTAAGGGGAGTAAAAATACTCCAGCCAAGAAACGATGAAGATATCTCATATTTCACAAAGGATTGCTGCATTCCAAGCACCAGAACAGCCAAGGGGAAGATCCACTGAAGGTCAAGATTTCAGTCTTTATTTTGCTAATTTGCATCATTCTAATAAAGCAAATACACCATTCGTGGTGGGGGCCCTACACAGGGTATTTGGGACCCAATACAGTGTCCTCTTCTCCCTCTCTCTCTCTCTCTCTCTATTTTTTGCACATCTACTTCAATTTTGTGCGTTATATTCGTCATGAAAGATTGCTGAACTCTGAGCATTGAAGTTACCGATTCGACCACAAAGCTTCCGCATGTTACATAAGACTAAGTACTAGGATATTGTTTCATGAAAAAGCCTGGCAAGCACTGATGCAAGGACTTCCCAACCACAAGGAAACATACAATGTGTAGTCCTCCGTGATCTCTAGCTCTCGCATTGTGAAATTCTTTGCTGGCATCCCTTACATTAGCTGTGGTGAACTACAAAGGCATTGAAAAGTGTGAAAGATGAAGTGGCAGGTGATTGGGAATAGTTGCCAAAAAACACATTTCACTAGGGAGGATGCCCATTTCAAACGTTTGAAATGTTCCATACAAGTTTTTTTCGAGACTTTTTTTAAGGTCTACTTATTCTCATGTTTATGTGAGTTTCGTAAATGTTTAATGTGACTCATGAATCAAAATGACATCTCTTGCACCCTGGTATAAATTATAATGGTTGAAAGTTCAAACTTCATGCATGCATTTTGTGCTGCAGTGTACGTTTCTTAAATTTAGCATGTTTTTCAAGCATGTAAGTGCCAAATCCAGGATTTTAACATGTAAAACACCCCCCCCCCCCCAAATCCCCCTTTGAAACATTTATGAAACATCCCAGATTTGAATGAAACATTTCAAAAACGTTTTGAAAAGCATTTTTTGAAACGCCAAGTAACCATGCGCCAAACATATCCCTAGCTCTCCCAGTGTGAAGTTCTTTGATGGCATCCCTTATATTAGCTGTGGTGAACTACGAAGGCCTTGGCAAGTGTCAAAGATCAGGTGGCAGCTGATTAGCAATGCACGCGCATGTGTCACTCCAAACCTTGTGAGGGCAGAAGTGGAAATTATTAGGAAAGCTAGCCCTTGGGCCATGTGCCTATTCCACTGCACGAGGCAATGTTTAGCTTCCTTACAGCACTTGCAGGAGCAGTCTCCCAAACAGCCAGATACATTACTCAGAACATGTTTCACCTCTTCAGGAAAAAGATCCACGGGCAGCATTTCTGTTCAAGATGAGAAAGGCTTCTGCAATGTAGACATGTGAATGAGGTGCATTTGTTTTAATCAGCCTTGACAAGCATCTCCATACAATTCATTTCTTTACATAGCATTTAACTCCCATTTTAGCCAGAAAAGAATATGACCTGCAGGGAAAGGTTCCGCAACCGTACACCCAACTCTGCTTCACCTTTTGTCAGAGGCATGCGAAACCCTTTGCCCTCTAACCCCTCCACAGTCCTCATCATCTGTCAAGGTCAGAAAAAGGTAACTCAGAACCCTCTCTTAGCCCCCTGAAGGTAAGAGGAAACAAACACTCTACCTTACTTTGAGAAGCCTTCTCTGAAGTTGTTGCTCCTTTTGTCTGAGCTTCTGTATCCAGGGTACCGTATCTACTTCAAAATGCCTTTGAAGCTACATGACAATAAGAGATGTACAGAATCGATCACCTCCTCATACTGAAATGCCCGTCTTAGGAAGACTGCATTATGGACAATGATGCACTCAAGTATAACCATCAGCACATTTTGAACATACTGCAAGAAAAAAACTTGCTTGCATTGCCTTTTCAGTTCAAATGTTCCTGCACTCACCAGTTTGACATTGGTTTCAGTAGTTTGCAGTCTTTGTGCATCAGCAGCTAAAGCCTCATCCTGCATCTGTGTTAAATGCAACCTTGTTTAATACAAGCACACTTATGGAGAAAGAAAAAAAAATTCAAAAAAGGAGCTTCAAAGACAAAATAAAGAGCTGAATAATGAAAACACAGGCAAGGAGCAGGATTGTGAAGAGGGATAGGATGGCCGCAATACAACAGTGCTGAACACGGAGGATGGTCAGCCTGTTGGAAAAGCGAGTTGTGGGCTACTTCAACTTGCTGGGTGCCTGTCATAATACAGATTGTACAAAGTTCTGGAAGATGAAGGTCATTACTTGCATACTTGCTTATACCAAAAAACAGGTCCCATTATTGCTTATACCAAAAGCAGGATGATTTTCCCTAATAAAAATTTGTGTCTTGGTTAAGAACAGCTTACGGCCGCCAAGGTGACTAGGAAGGTGTCTACATTTTTTATACTGCACATACTCTGCCTTGAGTCATTGACTCTTTGGAACTTATTAAACAGTAAGCACACTCAATCTTCATTCACAATTTTGTACCCTTCCTCAAAATCCATGCCCCCCCAATACTACAAAGGCAGAGCTTCCTTTTGGACTCCCCCCAACCTACTCTGAGATCCCTTAGGGTGAACATGGAGAAGACTTCAATGATGCACCTCACAGAGACACTCTTTTTGGTTCCCACATGGCTTGTTTAAGGGAGCCAAGGCATGGATAAAGACCATGTGGAAAGCCACCTGGAACCATAATAAGAGTGGTTGATGCATTGTCTGAAATAGCTACATCAAGAAGAAGCCTTCACTTAGTAGTAAAATTACCTTCAACCGCTTTGAGAGATCTTTGAAACCTTGGACCAACTCAGGCCATAGCCGTTCCCTCTCAGCACTGTCCATACCTTCCAGCTTATTAATTGCCTCTACCCACATAACCTAGACAGTGGTTTGCCAATCAGAACCATGCATGTAGTGTACACTTCCTTCAGAAGGCTAAAACACGGACACTTACGTCAGAGACACCGGCAGGCTTTGTGCGCATAGACGGATCTGTGACACTGAGTAACAGATGCTGCAAGAAACACTAAAAGTGAACATCTTGTACACTGTTATGTGCAGAGG
Organism: Cibotium barometz; assembly: GCF_041138505.1. Taxonomy (NCBI): domain Eukaryota; kingdom Viridiplantae; phylum Streptophyta; class Polypodiopsida; order Cyatheales; family Cibotiaceae; genus Cibotium; species Cibotium barometz. The sequence continues at coordinate 8,478,609 of NC_141055.1, forward strand.
AAATGCTCATTGGAGTGTATAAAATTGAAAAAGTGGAAGATATATAAAAAGCAAGTAAACCTTAAAAGCATATTTTGCATTTCCTGAATCATCTTTGTAGGCATCTATAATTGCCTGTAAAAGACACCACATAGTTGGCATTTTAGGCATAACCAAAACAGAGTCTCTTTGAGTTCACCAAGCACATGCATGCATATAGAATTTGGAAGCAGGAAACGTCCCACACCAAGGTTACATGCATGCAAAAAGAGAACTCATGCAAGTGCACACATGAAGTTTGGATGTGCATGAAGGGCATGGCTTGATGGATATGCAAGCCTGCAAGAGGCAAAACGAGCAAACTCATGAGTCTCCATGCAGGCTCACACAAGTTTATGCATGAACTTTGATTGTGCACACAGTGGGCGAGCTAGAAATTGTAATGCATGAACATGCATGCAAGAAGGGAGCCCATGCAAATTCATGCTATGTGGGATGCATGTGTAGTCCCATGCAATGCAAGCCCAGTATTGGCTCATGCATGTCACAAGTTCAAACAGTCGTGGATTCAACACAAAGCATGCTACAGTACAGCACCTTTCTTTTTAACAAGCAAATAGATGACCTCATCGTGTTGACTGGCACTCACCCTGCAGGGAGGCCTATTTGGCGGTCGTCTGGCTCCTGAGGTGGCAGATATCCTAGCAAGAGAAGTAATCTACTTGCTAGAAAGAGAGCCTACTATCCTATGCTAGAACAACCAAAGGATTTCCCCCTTTCCATCCATATCCCTAACAAAGTCCAAGTACAGGCATACAGATTTCTCTATTTCACATAAATTATTAACCTGCAACAATAGCTGTCTCTCTACCTTCACAGTTTTTGATACATAGTCACAATTGCATCTCCATATGCTAAGGCATCCCCAAAATGACATCACAACCTTGGGTGGAACAACCAAGATACCCATAACTTCTGTGGGATGTACTGACATGCTCTATAGGGTAGCAGGCTGAGGGATGTACTGTGACATGCTCTATAGGGGTAGTATGCTGAGGGCATAAGGTAAGGAGGCCCAATCTTATAAGCCCCTAGCTACAAGGAGGAAAGAAGCCGATAACTCGCAAGGCAGGAAATCATGGAAATCAGGTTGCACAGCCAACATGCAGCCAATGTATACGCAGATGCCATCTTGGGAGTCGGAATACGCAGATGCCATCTTGGGAGTCGGAACATGGTTAGTAAATTGAGTAGTAAAAAGACCCGAAACAGTCAGACTAGGACCAGTGATGAGGAGCAGAAGAACATGCTAAGGAGCACAGCCAACATGGTAAACTGGTAAAGTACAACATCCCTCCACCCATACAGCCTTGGTCATCATCAACCTTTGCACCTTTTCAGCCAGCAGGATCAGAGGTCTCATGCCATACTGTGAGCAAGGTCTTGGCCTGATGCATCAGGCCTGAATTCACACACAGATCAGCAAACAGTTCGGGTAAGCGATCCCACTCAAGCCCTGTCTGGGACTGCATGTGAGGGAATCATACTACTGCATAGAAAACAAGATGCTGAAATGCTAACCTGCAATTCCCTGTCAGGAAGTGGCACAGACACTGGTGCCACAGGTGCAAATTGCGTCATGAGTTGAGCACTTTGTTGAAGACTTGACTGCTGTGGAGTGCCAGACAGCAACAGTTGTGCTTGCCCTAAACCAGGTGTCAGTTGTTGACCAAACAAAGTCATTCCAAAGGGAGAGGCCTGACTTTTAGTTTGACCAAACAAGGGAGCCTGTGGTAACTGGCCAAAAGAAGAAGGCTGCTGTTGGGGTTGTCCAAAGAGAGATGCCTGTGTTTGACCAAAAGGAGAAGGCTGCTGCTGAGGTTGACCAGAAGGAAATGTGTGTGTTTGGCCAAAAGGAGACGGCTGATGTTGAGGTTGCCCAAAGGGAGATGCCTGTGTTTGGCCAAAAGGTGATGATGATGGCGCACTGCCAAAGAATCCCGTGGACTGAAGAGTTGTGCCCTGTAAAGAAGGCATTGAGGGGGTCGAGCTTGCTCCGAAAGGTGATACAGGAGCTACTCCCAAAGCCGGAGTTGACCCTGAACCAAAAAGAGAGGGTCATGAGCCTCCAAAGAGAAAAGACCCTGAACTAGCTTCAAAAAGGGGTGTCATGAACGAGCCAAAAGTTTTTTTGTTTTTCGAGCCGGCGTAGAAACGAGCCAAAAGAAGGTGCTGACAAGCTTACTCAGAATGCAGGAGCTGACATACCTCCAAAAATTGAAGAGCTTGATGCAGACCCGAACATTGAGCTCGAGCTGGCTCCAAACATGATCTCTGTAGTTCCAAACAACCTGGCAACAGAACCAAAAAAGCTCAAAAAAGTTTGATTGAACACAAGATCTTTCACCATTCCATGTTTAATATGTGCATCTCTTTATACACACATTTCTTTTCTTTGGGGGTGTGTGAGTGTCTGTGCGTGCGCGTGAGCTATGCGTGTGTCCATGTGTTGGCGGTGGTGGATGGTTGGATGTGTGTGTGTGGGGGGGGGGGGGGTGGTTCTTCTATGTAAGCATGCATTGTATGCATACATAGTATGTATTGCATATATAATTACGGACAAACAACTAAATGCTTGTGTACGCATGTGTGTGGGTGGAAAGATATACACAACATAGAGATATTTAGTTGAATATACACGTGTAAGTGTGCACTGTGTACACTGTTTTCATACGTACAAACACACACACACACACACATGTTGCATGCACGCAACGCCATGCGCATTTTGTAAGAAAAAAATTCCAACGAATAGTTTTTTGAGCTAAAAAAAGCAAACCGTGCTTACAGATAGAAAAGAAATGCAAGAAAAACAAGAAAGATGGCAATCTTTTTTTATTCCCAAAGGGAAAAAAAAAAAGAGAGAGAGAGTTGAGCTCCACACTACAAAAAGCGGCTGGAAACCCTAAATGCTCCAAATATTAACTGAAATTTTTCAGGTGTTTTGATTCAGAATGCATGCAAGCTGCAAGCTATGGTAAAATCATGTAGGCGCCTGCAATAGAAAGCTCGGAGAATACCTGGAAAGGAAGGCCCCTTGTCTGCTTCCGCCTCAGCCTGGCTATGCCTACGAACTTCTTCTTGACAGCATATTCTAAAAGTTTGTGTCACTTTGAATTTCCCTTGCGAGAGGGAAGTATTAAAAGCAACCATAAATAAATTGAAATCCAAGAACTAGGTGCTTGTTTTGAATTGAAGCTAAGTTACTCAAAATAGAATTGTTACAAACAATGCAAAAGACATTAGCACGAAAGGAATACCTAGTCTTGTTGTGGAAACCTTTCACAAAAAATTGTCTTGCATCCTCCCTTAGTGATTTTGCATTAGCAGTAGAGGAATACCTAGTCTTGCTGTGGAAACCTTTCACAAAAATCGTCAAACAACCACTATGCATCCTCTGTTTAGTGATTCAATGATACCAACTCTCAACATGGAGATGGAGATGAGAGAGAGGGAGGAAGAGCAGGTTTCAACACATTGCAAGAAGGGTAAATTCCCCCTCCTTGTTGAAGAGAAATTGTTTCTTCTATTGCATAACTAGATCCAACGTGTGGGCTCACCTATAAGAGAAGGATGCATCTGACATAACCACAATAACAAACCTGTTAAAACAATCTAAGGCCTAACTTTAATCACTTTAATGATTGAACTTGACAAGATGCCATGTATATAGTGTTTGTTCTCTATTGTTGTAGGACAACCCCCGCTCGGCTCCCTGAAACCGTATAGCATACATCATTATTGATAGTGTACATCCCCATACTCCTTGTATCACAAAAACAAAACAGATGTAATCCTTCAAACAAAAACATGAAAAGGACCAACATACAAACTCCAATGACATGATGCATTTGAATATAGTTAACGCACAAAGGAATATGAAAATTCTATATGACAACTATGTGTGATCACGTACATACATAGCATGCATACAAAGACCAACCAAGAAAGATAGTATGTTTACATAGTATATACATCAAACTATGAAAGAGTCACACATGATATATATATACAAACTAAGATTAAAAAAGACAACCAAGTAAGGTACATAAACAAAGAGATCAAACTAAGTATATAGAGACTCACTATGCACGTGAGCAACTTCTACATTATCCGTTGAACTAGTATTTCGAACAATAATGATTGTAAAATGCACACAAAGCATGTGAGAAAAGGGCTTTTAGTTGTAGCTAGTCAAAGGAGTGATGGTGGCCACTATTGATTACTTGCAGATAATGCGCATGCGTTGTACCATTATTAAGGCGATGAGAAGTATAGCTTTGATCATTCTAATATTTCTAGCTTTTTAACTACATCGAGCAAGAGATTTGAGAGAAAAAAGTGGATCCAATCAAGAAATACCATGTGGTTGAATGTGCTTCATAGCTTTTTCGATGTTGTTTACGAAATCCGAGTTATGAATAATTGAATGTTCAAGTTGCTTGGTCAAAATTATGATTTTCAAAAGTAAAATTTTATTCATTACACTATGATCATTTTATTACAATCCCAAAAAATGATATTATAACTTTTGAAAGTTTTTATGTAGTGAACAAAATGCTCCAAAAAAAAATTTTGGCATGAGCCATACCATTTGAAAAATGATGAATTATCAAACAATTACCAAATTATTATAGAAATAATGCTAAAAATTTTACAATAGTAGTTTTATTTAATCTTATTGAATAATATGGTGCTTTCATATAATTTATACTATTGAAACAATATATGGAATTATAAACATACCACACCAATATGCAAAGATTATTATTTAATCTTATTGAATAATATGGTGCTTTCATATAATTTATACTATTGAAACAATATATGGAATTATAAACATACCACACCAATATGCAAAGATTATAATGTTATCACAATATAATCTTGCAACAACAGCAGGATGGTTGCAAGATGAGGTTATCCAGTTTTGTTTACTACGTGCCCTTGGGTTTAGCCTGAAAACAAGCAATTTTTCAAGAAGAATAGCCAATCTCTCCTAGTTAGCCAAGGAGTTTCGTTTCAAGGTCTTATAATGAAACATCGCATGTAAAGTTGGGCAACTAAAATTATAATCCAATCGAATATCCAATAATTGTAATGCTCCTTTTGTTTAGGCACAAAAATTGCATACAAGCCCTATCCCAGGTTTGGATGGGTACACTAAATGTGAGTAAATTACCTATAACTTTTACATTATTACTCATATGATGTTACCACTTTACATATCACAAAATCACATAGGATAGAGCTTAACTTAATTTATTGAGTAATTTTTGATATGTTTTACTATTTGCTATATTATTTAAAGACATTAGAATTATTAAAAAACATATAATTTTGTCCTCCCACCACATTTACTATTTAAAATTCTTAATTTATATGGATCTAGTGATGACTGGATTGGGAAAGATTTACAGAATGTGGATCAAATTACACATCTAAACAGTTGGTTTTTGTAGATGTAATTTATAAAATTTGTTATGACTGTGAGACAGGCCCATTAAATCAATTGTAATTTAATTCTAGAAAATCAAATATTGAATCTTTTGATTTAAAAACTCTAGGGATCAATATACTTGTTACCATGAATTTATTTTTTTGAATGGCTTAATTTGAGTACGAGAAGATTCATTTTCAATCCTCCCAAGTGAAAATTCCCATATTGTGTCCACTCTCACCTTTTTAAGTCTAAAACCAATCCTAGTTAGGTTTGGAGATCTAGGCTTGGTAATCTTCAAAGCCTAGAGATCATGCCATGTGTGAGCCTTGGGTGGACACAAATCTTATATGTACATGCCACTTTATGTCCACATTAGCTTGGAGAGGATCAACATAGGCACCATGCCACCCCCACCCTCCATGTCAACATGGTCAACCTAGTTAATTTCCCACCTCATCATCCTAGTGATCATTAATGCCGCATCTTCTTGTTACCTTTGCATGCTATCTCGCACTTGGTGACATGGCATGCCACATCATGAAATACCATGTCATGCATCATTCCACATCATCCTTCCATATGTCAATCCATGTAAACATGGGGAGTATAGCCACATCAGCCATAATAGTGTCACATGTTAAGTGAGTACCACGTAGCATGTATGCCTACCAAGTGACACCTCTCTTCCACCTCCCATTAAAATTCAAAAAAGTATTTTTAAAAAATTATTTTAATATATTTTCATTATTTTTTCAAAAAGAAAGAAAATTTTAAAAAATAAAGAATAAAATATATAGACCTTATAAATTTAAAAAATTTAAAATCACTAATTTCAAAGAATTATATTTTTAAAACTAGATAAATAGTAATTTTTAAAAGTCCATGTTATTTTATTTTTGAATTAAATATTTCATGAAAATATTTTAAGTGTAGGAAAAACCTTTGAATAAAATTTAAAAAAAATGCATTTTTAAAGAAAATATATTTCTATTATTAAAGAAAAGATAATTATATAATATAGTAATGATAAATATTTAGATTTATAAATATATATTATTACTAATATATATATTTTTAAGTAGATAATAGATTTCTTTTATCTTTATATTTGTCTTAATTATCCAATTAATCATATACTATATAGATAAGAAATCTAATGAGATGTGATGTGGATAAGCTAATTTTTTTATATAAACACACATCTCTAGTACTATCCCACATATATCTCTAGCATTATCCCATCATTGAGCCATCATAATTTTTTCTCTCTTAGCTTCCTTGAGAATGGGTTCTCAAAGTCGTAGGAGTCGAAAGAGTAATAGGACTAGACTTTCCCCCATCCACCAAGCTTAAGAGGAGGAGAGGAAAAGGGTAGCTCATGAGAGAAAGAGAGAGTAGAGAGCACGTCAACGAGCAAGATCCAAACCTTGCCCCTCCTTTTCCTCTCCCTCTGCTCTCTTCTCCACCATTGTCCCTTAGTTTAGATAATCCACATGAATTAGCCCTTCCTCCTCCTTAAGAAATCTCTTCTCTTCCACAAGAACCCACCCCCCTCCTTTGGTTAAACCCATAGTGTGGATAGAAAAGACCTATCAAAGTTGGGGATGCATTGCCGTGCCCATGCAATCTTCCAATCCTATTTCAAAGACCTCACGCCTTCATCTCACAGGTATGCGTGCTTGATGCTTTGATCGATCAGCCCAACATGGCCGAGTGTAGGGCGCTCTTTGATATTGGAGGTCAAAGAGGCAGGAGAGCTAGCATGGCAGTGCTACAAAGTGTTTGTTGTTCCTATGCAGTTTACAAGAAGAGGTATCGTGCAGATGCTTGAGCTACTTAACAGGCTATTGTGGCAGGCATAAAAGTAGCTCCCAAATGAAGGGTAAGGTGAGCCACGTCTCACATCCTTACCCTAGCACCACACGCACTTAGAGTTGGCTCTAGTAGACGATAAAGTTTAGATGCCAATGAGGCTAGTGCTTTGTGGTCATGTAGTTAGGCATGATCACCTACTAGATGAAACCACTAGAGCCTTGATAGAAAGGTTTTGGGAAGAAAATTATCATGCCTCACCAATTTTCAAGAAAGCTTTGTGCAAGCGAGCCACAAGAGAAGTGTTCATTGAGCACGGTGCTTGCTTTCTTGAAATGACCTAAACTGAGTTGTATTCTTAGTTTGTGGCATCATTTCCAAACTTGAAAATTGGGTAAAGGTTATTTAAGGGGTGTAAGCCTTGGTTTACGATACGACAACGTGACACATGTTGTTGCTACCATGTTGAGTTCCAATTGTTTTATGACGTGTTCCATTCTTTTAATGGACATAGAGAGTTACGTCGTTAGTCCTCGTGATTTCATCTGCTCTCTTTTGTGTGCATGCATGGAGGATGCCCATTACCATATGATGCCTTGTGTGGAGAGAAATTACACGTCATGTGGTTCACTTGCATGGCTATAGATGGTATATCTTTATGCAAGTGACCAAGAGATAGTGACATGGCGACACCATGAGTATGTGACACATTAGCTCCAAGTGGTGGCCAGTCCATGAAGTTGCAGCTCGTGGACAAAACATACACCACATTGTCACTTCACAACAATGACATTTAGGGAGCAAATCTACCCCTATATACAATACACTCATTGTGCCAACAAGTGGTACAATCGTCAATTCTGAGCATGCTTGGCGGCTTTGCCTATTGGTGTGGTCAATTTTGCAGCCAGAGAATGGTTATATTTCATATTATTTGTTTTGTATTTAAGCTATAATACTTAATTGATTTTTGTGACCTAATCATCTCTCTCCCCTAACCTAACCAAGTTGCTATTATGGTCCACATTAGCTATTGGCATGCAGACTCGCATGTAGATGGGATAGCGAGTACCCTTGAGTCTCGTGCTATTGTTCAAGAGTATCATTTTTATATCACTGATGATCGCTCACATGATGCACAATTTGTGCAACATTGATAATTTTTTACGAGATTGTGGGGTCACATGGCATCAACGAGATGGGTTTGGTTGGATGGTAGTGGTGCACGGTTCAAGTCAGCATGACAGTTCTATTGGCTCTACATGTAATACTTATAGTTCTAAAGGATCCGTACTATAATGAGGGTGATGGATTTGTCGTTATTACCCATGAGAGCAATAGCGAGGAAGTAGACTAATATCTCATCAGTTACATTAGGTTGAAATGCATCCTCGACCAGGATACAATATATGATCATGGGTTCTCTTTTGATGCCTACAACATGATTGTGGTAGCCCGAATCTACCACTAGATTGGAAATCGTCGAAGGGAGTCTTGAGTTCGAGCAATGGCAGTGGGAGTTAAAGGCATTTCAATACTCTCATCTAGTGCTTATTATCGGGCTCACTCTTGATCAAGTACAAAGTCAAAAACACGGATCTCGCTCGTGTTTTCGGCTTTGAGTGAATGACCATGAGAGCATTCTAGAGCATTTGAGAGCTAGAGAGGGTGCTGATGATGACTAAATCTCTATCTTGATAGGGAGCCCACTTCCATCATAGTACTTTTGTTCATTTCATGGTTGTACTTTTAGAGGCATTTCATATTTGCTCATTTACTTTCGACATAAGCCTTAGTTTCATTAGGTCAAAAGGTAAATCAAGTAAGGTATTAGAGATACTCAGCCATGACTATCTAAAAAAAGGTCAAGTGCTACCATGTGTTGCTGCCCACCCTTCCTAAATGAGTCAGTCACCCCTTGCATGAAAATGGTTGCCCCTTTTTAAAGCCCTGTCCTTTTTTGAATCTATTATTTTCATTGTCTCTTCCATTATTTGCACCTTCGAGCTCACCTAAATTTTCTCAACTTTGCCTCCGTCATCATCACCATCACCATCACCATTACCATGATCATCTCCATCTTACCCCTCCATAGCATTAGCCCTATATCTACACTAGGTAAGATATAAGCTATTATCCTTTCTTTTGTGCATTCTTTGTTTATAATTTTTAAAGTATTGATGGGTATATCAGCATGCTACCTTCCTTGTGCATAATTACCACACACTTACTTAGCTTCAAGTCATAGAACTTAGTAAATAGCCTAAGGTAAGAGGCTAGAGAACTTGTGGGCACATCTCCCCCATCACAAAGTTAAACATGAGAAAAACTAGAATATGGCCTTGGTTTTTCATACACATAAATAATCATCAAAGAGTATGGCAAAGAATCATCAAAGAATATCTTTGAATCTCGTTGTGTGTGCTTTCCTAACTCCCATAACATGCCAATGGTGCATAAACATAAAAAAACATTAAGTTTTTTGCACATGACTAATTTCTTAACATGTGATTAAGTTTGCATAATCACATGCATAAGTTAAAGTTAAAGTTATGTTTTGCATATACCCATTAATGCATCAAGCCTTATAAAACTCATAAATTGGATTCTTATAGTTTTTCATCACTGTTTTTACACGATTAATTCAAGTTAATCACACGGGGCTTTTCTCCTATTGGATTTTCATGTCCACCCAAAACACTTAAACATTCATGCAATGCACACATTTCTATCCACACTTCACCTCTAGTTAAAAAAACCACCATCACCTTATCCTTCTTAAAATTCTTGATGTTCTTAAAATTCTTGATTTTCTTAAAATTCTTGATTTTCTTAAAATTCTTGATTTTCTTAAATTTCTTGAATTCCTTGATCTTGGAATTTAGCTTCCCTCACAACTTCTTGTTTGTTGTTGTTATTGTAGGTTTTCTCTCTAGAGATGATTTGTATGTGGCTCACCCCACCATTTTTGTTTAGTCTTGGCTACATGCATCGATAATGCATTTCTCTAAATGAGTGTCCATCATTTTCCATATAGCTTCCATGTACATATCTTTTAGAAATCACTTGTCATGGCCATAGCTCCTATCATGACACGATGATCACACTCTTTCCATAATTAGCTAGACAACTCCCCTTAGCTCTACCTTTCTTAGGCATGTTTCTTTTCTAACCTCTCGGAACTTATAAATTCCCACTAGCAGTGTCTAGAAGTCAACTTTCCTGTAAGTTATATCTTCTCAACTGGGTAGTCAAGCTAGTCCCCAACAAGATCAGACAAAAGTGTCACCGTCCGATCGAGACTTAACACTTCAATGGTTGAGGACCACTTAGTTGGAATCACCTAGCCAATCTATCTCTCTGTGCCCACCAATGCCATAAGTGGGCAAAACACACCCATCATCTATATGCATTCACAATGGAACCTTCTGGAGGTTAGTTCAGAAAAGCCAAAGTACTATCCGAAAAGGTTTTAGACATGCATCAGGAGAGCCTCTAGTATCAATGTGTGAACACTTTAGCTACACGATTTTCTCAGCATTAAAGTAAAAAACATACAACATATATCATTGTCTTTTGGTGGACAATGCACATAGGGAGATAAACATAAGAGTAGCATGAATCCCCTCAGCAATAGTATAGTACAAGCTTTACAATATTCATTTCCTTGCAAATAGTAGTATGCCTTTGCTCAACACAGTACCCTCTCTTGTACTCAAACAACCTCCCAATTTTTCACCTTTTCCTCCCTTTGTCCCTCCTCCTCTTATCTGGGTACTACTCGTTATAAAAGATTGTTTTACAATCCAAGATCGTCAACTTTGGTTCATGATGTGTCAATTATACATCCGTTGGCATTGAAATGTGGGACCTGTTCATTTGCTAACACCAAGTTTACCGTATGTTAGCCTCTGGTTGCCCAAAAGATGAGTTAAAAATGGTGTAATTAACTCTCCTAGTTTTTTCACGTGCAAGATTCTTGCCTACCCTTTAGTTTTGAAGTGATATTTTGCATAAGTAATGTTCCAACAATCAAATTACCATATATAAGTAAGAATTGAACTGGTCTTGAAGATGTGATTATCTTGAATTAGTCACGATATGACAAACTCAGTCTAGCTTTTTACGTGGAGAGAACTTTACTCTTCAAGTGAAAATTTAGTCCAATTTTTTACATGGAGATAACTTTACTCTTCAAGTGTAAACTTAGCCTAGTTTTTTAAGTGGATAGAACTTTACTCTTCAAGTGCAAATTCACTCCAAAAATGTAATGGCCTATTTCTACCCCCTTAAGAAATCTCAACCATTCACTTAGGGAAGGAGATAGGCTATAAACGTGGTGGGGATACCTACCTTTCTTTCAATGAGCTTGGGATCTCCATAGCCTCTAAGTTCCACTTTCCCAAGCCTTACCTCTTCTTGCTATCGCCAAAGAAGCTATTGCACCATCTTGCAGGGACACACCTCTCTTGGTCTCTACACTCTCCGCCCTCACAAAATATAGGGAGGAACATGCACTAAGAATAACAAGCTAATTCTCTCAACTCTTCTCTCTTACACACACACACAAAAGCAAAGAGCAAGGAGTACATAAGAGCTCAACTAGCATAAAGGGGAATTGTCTCTTTTCATAATAAGAAAATGACATATAACTAACCCTTATTCACACTTGGGCACCTAAAACTTAAATGATTAACTAGGTAGCATGGATGTGGCTAGCTTTTCTCATAAAGTTTACAATGTTTATAGTACCTTTTAGTGGTGGAGAGCGCTTTGTTAATCCCAAAATGGGGTTAATAATTTGAGGCCATGCTAGTGTTATTGGTATTGGTGTGTGATCTCCAATGTGTTAAAAATTGAGCTAGTGTTTGCCTATTGAACATAATCATATTACAATTAATTATGAGGAGTCCAATTAATTATTCTAACTAATGTGACTGTTGATGGTTGTCACGAGTTATAGGTGATGAACAATGCAATAATACTGATTGAGGTGTCACACAAATGGTGGTTTTGTACATAGCATGTGAACACCATTCGTAGTGTTATAAGGGGTATCACTTACATTGGCCATATGCCAAGATTTTGGTCATTTGTTATTTTTACCCATTTTTTATGATGGGGTGTTAATTTACATGTGCACACGCTTAGCAATTTATTTTGTTGAAAAAACCTTAGTTACATAGACACATGGTTAGTTTTGTAAAAGCAAAGATCGTATTTTGGATGTTCAAGCTATTATTAGTTCCAAAAACAATCAAATTTAGAAATACAGTTTTTACATTTCTTCTTAAGATGAGAGCACTCACATTGTGGGGGGAAATTGTACCTAATAGTTTTGTTCTTGATCTTTTGTCATGCTCTCTTTCTATTCATCTTCATGCTTTTTATGGTGTTTCTTGTGTCCTACTCTCTTGGTGTTCATCTTCATGCTTTTATGGTGTTGATTCAAACTTAGACTATGGCAATTTTTATTCATGTGTGATTTTCATCGTCTTCAACTTCTTAGATATTTCAGTGTAAGGTGCCAAATAATAGCATACCTTTCCAAAATTTATCTCTGACTCCCTTGTGGATATTTAATCATATTACAAAATTTAGCTGAAGGAACCAATAATAGTGTACCTTTCTAAAATTGAGATTCTACATATAAAAATAACTGTGTATCCTTGTAACTAAGGGTTTGGAAGAACAAAATAAATTGCAAAAACATGTGTGCATGTAAATCAACACTCCAACTATAGAAAATTGGTAAAAATAATAAATAACCAAAATTTAGGCAAATGACCAATTTAAGGGATACTCCTTATTATAACATCGCAAACAGTGTTCATGCCTTATGTACAAACCACGATCCGTGCACCTCAATCAATGCCATTATATTACTCATCACCTATTGCCCATAAACATCATCACATTAATTAAACCAATTAATTAGACTCATTTTAATTAATCCTATAACAAGATTCATTGTCAATAGGTACAAACACGTAACACCAATAACACTAGCTTAATATTTAACACACAGGAGATCACTCGCAATACTAAGAACACAAGAATGGCCCCAAATACATATAGCAATAACACATATTTAACACACAAGAGATCACTTGCAATAGTAATAACTCAAGAATGGACCCAAATACACATACCACTAACACTACCCATTAGTATTAATGTGGTTTCACCCATGATACCAACTACTACCATGGATCTCAGGTATCCCTAATAAACCATGGATCTCAGGTATCCCTAATAAACCATAGAGTGAAATATCTAACACCAACCTACTATGAGAAAAAATGTAAAATATCGTCATTATAAAATAATTACTCAATAACATGGTTTTATAACTGTTAAAAAAGTAGAATATTAGTGTTTAGGTTGATGCCACATTTTTTTAAAAGTCAATGTTAACGAGGTCTCTTATGAACATAACGAATCTCCAAGGGTATGTTTAAGACCCATAATATGTGGTTCATGATCTACTGTGTTGACTTATTATGCAAGGCCATGTTGGCTTATTATGCAAGGCCATGTTAATGATATGCAAGGCCATGTTAATGATATGCTAGATGCCATGAAGAAACATAGGATGATAATAATAAGGTTTCATGGCTTGATAGTAGTGGGATGATATCTTGACCCATTCACAAAGATGCACCAATTGAGGTAGTGGGATGGTGAAGGCCATGTTAATGATATGCTAGATGGGATAAAGAAACATAGGATGATAATAATAAGGTTTCATGGCTTGATAGTAGTGGGCTCATATCTAGAGCCATTTACAAAGATGCACCGATTGAGATAGTGGATGGCAAAGTGGAGCTCCCATCTAGAGTGCTTCATGACATCACTACACTATACCAACCATACCATGGGAGAGAAAGCACCTTGAACTTCAAACCATTAGGAGAAAATTGGACTTTAAAAAGGGTCCTCTAAGAAAGTATTAAAAAAATAATGGGCTAACCAATGAGAGAGCTAGGATTCTAGATCCATGTAACATGGATCTTTTGGATTCCCTTACAAGATCGGACTAGTGGAATATAATATTGGGAACAAATCTTTAAAAACTTAAGAAATGTCAGATGTACCTTGAAGTCCTCATCTAAACTTTGGTACGGGGGTGGGAAGACTTGACTGGGAGATTAACAACAAGTAGCGCTTCATCGATGGCACATTGGTTGTTATTGGCATTAGTATCGATTTGGCAATGATTATGTAAGGTAATACAATGGAAAAGTTCATGGTTTTATATTGAGATTTTGTAAGAGTAGGACCTGATCCTGTCTTCTTTTGTCCATGTGCTTTTTATGTTTTTATGCATATTTAAGTGCTCTTATGAAGCAGATTTACATGACGTACAAGAATTGAGTCATATAGACTCTTATTGAACTGCTATGTGTTGAAGTAGCCACTTGTTGGTGAGGATTGAAAGAAAATACTCGACTTGCGAGGCTAATATTGAGATCTTCACTAGGGATTGAAAATCAATGAGTTGTGAAGATTGTGGTGTCGTTTGGAGAGGTTTGTAATTTGAGAGGAAAATTCGAGGCAATGGGTTGTGCCATTGACCAGTCTTTCGCCCAAGTGGCTATTGTGTGATATGGCTTAATCTGTGATGGGGCTTAAATCGTGAAAGTGCAGGTTCTTAAGCCGTGAGATGGAACTCCGTGAATTGTAATTTCGTGAGATAGAATTCCATGAATTTGCAGGTTTTAACCTCGAGGGTTTTTTTTGTCATTTAAGTCATGATTTGCAAGCATCAGCTTCTTGTGCGCTCATTTCTCACTTCCAGAGGGGTGACAAGAGCATTGTTATTCTGTTCTTGATGTGCTCCTAAGTCTCCATATTGCTTCTTGAATTTGTTACTGAAATGATGTTGAGGTAGTAGGGAAGACTACTGATTGTTTGCTTGAACAGACAAGCTCTTGTGTTGGTGCCGAATGCACGAGAGTGGTTGTGTTGGTGCCGAATGCACGAGAGTGGTTGAGTGATTTGCTTGCTATTGCTTGGGCCTCCATTCTTGTTGTTGTCGAACTTTAGGCGAAGTTATTGGGGTTGAAGTCGGTGGTGAGGTTTTCTTCACAATGTTCAAATTTGGCAACCATATGATGGAATTACCATCATAGTATCCTTATTGTTGAAGTACATACACATGCACCCATCTTTGACGTACACTGTAATTTGGTGGCCGATGTGCTTGGTGTTGAGGCTTTCTTCTTTGTGCAAGCTTAGGGGACTTTGTGATACGCTTGGGGACCCAAGCTTTGGTATTTCTTTGGTAGTACCCTTGTGCTTGCAGCAGTGTTTTTGGTACCCACACTTGTTGCATTGGTGGAGTTCTTTAAGGAACTCGCAGGCTTTTGTGGACGGTGTTGTGGAGTACCCTTCGTCTTCCTTAGCTTTCGAGTGCTACGTTGAGGAAGAGGTTTTGACTGTCGAGGCACCCAAATTTGATTGGCACCTTCATAGTAGCCTTGAGCTATAAGTAGCTGCTTCTCCACCCACATTTTGACACTATTAAGATATCGTGATTGTGGGAGTCTTGGTGGAGTTTTCTTTAGGGTTGATGTGGAAGTTTTGAGGCCCTCCTTGACTTTGGCTGGTGCTGAGGCTACAGGTTTGAGACTCATGGGCATTGTTGATAATGATGAGGTTAGAGTCTCTTATGGAGTGGCTGTCAATGATGAGGCCTTTGAGTATGTGGTTGTCTCCTTTGATGAGGTTTGTCGATGAAGATGCATAGGATCCAGGGTCTTTCCTATGAGTTCCATGTTAGAGATAGATGGTTTAGCTATGGGAATTTCTTCAAAAATTGATGTTGATTGCAAGGTCTTGGCATCGAGCTTCGTGGTGGTGAGGATGGTGTTAAAGGAGTAGATGCCTTATCAGAGTCAGTTGTTGGCGTAGATGGTAGGTCCTTATGTAGAAGGGATTTTATGGAAGAGGCTTATATCCGTTTAAGTTTAGCATCATAGAAATCCATTAAAGTTGGATCCTCGTAGTATGGTATTGTCAACTTTTTGTCCTTGACCATCATGATGACTCTATCATTAGCAAAGCACAGTGGTGCTACTTGGGCAGCAATAGTCCATTTATGGCCCAAGATTAAATCTACTTCCAACACATACTCAACCACAAAAAACTTGCAAGTGAGGGGGTTAGTTTTAATATACATTAATTGTATGTTCAAAGTACCCCATACATGATGGCATGTTTAAGTCTTGTTTAAAGTTTTTTTTTCCAGGATGTGCCGTGAGTGTTGGTTAACCTAATAAATCCCATAGCTCGAGGGTCATGAGATTGTGTTCTCATGTTAGATAAAGCTGTGCTTGAGCTGTGGTGATTTTATGTGCAATTTCCAATTCAACAAAAATCATACGGATCGGGTAACATGAAATGTAAATTCCATATCGAATCAATGGTTTGAGTAGTGTATCTAAAGTAACCTGGAACTTTAATGTTTTGTTCATTGGTTCCTTTTACAAGACTATTGCTTGTAGGGATCCAAGTATCTATTATCATGATATTATGACTTGCTCGAGGGCTAATCAATGCGCGTTTACGCTGAACATCATTGCCTGTAGGGAAATCCAACCATACCATGATAGAATCTTCCAAAGGAACCATGGGTGTTTTGGTTATTGTTTCAGCTTCAGATCCTATCTCTGTTTCATATTCCCATTCACTTTCATCCTATGTTTGGGTCTCAGCTTTTTCAAGAGTACCCAATGCATACAATGGCACACTTGGCCCTCTCACAATTCTTAATGAGGTCTGTTTGGAAACTTGCGAATCCTCATAGTCCTATTTTATGGAGTTCTTTATGTCTTGGTATAAATCAGGTTGAGCCCTTAAAGGTGCAAGTGTTGATGTGATGCTGGGTTTATCTTGAGAGAAGAGCCTTGCTCCAAATGAGGTTTTGAGAGACTGTTTTAATCTTGTAAGGGAATTATCGAATTCCTCACGTGCTTTCTCAAGCGTATAGTTCATACAGTCTGTCTCAAATGACTCTTCTGTAGAGAGTATATGTCTTCCTCTTGAAAGGGAAAGCAGTACTCTTCTAAGGTTTGAATCTTGGTTGCTCTTTTAGGATTGGCATTATGAGGCTCAATCACAACCGGTGACCCTGTAAGACATTCAACCAAGCTAAGCATGCTTTCCTGAGCTTGCTTTTTGTGTTCCGCATATGTCATGTGATCATTATTGTCCAATTTAGGTGGTTGGGTGGGTTCTGGTTTCTTGATTGGTCTATGTGGTGCACTGAGAGAAGAGTAAGAACTTGTTTCATCATCACTTAGTGATGTACTAGAACATGTTTCATTCTTGACTTTCTTTGGTTTGTCAGTTTTTCATTATGTTTACCCATGCAACGATATCAAATTTTCTTTTGAGTTTTTGTATCCTGTGTCGTACATATGGCTGATGAGGTTTGTATGGTGGTCTTTTATGTGGATGCTTCTACATCCTGTATAGCTTTTGGCTCTTTCGTGTTTATGTCCTCTTTTGGGTTTATGTCTTGTATAGACTCCTTTTCCCTGTCTTTTAATTCGACCTTGGTTTTGATAGTTTTTTGTTCCTTGTCTTTCTTTGGTTTAGAAGGTTTTGTTTTCTCTTTTAGGTTCTATTTTAAAGCATGTTCTTCTACCCATGTTAAGGTATTATCTTTTGCTTTCCTTTTGATCGTTTCTCGTACCTTGGCTTGTAAACGTGTAAGCACATTCAAGGGTATCGTCAACAATTGCTCGTCTTGTACACTTAAGATATTAAGAGTTGTATTTTGTGAGACAAGTTACATTGAAGGCAATCTTAGAACATGTGATCAATGCCACATCGTTCACACATTGGTCTCGCAAGGTGTCAGTGACTATGGGCATGGAAGTATTCCAAACTATGCAGTCTGCCACCTTGTGAGGTCCACGATAATAGAAACACTGAAGTGTTCGATTAACTACTTCTTGAGTAGTTTCTACCCTTTGGACTGTTTCTGAAGACTGCCCGACTCCTGCCATGACAAGGGCATAGGGAAGTCAAGAACCCAAATTCAGAGACCAATTCCTTCATACCAATCTAATCAGGGTCTGTCTCGGACAAGATTGCTTAATTCCATTAACTAGGTCCGACCCATTGATTAGGATCGAGATGTCCAGACAAATGCTTGACGACATGGAGCAGCAGATGCAGGCAATTCATAAAGATATAAAAGCTACCCAGGATCGACAGAAGCAGTATGCAGATAAGAAGAGGACAGTGAGAGAATTCAAAGAAGCAGATATGGTCTTCATTCGAGTACGGCCCAAAAGAAGTTATATATCTCTTGGGAAGTATAAGAAGTTATCCCCCAGATATTGTGGACCATATCTGAATTATCAAAGAAAGTAAGTGACTTTGCCTACGAGCTTCTTTTACCTCCTCATCTCAAAGTTCATAATGTATCTCATGTAAGCCTTCTATAGAAATATGTGCCAAACCCAAATCATGGAAAGATAGTAAAACTTCAGTGGCAAGATACCCCGTTGGCTTCTAGGTTACGCTAGTTCCTTCTTTTATATAAGTCGTAACTCTTACTTGTCGCTCTCAGTAATCTTACTTCCATCGATCTCCTTTCTTTCTTAATCTCCTTTATGGCTTGTCAGCAGGAATTGGTTTTATCCATGATGATTTCTCACCTTCAAGACGCAAGCGAGTCTGTGAAGAAGGATTTTATAGAACTGTATGAGCGCTCACTTTTCCCTCACTTGGGAACTTCTGTAGCTCAAACCAAATGGCGGACCTATCAAGACATAACTAGGGTAACACCGTGGGGTCAGCAGCACTTTCGTAACAATGTCCGCTTGGCTATGGTTATTGAAGCCTTGGGTTTGGGTCCCTGATACTATTGCGTGATGAGATCAAGGCATGTTGGGTTTTCTGAGCGGGTCTTCTTACTAGCGTGTTTTCTTCCTCATCAGAAGATATGCCTTTATCCCATTTTTGGCTTGCCTCTCAGAGATCCTTTTAATAGGTCACCTCATACCAGTGAGATAGGTGTTGCAATAACCGGTCGATTTATTCCCATAGATGAATTACCTTATACGTGTGCAGCTTGTGAGTGCTGCTTTTGTGACCATATGATGGACGGGCTTATGGAAGTGTAAAAATTTCTTCTATCTTTACTGTATATGTTCCAAGAATAAACAAAGTTAAAATCTTTGTTCTTGTCTTGAGTCTTGCTCTCTTTAAGACTTTTCTTGGTGGTTAATCTTAATTAAAAATTTTCTCTCAGTCTCATATTCGTGCATCTTGTGAAATTATCCCCAGTTTGCGAGATGAGGGCATCTCGTGTTTTTTAAGTGGGAGAGAATGTAAGATTCCTCCCCAGCCTCTCAAGATGTCCAGCATCTTCCCCTGTAATCAATCCCCTCTTCAGAAATATAAAAGATCTTGTCTCTGTCTATTTTGACATAGAGAGAGAAAATATTCTAGAGAGAGAATATTCAGATTTTGAATATTTTTAGATAGAAAAATTTCTCATATTATTAAAATAAATTCCCCTGAAACAAAAATTCAAAAAGAACTTTCCAATGTGCAATTGGAATTAATTGGAAATGGGTATAAAGGACCTTAGCCTAAGGGTCTAGATTTTCAAAAAAATTTGGATTATGGTCCAATTAAGGTTCCTATGGGCCAATAGCATCAATCCATGTGTAGGGAGGAGATAAATCCAATTTGTAAAAGAAGATACCCAAAATGAGTAAATGCTCACATAAGATGAAGAGTTGACTATGTACAAGGTTTATTAGTAAGAAACTATGAGTAATATAAAAAAAATGAGATCTTTTGGGTATAATGATTCCATTTTGACACATATGTAAGGAAGGGGAGTCCCTTAAAGGAGGTGCATACTTCACATGCTTGAATGAGTTTTAAACTCGAAAATAATGTGATATTTTTATCTCTCCTCTCTCTTGAACCAAACCAAATCAAAAGGGAACCAAACCGAATAAAAAAGGAACCAAACTAGGTCCAAATCTAGTCCAAATTCAACCAAACTGAATCTAAAAAATTCTAAAAATCAGTTAGCCTTGGTTAGAGCCTCCCTCTCCTATAAATAGAACATGAGTCCTTTGAAAAAAATAGGAGAATTTTAATATATTAGAATTATGCTGAAATAATGCTAATTTTTACTATTCTCTAAAATTCTCTCCAAATTGATGAAATCGGAGCTTCCCTCTTTCTTCAATCCCCATTGGTGACTCCATCAACATACTAAACCAATTGATTGGTTGGGGGCCTCTACCGTGAACAAAGAATCAAGCAATTTGTAAGATAAATGGTGAATTTTGATCTTTTCTATAATTTCTCAATGTTTCTCTCTTCTCAATCCCTCTCAAGCTTGAGAAGCTTAATTGGAATGGTTTTTGAATGCTATTGAAGTTAATTGATGAATGGTAGTGAAGAGTTACGTAATTTGATGAATGCTATTGAAGTTAATTGATTAATGATAGTTAAGAATTACATAAATTTCCATTTATGCTTAATTCAAATGGTTTTTATGTAATTTCTCTCTCTCTCACTCAAGAAATAGTCATACTCATGACCCATTCTCAATCCAAATGAAGCTTTTCCTTAATCCAAGATTAATCTATGCTTGAGGCCAAATTAATGGCTTTTTTTTAATGCTTTTAGTTTATGTATTTCATGAATATTGTGATGATTCAATCCATTATGGATTATTGATCCAATTAGGGATCATTCTAATTATTTCCTTAATGATAAGCTTTATCCCTTAGAAAATTTGAGATTTATCAGTCATAGCAGCGGAGCTATGGTAAAATTTTATAAAAATTACGCATAAAATAATTTCATTCAAAGCATGAAAAGAGGACTTTCTACCATATTCTAGGAATTATCATCCTAGATTAATTGAAAGATATTCATTGTAATCATAGAGAAATTGATTTTTATATTATGCATAATTGATTTTCATGCATAGAGGTATGCATAAAAGATTATTATTTTAACATAAAAGTGTTACTTTTATCATAATTAGATTTCATGCATACAGGTATGCATAAAAGATTATTATTTTAATGTAAAAGTGTTACTTTTATCATATTTGGATTTCATGCATAGAGGTATGCATAAAAGATTATTATTTTAATGTAAAAGTGTTACTTTTATCATATTTGAATTTCATGCATAGAGGTATGCATAAAAGTTGATTATTTTATTATAAAAGTGTTACTTTTATCATAATTGGATTTTATGCATAGAGGTATGCATAAAAGATATTCTTTTTATACTAAAAGTGTGATTTTCATCATAAATGGATTTTATGCATAACTTAGATGCATAAGAGAAATTCTTTTATTCTAAAAGTGTAATTCCTACCAAATTGAATTTATGCATAAGAAGATGCATAAAAATTTGATTTTTAATTCAAAAGTGTTATTCTCATCTAAATTGAATTTATGCATAGGAAGATGCATAAAAATTTTGATTTTTAATTCAAAATTATCATTCTCATCTAAATTGAATTTATGCATAAGAAGATGCATAAAAGATTGATTTTTAATTCAAAAGTGTCATTCTCATCTAAATTGAATTTATGCATAGGAAGATGCATAAAAGATTGAATTTTAATTCAAAAGTGTCATTTTCATTTAAAATGAATTTATGCATAGGAAGATGCATAAAAGATTGATTTTACTTCGGAAGTATTAATCTCCTTAAATGGAATTTATGCATAAATAAATGTGTAAAGAAATCTTATATCAAATATAAGAATTCTCTTGTATTCTATAAATAGATATGAGATGTGATAGGATGTGATAAGAGGTGTATAAGAAATTATAAGAGGTGATAAGATGCTTATGAAATAAGCTAGGAGGTGATAAGATGAATTAAGATGTGATAAGATATGGGATGAGGTAAGAAGTGTATGTGATAGGATAAGATGTATATGGGTTGGGCGAGAATGGATGTGATGTAAACGATTAGATGTGAAGGCATATGGGGTTATATGAATGGGAATGTGGAAATGGATGTATGTATGTGGATGTGTGGATGTGGAGATGGGAGTGTAGATGTATGAATGTGAAAATGGATGTATGCATGAAGATGTATATGCATAGATGTGAATGTGGATGTAGATGTGGATGTATGTATGTGTGTGGATGTATAGATGTGAATGGGAATGTGGATGTGGATGTATGTATATATGTGGATGTATAGATGTGAATGGAAATGTGGATGTGGATGTATGTATGTATGTGGATATGAATGAGGACGTGATAATGGATGTATGCATGTAGATGTGGATATATGGATGTGAATGTGAATGTGGATGTGGATGTGGATGTATGGATGTAGATACGGATGTGGATGTATGAATGTGAATGTGGATGTGGATGTGGATGTATGGATGTAGATGTGGATGTATGGATGTAGATACAAATATGGATGTATGTATGTGAATGTTGATATATGAACGAGGATGTGAAAATGGATATATGCATGTAGATGTGAATGTATGGATGCGAATGTGGAGATGGATGTGGATGTATGGATGTGGATATGGATGTGTATGTATGAATGCGGATATGGGATTGGATGTATGATGTGGATGTACGAACACGGATATGTATGTAGAATAATGAATGTGAATGTGAATATATATGTGAAATAATGTGTCGTCTCGATATGGGTAAATGGATGAGAATGAGTACACATTGAATGGAATGTGGAATAAGTAATATGGACTGAGGAGGGATAATGTGGTAAGATGAGAGTTCGATATAGAAACTGTATTTTGTGACTGTTTGTAAATGACTGTTTTATGTCAAGAATGCTGGGGAAGCATTTTGACCGTCTTGTGGATTAAGGTCATGAAGACCTAACTAATAAAGTTGCAACTGCTGACGGAGAGTCAATGGAGGACGTCTCGCGTAGCAAGGTCAACCGAGGTCTTGACCAGCCTCCGTTCGATTTAAATGGTGAGCTTCCAGTACGGTGGATGAGGGACCAAGGAAGCGGCCTATGAGTGAAGTGCTAGGTCACCTGCGAAGGATCCTAGAGGGTGCTGACCATACGGTGCTCGGGCTCTGGGTCGCCAGAGATACCCACACGTGCGTCGTGGAAGATATTGGAACAAGGAGTAAGAGTTGTGTTTCTGAAACCGGGCATGGATCTGGTTGATTGACCTTGCTGGTCCTCAACGGATGAGTCCATGGCTCTCTTATATGGATCTGTTGAGATTGATCTTGCTGATCTTCAACGAGGATTCCATCTTGATTTTTATATGAGAATGATCCAAGTGCAAGTTTCTTCCTCGAACTGACCGAGTACCTTTAGAGGTGCAGTCGGATCAGTTTGATCAGTAATGGTCTTGACTACGTTAGAGTAAAAAAATTATCCTGGTGGAATCGCCCGTGCTTTCCGGGTGTAGGAAGTTTTTCCGGGTTCGGTTTTGGAAAAACCGACGGATTAGTCTCTTGTCCGGATATCCGTGGTGGGCGAGGCCCCAAGTGTGGGACCCTGGCCCACGCAAGATGTGCTACTTCTGCTGCTAGCATCCGAATCTGTTGCGTGGTGGGGACAGGGATCTCACAAACATTCACTAAAAATTGCATTCTATTGCATTGTTTGATGCAATGGATGCAAACTAAGCCTAATACAAACTATGTGTAAGCCTTAAGAACATGAAAAACCACCAAAACAATAACAAAAACAACAAATTAATCTAGAAATTAAGCAAAAAGCATTCTTTTCAAAAACAAAAAAGAGAGCTATTCTACACCAAATCTCACACAGATCACCATCAAATCTACATCTTTTTCATGGGAAACTATTAATCAAGATAATGGGCAATGGGTTATGCATAGATTAGAGGCAAAACAATGGAAAAAACCAAGGGATGTCTCTCCCAATAGAGCAACGCCAAAAATGTTATGGCTCACCCTAACCTTCCTTAAAACACATCCAAAAAGAGATTACCTGGTGAACCGCAACTGTCGTGTGAGGATCTTTCCAATGGTCGAGCTTGTAACCCTTGAGGTCTCCAAGCTCTACAACTCCTTGAGAAGCAATTCCACCGCATCTCCTGCGAGCGTTGTCACACCGTCGCGTTGCACTATGGGTCCTCGTCCCTCCTCTCAGCTCACTTCACTCACACACACTCACTAGCATGCATTAGGGAGAGATATTAGCAACAAGAGGATTAGCAAGAGCAAGACTCAATTGCACAATGGGAGAGTATATTGTATTATGAGAGAAATTAACTTATATATATGGCCATAAGTGTTCATACTCACTTAAACTGTGGTCGACCGGGCACTTTAGGCTCATAAGAGGCCTAATGCTATTACAATGATTACTCTCATAATATATCCACCATGAAGTGCATTACTTAGGACTTCATCCTAACTTGCTACCACACGCTCTAGTTTGAACAAACAAGCATCAGGGAGATCATCTTCGACACCAGTTTGCTGGTTTCCCATTTGAAATTCTTGACATATGATCAGCTAACACATACTGTGTCCCTTTTCTTACCATAACTGTAAAGTTGAATTCCAAAAATAATAGCAACCATCGTGTGATTATTCCCAGAAAATTATGAAGTGGCGGTAATATCCCACGTGGCCCATAAATCTTTGCACAACTTTGTAATTAGTGGGCGATGGCAGCTCCAATATCAACTTGACCTTGCTATCATCCGTGGAGATACCATTCTTTGAGACAATGTGTCCCAATATCACACCATGTTTGACCCAAAATTGGCACTTTAAAGGATTCAGGGATATACGATATAATCGACATCACTCGAATATCTTCCTTAAGCAAGCTAGATGGTCCACCCATCGAGAGTGTGCACACAAATCATCAATGAATACCTTCAACCACTTCTATAAGTAGTCTTTGAAGGCTGTGCACATCAATCGTTGGAATGTTGCTGGGGCATTGGTGAGACCGAAGGGCATAACCTTGTATGCAAATTTCCCCCACATTGTATTGAAAGTTGTCTTATGCTGGTCTTCTGGTGCTACGAACATCTGATTGTAGCTAAAGAATCCATCCAAGAAGCTGTAAGCTTCTTCACCAGCCACTCTCTCCAAAACATGTTCCGTATATAGGGTAATGGATAATGGTCTTTTCTCTAGTAGGGTAATGGATAATGGTCTTTCCTCTAGTACCTGCGTTGACCTTTTTAAGATCAACACATACCCTAAATTTTCCATTCTTTTTTGGTACTATTACAATTGGTGACAACCAATCCGTATATTCTATCTCATAGATGAAATCCGCAATAATGAGCTTGTCATTTTCCTCCTTTACAATTGCCACATACTTAGGATTCATCTGGTATGGTTTCTGCTTGGTTGGTCTTGATCCTTCCATGATTGGAATCGTATGCTACACTACCTCAGGTGGTACACCCTTCATCTCCTTGTAATTCTAGGCAAAATAGTCCTTAAATTCCTTAAGGAGGGCAACGAGTTCATCTTCTTCAGCCAAAGTCAAGTTCGTAGCAATGAATACGGGTCTGGCTTCCTCTCCTGCTCCCGCAATATCAACTTCCTTGACCTCCGTTGGGCCATCGTATGATGTGGATAGCCCATCCTCGTTAACCCTTGTTGCCATCAATCGGACCACTTTCCGTTCGTTCAACAGTGTAGGTTTTGAACAGTGGTCGGGTACTGAGAGCAAGTCTGGTTTATCCTCATTTTCACTTTTTGTTTTAGCCATGATTTTTCTAGCCTCACGTTCAGCTTCTGCCAAAGCTTTGTTCCTTTTTTGACACCCAGCTTTCATAAGCTTAGGTGTTTTTGGCTCTTTTGAAGGGTGACTTTCTCCTTGTGTTTTCCCTCTAATGATATCTTACTCAATTCCTCACCCCAATCCTTGGAAAACTCATCGTGTACCTTAGCGGCCTCAAGATATCTTAGCCACTGGGCATCCAGGGGTTTTCTTCGTAGTAATAGGGCATTTTGTCGGGCAATATATCATTTCTGTTTTCACCATCTTTTGAGGCATTGAGCATTGGTACGGCCTTGTGTTATGGTCCCTTCTATGCTAGACGTCTCCTCTTCTGATGCTTCATCAATGGTTTTCCAATTAACCATACAGACAGAGGTCATAGGGACAGTTCCAGATTCCACATACTGGGTCCCCCTGGGTTGCATCACATCTATGGTAGCTAGCACATGCATCCAGTTTTCACTGAAGTCTGGAGGAGAAAGTGATGCATACATTTTTGTTTCCTCTTCTTCCTTGGAATTTTCCATCGTGGGCTGGCATATTTGTACTGATGTGGTCCACTCTGTTTTGTGACTGAATCATTACCGAACAATTGCCCTTCCATGGGGTGTGCTTTCCATGTTCTTAGATTTATCTTTAAAATTTATGAATCCCTACGCACATACACATGATCTAATGCTTAATCATGCACTAATTTGGATTCCCTCATGAAGGGTCTCCCCAATATTATGTCATATGAGTCAGGTTGGCGCAGGAAGTCCATTACCAACCACAAATGTATGATGATAGCGAAACGTAAAGAGTTTGAGTTTCACATTCTCCAAAAGTCCAATGGGCCTTGAAGATGTTTTGTCCACCATTTTAACGATTAGATCTGCCTTTTTTTGATCAAGTTTTCCCCACTTCTCCCAGCAACATTTTGTGATGATGCTAACCCCCGCCCCACCATCCAGGATAGCCAGTGCCTGTGGTACCCGCTATGATAAATCAAGATTATAGCATTTGTGTCATTGCTTTTGTAATAACGTCCTTGTTGATTAATTGGTATCTTAACGACTCAGGTTTTCCTTGTGTCTTAGGGTTCTTTCTACTAAGAGGTGGCAGAACCTCCTCTATAGTATTGGGCTGGCTTTAGTCCGCCGCCTTCTACCCATTCCTTTATGTATGTCTCCATAGGGTTGGTGAATTGCGTAATAGTTGCCCTAATGGCATTTGTACAAGCGTGTATAGTACATCCGCGCGAAACTTCCTATTTCTCTGGGTTCTCTGGTGATTGAGGGTTCTCCCCAAGTGCATGTCTCACATTCATCCATAGGGAAGGAATGGATGGACTCACCCATCGCATTTTCCTCAAACATTCTGGACATTGTGTTTGCTTGAGATCCCTCTTCCGTTTCTTCTGGAATTGGAGTAGGTACGTCCAATTCCCTTTCCATTGTTGGCTCGTTTTGTGGATACATTGTATCTCTGACCCGGTTAGCCCTTAGCTTGTTGGCTTCATGAAGCCGTTGGCATTCTTCTACCGCAGGTTTCGCATGTGGATTCAAAAATCTCTATATGTTGGATAGGATCTCCGTCCCCAAAATTTTTTTGGACGAGTTTGGAAATGATGTGTGGCTTCATCTGGGAGGGTCGGGATTCTAGAGCAATGCTTAGTTCCCTGACCATTCCTCAGCCCATCTCTGTAGCCATATTCAATAGATCCGTCCTTGTGCATTAAGGTCAATGGTTGGATCCACCCTTGGTCTTTGAGAAATTGCTCCCCCCTACCTAGACCTCTTCCTCTTCCTGTGTTAGCTCTTCTAGGTATCTTCGGTCCATGGGATGGTCCTGCCACTACACCTTGGAGTGGCTCATCATTAGTTGCCTCTGTACGCCTTTGCAAAATTAAAAGTTCCATGTCCTGTAGTAGGAACGTAGGATGATTGATCATCTACTTAATATCTTTTTTGGTGTACAGATGATCCTCCACTTCACCCGCCACTCTTGCTAGATTATCCTCTTCTTCTAGGGTTACAAACCCTTCCTCAACTCTGGGCTCCTCATTTATGGATTCTAAGTTTGGAATTTCTCCCTCACTTCTTCCCATGACTAATTCTAGCTCCTTACCCCATGATTGGAGTAGGTTTAAACTTCCCATCTCCTTTTGTTCAACTCTCGCCCTTCGAGTATCGAGCTCTTGTTTCTTGTAGCTCAACTCTTGTAGGTTGTCGTTCCACCAATCATTTTTAGATCTAACTCTACTTCTTCTTCTGAGGTGGGAAAGAATACTTGACCTATCCTTGCCGCACTTTCCATGTCCCGTCTCATTCGGGGGGTGCCGGTGTTCGATAGCCTTGAATTTGATGTTTGGATGGGCACTTCTTGCCTTGGACCAAGTCCAGTGCTGGTTGACGAACCCATGCCCGCAAATTGCGTTTCTTCATCATGACTAGTTTGGAGACCAAAAAATCCCCGAGCGATATCAATGATACCACTGGATCTGGTTGGGGAGGGTGGTTTCTCCTCTTCCCCAAACCCAGAGTACCTTAACCCTTCTTCCATGGACTCTTCACTACTAGTTTCAACGATGGTCAGGTTAAGACACTCAAGTGAGTGCTCATTGAGTGACCTGAACCCACACTTTTTTAATAGGAAGATCCTGGGTGATTTGATGCATTATTGTCAGGTGTAAGATCGTCTTCGATGAGCTTTCCAGATCTTAAGTGCATGTATGTATGATTTGATAAGCTACTTTGATGTCCCAGTAAAGTTTTGATCCGATTTTGTCGATCTATTTCTGAGGCCGTGAGATTGCAGAGAACAGTTCACGGTGTGAAGTGTCAGAAAACAGTTCATGTCGTGAATGAATTTCTGCGCTTTCACGTGTTTTTTTTAAAATTGTTCTTGGAATCAGATCTTCTCGTTACCTTGTTTATAGGTGTCAATCTTTTTAAGGCCTTCGTAGCCTTAACCTAAATATACCAAGATTGTGAGTCGGATTTGATTAAGGCGTGAGATTGTAGGAAAAAGTTCACGCCGTGAAGGGATAAGGTTTCACGTCGTGAAAAATAATGGGTTCACGTCGTGAACAAAAAATGGTTCACATCGGGAAAGTTTCTAAAATGGCTCACGTCATGAACGAATTGGTTCACACCGTGAAGAGTTTTGAAAAAGTTCACGTCGTGAACAAATTCCTGCACTTCACAATTCTTAATCTTGTTAGACCTCGTGGCGTCAGAGGTGTTAAGATAAGGTTACCTATTTTTGGCAAGGCAATCCCATGATTTGCGGCGTTAATCGCGACGCTGATGTGTCGGATACGATTCGTGGTGTGAAGTTGTAGAAAACAGTTCACGGCGTGAACGTTTTCCTCTGTCGACTAATGTGATTCTTGGTGCAAAATACTTATCCAACAGTTCCCAAAACGATTGTGCCACGTCTAAGGAGTCGAATACAAGTTCAAGGCACAGTCAATGGCTCCTTATTTTTTTTATTTTCGTGAATTTTTGGAAAAGAAGTAAAACATAACATCAACCTGCTCATTCACGATGATGCTTCCAATGATGCAAATATCAATTTTAACTAGAAAAAACAATGAAGCTCTATTCTAAGACCACTCCACCGTACTATACACAACAAACATAACCAATTTCACACAATTTTTTACTTCCACACAAATCTTATCCATTCATTTCCTACACAATGCAGTACCAGAATGCAAGGGCAATCATGAATCTTATGCAATGGGAGCTGAAACTCCAAGAGGAAGGAAGAAACAAAGGTGTTTCCCCTGCAGCGACACCAAAAATGTTATGGGCTACCACACCTCCAAGAGGGAACTAAATGCATTCACCTCTAAAGGATAAGCAATAGAACACAATTGTCGTAGGGCACTTACCAATTCTTTGAACTTGAATCCCTTGAGGCCTCCAAGCTCACTTGTTAAGCTCCAAACCTCCAAGCTCCACCTCTATGCTGTCACCGTAGAGTTGCTCACATTGTTGCATAAGGCAATCTCTCTCTCTCTCTCACTCTCCCACACAAGCATGAATCATACAAGCATAGAGGCAATCTCTCTCTCTCTCTCACTCTCCCATACAAGCATAGAAGAGGCACAAATGCTAGAATGCTCTCTCTCTCTCAATCTCACTCAAGACACAAGGAAGAGCTCTCAATAGCACAAAGGGGGGATTGTGTCTTTTCATTATAAGAAAATGCCTTACAAAGGCACAAATGCTAGAATGCTCTCTCTCTCAATCTCACTCAAGACACAAGGAAGAGCTCTCGATAGCACAAAGGGGGATTGTGTCTTTTCATTATGAGAAAATGCCTTACATACATTTGGCCATTATTCACACTTGGGCACCCAAAACTTACTTAACTAGGCCTTGGATGGCCAATATCTCATAATGTATAACTTTTACAGTGCCGTTTCATGACACTTATTAATGTTCTCAATTGGAGGAGTATGCTTGTTAATCCAAAATGGGATTAACAATCAACAAATGAGAACTAAGTTTCATACTCTTGTTTTAATGATTGTGTATACGTTCCTTCATACCCCCTCCATTGCTAATCAGTCTTACAACCCCGTTTAGCTATTATCTTACTTTGCTTCAATGTATCAACAAATGAGAACTAAGTTTCACACTCTTGTTCTGATGATTGTGTCTATGTTCCTTTAGACCCCTCATATCTTCTCCTCCATTGCTAACCAATCTTAGAACCCTGCTAAGCTCAACACTAAAACATTGTAACCCTACTTGTGATTGTCAAAAAAGATATTAAGAAAAAAGAGAAAAAAAGAATTCATTAAAAAAATGCAATCCCTCATAGAGACCCTCACTCTGTTTTGGTACTCCTACCCTAACTTCTTCATTTACTAATAACAAGCCTTCCGCATTCCTTCTAGAGGAACAATGACTGCCCAACCACTAACTTTTTTTAGGTGGGTCACTTATTTGCACCTTGGAACCAAAGATCCACTCTTCTTATAAAAATGTAAAAAACAAGTTTTGCTCTCTCATCCATTCCTCCACACTCATGAGTTCTACCACTTTGTTTCAAGACGTTACCTGATCACCTCTTTTTTTTTTTTGGGTTGCTTTTGCTTACTACATTTAATAGAGTGAGAAAGCTTTTAGTTATCTAAGCTTTAAATCATGCAAGCAAATTTATGAATACCTTAGTATCTAAGGTTCTTTATTTCAAAAAATGAAAATGTAGGATTTAAATCATTGTATCATACATAAGGGTCCTTTTCATAAGAAAAATCATAACTATGAAGGGGAAGGCTAAATTTCTACAAAACAAACAAGGAAAGAAGTAAAAAAAAGATCTTAAAAATGCATACACTATCATTAACAAAGAGGAAAATGAAAGTATGATGAGAGAGAGAGAGAGAGAGAGAGAGAGAGAGAGATGTTTCACAGAAATCTGAAGAGAAGAGATTCAATGCAGACTTCCCTTCAAAGAGAAGAGAAACTCTTCAAATATAAAAACACCGTGAAAAAAGCATATTTTTGCTTTTCAATATTATAAGGTTTGAAACATTGATCTGAAATAGGCACCCAAAACAGTTTTTTTTAAAACGCCATCAAATAATAATATGTGGGGTTGCCAATATTTTAAATTAATTTAAATGTTTTGTTAAGGTTTCACCTTGAAAATGTTAAAACAAATAAGTCTTATTTGTTTGTCTACCACAATGTTTGGTTAAAGTGTAAGCAATAAACTGTAAGCCAACTAATTTATTAGACGTAGACGAGGCAAAGGGCCGAGGTCAGCCATGGATTGGGAGCTGATGCTGTGGCTTCTTTCCTTCTTCGCTGTGGCTGCTGCGCTAGGGGTCCTCATTTATCAGGTAGCTCATTTCTGCTCTGAGTTTTTGTAGAGGAAAGCACAAGAACAGTAGATGTTAGAACTGCCTGATTTCTGAGCCCGAGATTTTCAATAGTTTGATATGTTTGGGATATGCTAGGTTAAACTGAGTTTAACATCAAAACCGTAGATCATCGTGTGGATCAGCCCTGGATAGGGTTGGGGATGTAGATATGGCACTGCTTTGCATATTATTCAATGCCATGCTCTGGGTCTGCAGCCATGCTCGCCCTAGTATGAGGATCAAAGATGCCTGGCTCTACACTATATGACATACAGAGACATAGAGACAAACTCGTAAGACGTACTAGGGACGAGAGAATTACACTTTTCATATCCTGTTTTTCATAGTGTGGAGCCAGAAAGACACGTGAAAGGGATGAGGAGGATCTACCAAAAAGTTGCTTAACCAGAGTGTTAAGAGAGCAAGGGGACATACATGGCAACATCTAAATGGCTAGCTGCCTCTTGCCTCCTACAGCTGACTTACACTACAGTGTACACATCGGAGACTTGAGATCCAGGGTAGCAGGTTCCTGTGAGATCAACTATTAGACATCCTGATTAGTGTTGGGCATGTTCACTGGTGCAGAGGATCCTTTTTGATGTCATTGGGTCTTCAGAGGAGGTTGTAGAGGACCGTGTTACCCTATCAGTCTGTAATGGATGATAGATTTCCTCATCCTATGGGAGGCTTTAGTGATTCTAGGGTTTCCTCTATTTTTTGAGATGTTTTCTAGTATGATTTTGAGATGCCTTATGCACCTTCTATTCTATGGAAGGCCTTAGTGATTTTAGGGTTTTTGGGGTATTTTCTAGTAGGATTTTTGAAATGTCTTATGCATCTTCTATTACAACAATAACAGTTGTAAGTGGGTATTATGGGCCAGTTTGGCTTTCTTATTACTACTCTCTCTCTCTCTCTCTCTCTCTCTCTCTCTCTCACACACACACACACACACACACACACAAAGAACAAAATAAAAAAATAAAAAAAAATCTAATGTTGTTGCTCAACAGGGACAAGGTTTGGTTTGTCTTATGTTATACTTAGCAGTGGTGAATATATGAAATGTTGGAGATCAACCAAAGGCCATAATCCAAATCTTTGATAGTTGCATATCAAGGGTTGAGATGGATTAAACTTATTGAGATCCAGCATGTAGTTGAAATACCTCTTTGATAAGCTCTCATTGTATGATCATGGCTGAGTCTCTACGAAAATTTACAATCCAAAAAAGGACCAAGGCTGAAATCAGTCTGACTGATCAAACCAAGAACAAGGGTTCAGACGCCAGCAAACCATCCTTGCAGTCAAGCAAGCACTATGCATGAGTCTAGTGGTTGGGTTGTCTATTCGTGTCTGCACTAGATTTAGCTATCAAGAGACTTGGAGAAATTAAAGTAGTCTTGGCTGCTATCTCCTTATCATATTCCTACATGCTATGCACTTTGCAAAAGACTTAGCATTATTGCAGAAGTCAACGTCAATCCTAATACTTCTTATTTTGAGAGGAGATCCAAAGCAAAGTGCTTAGAGGAGAATATGCACAAGTTTTTTTTTTTTAAAAGAGTTTTTTCACGAATGGATGAGACCTTACATGTGTTAAAAGAGTTATAGGCAGGAGTAGAAGAGGGAAGGTGTGAAGCTCCGTGGTACCCCTTCTTTCCCCTCTAAACCAGTGGCTTTTATTTGTGAGCACGCTTTGAGTATCCCTGTTTTGTATTGTGTTACCATCCTTTTCTTGTAAAAAATTCCATAGATTTTGAAGAACATTTACTGTATGATGGGAATAGCTAACGAAGATTTCTCTTCAGCAAGGCTTGTCAAATCCAACTCTAACAAGGTAAAATGAATGGTTTTGCTGTTGTAACAGTTGATGTGCTTATCTGACTTGGAATTGGATTACACCAACCCATTTGACTCTGCTTCCTCCATCAACAAGTTTGTAGTTCCCGAGTTTATCATTCAGGGAAGCCTTTGTGGAGTGTATTTGCTGACTGGGCACTGGATCATGGCGTTAATCAATGCTCCAATGGTTTACTACCATGCAAATTTGTATGTGGCTCCATATTGCTTTGGAATCTTTTCATAGTGTATTTTTGCTTTGTATGCTGTCAAGTGCTTTATATGTTTTTGTCTTGTAAGCTCTTAAAGTTTTCATTCTGATACTACAAGGATTTAGAAGCAATGTGATAAATGATTGGAAATGGTCAAATGGTCAAAGGCTTGTTACCAACCACCCCCACCCCATTAAAATTTAGAGGGGCCATCCAGACTGCCCATTTTGGCATCTCTAGACTGCAACACTGAATCCGTTTACTTGAATTGTCTGTTGAGTTTGGACCTTGACAGTTGAGTTAGCGGGTTTGGTTGTTATAGATGAACTAGTTTTTAGAAAATGCACAGTCAATGGGAGAGAAGAGGAGAGAGAGAAACACTTCATGACATGAACACATGCTCTTGCACGAGAGAGAGAGAGAGAGAGAGAGAGAGAGAGAGAGAGAGAGAGAGAGAGCACAAGGGAACTTGCTTCAGCTTGATTGCACTTATGAATAATGTTACATGAGGGTCCTATATAGGCATTGGACCTAGCCTCAAAGTAAAGTGTATTCACACTAACCTTAAACTTAATTAAGAGACTGTTCACATGCCCATAAATATAACACTTATGAATGCACTCCGATGTCCCCTTAAGGAGGCTCACAAGTGGAGATGCACTGTAAACTGGACATCCAACACTCCTCTCAGCTCCACGGCCAATGATGCTGTAGAAGTGAAAAAACATTTCCCTCTGCTTTGGAGTTCATGTGTCATGTGCATGAAATGCCATGGACATTCTCTGGAGCTAGTCCAGAAGGGGCAGCCAGAAAAAGACCAGAGTTTAGGAGCATGCTACAGTTTTGGGCCAAGAATGGACTTGGAGCAAGGCATGGAAAAACAAAGAAAGGGTGCTGTCGGCTACATGACCAGGGAGTCGGCTGTACCAGATTTGGCGGCTGCAGCAAGCGCTTCAGCGTTTATGGAGAACAGGGCTGCCCGACCAGCTTTTATGGAGTATATGCCAAGTAGGCTGGTCGACCAGTAGTCGGCCAGTTCTCCTTGTGTCCAAAGGGGCTATAAATAGCTTAGGGTGCTCATTGTAATATTCATTCACTCCCATAAGGAGTGGGTCCTTAGGGTCACTAGACTAGGACTGTTTTTGGTGATGTTCACCTTTTTAAGAGAGGCAGCCTATGGCTGTAGATTGTAGGTACCTTTTTGTACCATCAGAAATATACTGAATTTCCAGCCATATCTCTCTCTCTCTCTCTCTACACTCTCCCTTCTGTCTGCGTTTTTGCATCAGCATGTTCTCAGTGGTGTTTAGGGCTGAAAGAAGACCCCCCAGAGCTTCCGCGTGTTACATCATGCCTCATTGCACTACATCTCCCGGATGAGCTATCCACATCTGACCTACTACTTTAGATTTGTTAGCATATATCATCGCTTGTCGGTGGCTTTTCTGGTGTTTATGGGAGGCATTTCTATGCTCTAGCATTCCCCATATTTTTCCCCATTTTTCCTATATTTTTCCCCTTTTTTATGGGCCTTTGATGTGGGTTGCCCACCCTTTTTATGGAGCTTTTACCTATTTTCAGGTCGTGTAGGAGACTAGGGATCAGTCAGGCAGCTCATATTGGAGTATATATATGTGCTGCCCTCTTCCTCACTATCCATCATTCCTTGATCATTCTTGATAGTTCTTTCTTGATCACTTTGGTGAGCACCTTCAGCCCTCTGCCTACAGAGTCCACTCGTCGCCTACTGGCTGGTTGTATCCACTCTTTTCTTGAGGATTAGTGAATCAGTGTTTTGCCGTTTTCTCTCATCTCTGTCTTGGAGCTTTAGTGTTTTTGTCATTCGTCTACATCTTTCCGGTGCCCTCTGACATGGTATCAGAGCATGGAGGCGTCTAGACTAGGAATTGTTGATTGGTGCTGATTTTTTGCGTTTTCACGCAAACTAGGTGGCTGTCCGCAATGGTTCATACTTGCGTTAGATCTGCATTTTCTGCGTTTTTTTCTCCTCTCTACTCTTTTTCGATCCTGCCCATCCTCCCTACAAGTGCAAAGAGCAGCTCTTGGGCTGTTTTGATGGCTGCATTTTCCAGAGGAGGTACATCATGGCACTCATCCAACCCGGGACCCACTATTCTGACTTTTCCTTCAGATGCCAAGTTGGATGGCACAAACTACGACATCTATAAAGTCATGGTGAAAGCAATCAAGGGGACTTATGATCTTTTGAAGTTCATCACTAGACCGGTCCGTTGGCCCAATCTGGCCATCGCAGAGGATGAGGATA
Source organism: Cibotium barometz (assembly GCF_041138505.1). Taxonomy (NCBI): domain Eukaryota; kingdom Viridiplantae; phylum Streptophyta; class Polypodiopsida; order Cyatheales; family Cibotiaceae; genus Cibotium; species Cibotium barometz. The sequence goes on from NC_141055.1 coordinate 8,514,860, forward strand.
CAAGGGATGCCCTTACGCACAAAGCTGCTCTATGGGATTGACTTAATGCTCGTGCTTGGTCATTCATTCTTTTGAACTCTCAACCCTCAGTCATCGCTTAAGCCTTACATCAAACGGGATACCCATGCACATGTTGCTTGGAAGAGACTCTCCGACATTTATGACCGGAAGACATCTATGAAGAGAGTTTCCCTAGAGCTTCAAATGTTGGAGCTTTCACCCACTGATTCTACTTCCATGCAGGATCACATCAACAAACTGGAGTCATTGCGATATGAGATTTCGGGGTGCGGAAAGGAGATTTCCATTGAGGATATGGCTATCCGGCTACTTGCCCAGTTGCCTCCAAAGTATGAGAGTTTCTATTCTTCACTTCTTACCTCAGGATGGACGGAAACCATTACCTGGTATGAGCTTGTGCCTTTAGGGATTCTTCCTCAAAGAAAGGTAACCAGGCTTTCATTGGACAGAGAGGGGGGAAGCCTAACAAAGGCAAAGGTGGGGCACCTCCTTCTAAGGACTTCAAGTATGGAAAGTCGAAGGGGTCTTCAACTTCTAATTCTTTTTGCAACCAGAAGGTTTGTGATTATTGCTCCAAACAGGGTCTCTTATGGCGACGATGCTGGATTTGGAAGAGAAGTCAAAGGACAAAGGGGCAAGCTCATCCACCAAAGTTGTAGAGGAGTCAGCTTTCGTCACCCTAATTGATCTGGAGTCCAAGACTCCCCCTCCAGTGGTGAGCAGGCTGTTCCTTCTTGTTCCCACTCTCCTTAGTGGACTTTGGACAGTGGTGCCACACAACACGACTCATGGCCAGGGTTGTTAGATGCGTTTGGTATGAGGCGGGTATGGTACAAGACTCGTATTTTTTAGAGACATTAGAGGCATGTGAGAGGCGTCTGTTATATATATATATATACATATATATATATATATATACATATATATATATATATATATATATATATATGTATGTATGTATGTATGTATGTATGTATATACATATATATGTATGTATGTATGTATGTATGTATGTATGTATGTATGTATATACATATATATATATATATATATATATACATATATATATGTATATACATACATACATACATACATACATACACATATATATATATATATGTAATATATAATATATATACATATTATATGTAATATATAATATTATACATAATATATATATATATGTAATATATAATATATATACATATTATATGTAATATGTATATATAATATGTATAATATTATATATTACATATAATATGTATATATATTATATATTACATATATATATATATATATATATATATATATATATATATATATATATATGTATGTATGTATGTATGTATGTATGTATGTATGTATATATATATATATAGAGAGAGAGAGAGAGAGAGAGAGAGAGAGAGTCAACTTTCAAGACTAGACTCTAGACCATTAAATTTTATAGAAATTAAGAATGATTGAATACTCAAAACAGTGAGAAGATAATAGATTCATGATTCATATATCAAAAAGATTTATACATGCCACATGGTCAAAAAGATTCATGGCCTAGGGACCAGGCTCCATTAATCACTCAGACTCCAGAGTCCGAACTATCGGATCTACCACTAGCAGCCTCACTCTCATCACTACTTAATACTGAGAGAAGGCTCCTCACTGGATTCTAAATGAAAATCCCCATCTGAGATGAGATTGCCATCATCATCGTGCTCGGGGCTGTGTGCATCTACATCCTCAAGGGCTCCATCCTGACAAAGTGGTGCATCCTCATTTGTAGCATAAGTAGAAGAGCTAGCAAAGCCTCGTCGACGATATGTTTGGATGGGTGGTCGAGCTCCTCTCCGTCTAGTCTAGCAGTCTCAACTCACCACATTAATGCCTTCTCTGCTCGTGGTGGTGGAATGAGAACCACTAGCAGCAAGGTGTTCACGACCTCGAGTACGGGTGACGTGCATATCTATCTCCTCTAGCTCTCTATGGAGCTCAACATAGATGGCATCTTCCGGTGTCTCTTACCTCGGCTGAATGCTCCTAAGGTTCTTTGCAGTGAGTTCGATGTCATTGGTATTTACCTACATTCAAGTTGACATAATAATAACTTGTAAGTTGTAACTTCTAGGTTACAAGAGACTAAATAAAAAGCATTAATTCTTTCTATTTGCTACTTCCCTTAGTGCTAGGCTTCATTATGGGCTGAGTCTGCCTTGCATTTCCGGAGGTTTGACAGAAACTTAGTACGAAGGGCTTTGTGTGAATATATGCTCTTATGTGTGTGTGTGTGTGAGAGAGAGCATATCTTCATACAGAGTTCTACACCCACTATTGGGCACTGATGATGTTAGTGGGGATGTCATAGTTAGTGGGGATGTCATAGTATCTAGTCCATAATCTCCTTTCAGCTTCACATCCAGAACATGAGTCTTGTCCCTATGTACAATTGTGATTTTCTTGTTGAAAGCATCCAACACTGCATGTTTCCTATGACACCATGGAATTCCCAATAGGACATCACATCCTTCCAAGGGCATGATAAGAAACTCCTCTGTGTCGACATAACTCTGTATATGCATGCGAAGTTTGCCAAGTATAGGAGTGACAGGAACTGAATGCCCAGGGCATGCCAAATCAGCCTGTCCAACTGGTCCCATCTCTTCAGCACGAATTCCCAACTTGTCTACCAATGCCGGTGAAATAAAGTTGGCTCGAGCACCAGGGTCAAAGAAAATCAGCACTGTAGCATCTCTGATTTTACCCCATGCTCTGCACAATTCTGTCGCATCATCACATGGCTGGTCACCAACCATGTCAGGTATCAATCCTGCACTTGGCATTGTCTTCTTCTTGGGTGGCCCTTGTTTATCCTCCGCATCTTTTGCTGGCTGTTGTGGACATTTTGCAGCCATGTGCCCTTTCTGTTCACAGATGAAACATTTCCCAGCTTGCATCAATGCCTTTCTCTCTTCAAATGACTTGCCATACAGTGGCCTCTTCTGTCCTTTGCCTTGAGGTTCCTTCTTCACTGTGCTCTTGAAACCACTTGAACCTCCCTGAAGCAGTGCATTAGCCATGTTTGCATTCTCAATTAGTTGAGTCATGTTGGAAACATTGGTCTTCATACAGTAATCCCTGATCTCTTTGGGCAAACCACAACAGTACTTCTCTATTTGCTAGAAGTTACTGGCAAGAGTGCATCCCAAAACTTCTTATTGTACTCTTCCAGATTTGCACAATTAGCTGCATCCAGTTTGTGCCATGCTGTCATCACATCCACTTCAAAAGTGTTTGTCAGCCATGCAAAAGAGAACTGCTGCTTGAATTGGACCCATGTAGAAGACTCTGTGAAGTTGCCTCCAGTGAATGCTGCATCAAACTGCTGAATGAAAGTCAACGCTTTCAATTTGTCCTGCATCCCACTGAAAGTCTCAAACTTGACTGCTTGACCACCTTCTTTGTAATCCTTTTGCTTACTGCTCTTGGGGGTCAAGTAATCATAGACTGGCGGCTGTAAGAATGGCAAATCCTTCTGCACTTTCTCTGCACCAGTCCTTGCTGCCCTTTGTCCACTAGGCTGAGAAAATTCAGCCACATTAACAGGTGCTGCAGGCATCAAAACTGGACTGAAATGTGTCTGAAGTCCAGGCTGCACACCTATGTTGGCATAAAGAGGGTTCACAAATTCTGTAGGCATCAGTCCTGGTGACCCTCTTGGCATCAAACCTGGCAAAGCTGTGGGCGGTCTAGCCATGGCCTGGAAAATAGACCCACCACCAAAATAACCAGGTTGGGCAGCAACCAAAGGAGGAATGGTCGGCAGAACCATTTGTGCATTACTGCCCTGACCATTAACTGCCTGATCCTGTGCCTGTGTAACATGCTGCACTGGATCAGCTGCCACTGCTGGTGTCTGCTCTACATGCTGTGGCATCCTTGGGACTTGTTCCTGTGCCCTCTCAACTGCATGCTGAGATGATTCAGCCTGGGAATCCCCTGTCCTTGACTGCAAATATCTCTTCATCCTGGGATTCTTCACCAGCTGTTCAAAGGTACCAACCATGCTCAGGAGCTGCGCATGAAATAAATCCTCTTGTTCCTGTTCTTCTACTGACATGGCTGGCTGTGACAATGGTTGTGTCCGCTCAGATGCTGACACTCTGGCACCTGTCATCTCTCTACGGTGTCGGCGGGTAGAAGAGGAACTCTCTTCTGCCGGGAGTTTTCCTTTTCCCTTATCTGCCATGCTGTCTACTGAGCCCTCAAAGGAATCCTGTATCCAAAGAAAGATCTCGTAATCTTTCTCACCTGTAATCAGCTGTACCTCTCTGTGTGTCTCTCTTGTTCACCCAATGCAATCCGTGTCCGGGCTCTTGCAGAAAAGAGGACCCTGTCCCGGCAACGGAACCATAAAACCGGTCTATGGACACATAAAGCGGTAATTCATTCACAAATAACCTGGACTTACTCAGACACACAATCACAGAATCCTCGCTCCCTCGCTCAACAACACATTGGCCCCGAAGTCCGGCGCCCCTTGCGGTATTTCTTTATTGTTAAAAAGTTGGAAAATACAAAGCTCGAGTGCAACAGAGCACTCTACTTGCACCAGCTGAGTTTTACAAATTCTGGGAGAAATTTGCCAGCATAACTGCACTAAAACTGTTCCATAACATCTCAGAATGAGTCCCAACTGACAGGCTCACTTCCATAGGCATCAGACTATCCAATGGAGTCCAAAACATCACAATTCAGCTTGCTGTAATTTTCTGCACAGACCTGTTTTCAGCTCTGTTTTCAGCCCAAATTAACCCTTGTACTGTCCTGGAAGACTTTAGCAAAGTCCTACTGCATTCTGGCATCAACCGGGCAACATAACAGCCCAAAAACAGCACCTAAACAGTGCTGAAACAGCGTTGTATTGAAGAGGTTATTATCCTCTTCCGTCCCTGCTTTGGTGTAGGAACTAACTACACCGGTTCCTGTTCAAGGAGGCAACTAGCCTTTGCATATAAGCATGAAATTCACACAACTGTACCTGATTTTATTTGATGAGAGCATTACCATAGTCTGCAAGAGAAAGAGAGAGAGAGAGAGACTGTGGGGAGCAAGCTCAACCCTCAATACATGAGTTGCAGGGCAAGGGAGTGCACCACAAGAGCTCTTAACCTGCAACAATCCACCATAATGGCTGCAAATGAGCCTCATTCAGCCCAAAATCCCACGCTTCCCCCTTCTCAATGTGGAAAATGCACATAAATTTGACACTTGGCACATTTTTAAGCCTTTTCCACATGCAATCTTCCAAGCTAAAAATCTCCTGACTGGTTCACACTCTCACAATAGTCCTTTGCCAGCTTTTGGTCCCCTTGACATTCTGCACAAACTGACGCGAAGACTTTTCAATTCCGACACTGCCCAAAATACAGCTCCCTAGATTTTAGGGATGATGTCATCTGCATTCCTTCTGGTCTCTTGACCATCTTTGACCACTACGGTCACTTCAAAATTTGCTTAGAATTCAAGATACATTCACATTTCGGTGGCGGCCACTTACTAGTGTAAACCGGCCTATGCCCTCATTCAGTGGCCATGTCCTGGACATTGTCATTCATCTTTCAGTGCAGTTCTCAGGCTTAGCCAACCACTGGTCCAAAGTCCCACTGATCGGGAAGAGGAGAAGCAAGAGGAAGGCGGGCTGATTTGCTGGACAGCCACTTGTAGGTATTAGTTCTTCTTTGTTCCCACCCACCCACCCCTTTCAGAGTACATCCCCGCAATGGCAGATCTGTTTGAGATGGCCGAGAGACATGTGAAGATCCCGACACTCCCCACGTTCCCGGTGGACCGTCAGTTGGACGGGAGCAACTACGGCATATGGAAGGTGATGATGGAATCTGTTCTGGAGTCTTACGAACTCGCCGATTTCGTCTCGTCGTTGGTGTTCCACGGCCGGAAGTAGAGGAAGGGGAGTTACCGTCGATCCGAAAGGACCGGGAGGCCCAGACACAGATGTGGGATCGTGTCAACGCCAGGGTCCGTTCGTTTATTTTCCTCAAGTGCACACCACAGGTAATCAATCATGTAAAGCACATGACGCTGGCCAGAGGTATATGGCAGCATTTGGCCTCACTTTACAACAGGGTATCGCCCATGAAGAGGATTTCCTTGGAAGTACAGATGCGGGTTATGAGCCCTGCAAAGTCGTCGACGATGCGGGAGCATATTAACAAGCTGCAGGCTCTTCAGCAGGAAGTTCTTCAGGCTGGGAAGGAGATATCGTCAGAGGACATGGCCATAACGTTGTTGTCACACTTGCCCTCTTTGTACTCAGCATTTTACTCGTCTTTGATTACCAGTGGCAGGATCAACACCATCACGTGGGAGGAGCTTGTGCCCATGGTCCTGGACCAGGAGGAACGATTCACAAACCCTCCTCAGGGTGGAGGTTCGGAGGCCTTTACTGGCCAACGGTCGAAAGGCCGTAACTCGGGCAAAGGGAAGGCTTCATCGGAGAAGTCTTCTGAGAAGAAGTCCGACGCTGACCGCGAGAAACTGAAGGTAGAGAGGACTTGTAATGATTGTGGCGAGAAAGGCCACTACTGGAGGCAGTGTCCCAAGCGGAAGACCGAGAAGGGTGAAGACTACTCAGCAGCAATCATGAAGACTCCGGCTTTTGTGCACCTGGAGGTGATGGACACCGATGCTTCATTTTCTTCAGGCAGGGAGGAGATTGGAGGACTCGTCGCAACGGATACTCGGGAGTGGATTCTCGATAGTGGTGCTTCCAGGCACATGACTCCTTCCCGTTCCGGTTTACAGGATCTCTGCAAGTATTCTGGTCATATTCTTACTGGGGATACGTCCACTATCCTAGTTCACAGTGAGGGCAGGATGGAGATAGTTCCCGATGGCAGAGGGGGGAAGCATTCCTCCCAGGTGTTGTATGTTCCGGCACTTGGTTTTCATCTGTTGTCAGTGCATCAGGTTTGCAAGACTGGCATACGGGTGGAGTTTGATGAGCATTTTGTTGCTCTCCGGGACAAAGCAACAGGCCAAGTGGTTTGGGAAGGCGGAGTGGAGAATGGAGTTTACAGGCTTTCAGCACTCTCTCTCCCAAGTCCTCAGGATTGTGATGAGTGGCAGTCTGGTAATGCTTACTCAAGTGTGGATACGCTGCAGGTGCGGGCTTTCCGAGACCAGGTGGTGGATAGCTTGCCAGTAGATGGAAGCAATTGGCAGGAACTTTCCAGTACTGATGTTGGTAGTTCTTGTGTTCGTCAGTCAGAGGAAGCTGAACAGGTCACTTATGCTCTGATGTCTCATAGTGTTCGGGACATAGAACCTCCAATAGATGAGGATGTTCTTTCCACGGGGACCTTTCGGAAAGCCAGGCAGGTGGCAGGTGCTTACTTGCAGAAGGAGGTGGTTTCTCCAGGCTTTGTGGTTCCGGATTCAGAGGGGGTGGTTGACAGGTTTCATCAGGTTTCCAGGACTTATTTGTGCACCGTAACAGGTGTTGATCCTTGTGAGCAGTGTGATGTCTCTTTGACTCAGAAGCTGTATGGTTCATGCATCTGGTTGATGGACACCAGATTGGACGGGAGCTTCCTGATGAGGCAGTTGAGCTCTTGGTTGCAGATGTCTCTTTGGGAGGCAGGATTGCGTTTCCTGTGGTTTCTGCGGCATGCGAAGGATCATGGACTCTTGTACACAGGAGGGGGATTGTTGGATGGAGTCCGACTCCACGTCTGGAGTGACTCAGTTTGGGGAGGAGATTCGGACACGAGGGGATCTACTTATGGCCCAGGAGTAGTTTTACGGAGCAGCAGGAGGAAGTTACATGGCAGGTTTGGGCTTCCACTGGAGGAGCCCATGGTCATCCAGAGGCACTTTGTTCGTGAACAGATTGTTGCTGATGACATCTTGCTAGAGTTCTGTTCGACGGAGGACAGTACGGTGGACCTCTTCACGAAGTCGCTCTCTCAGGATTTGCTCAGGCGGCACCCCAGCTCCCAGTGGTTGGTTTCACAGCCAGGAGCTGAGAGGGGGTGTTAGAAGTCATCTCCTGTCTAGATTTATACACCAGGGCCTTTGTTGTGGGTGTGCCCGCCCTTATGAGGTGTTTTATCATTTTTCCTCACTCCCCGTATTTTTCCCCTATTTTTTCCCATTTTTCTGAGGCTTGGGAGGGTTGCCAGAGGATGCCAGGAGCACTCCAGTGCTGGCCGACTGTATGCTCATCAGTGGTGGGCTACTGGGCTGCTGGCCGACTGGATTTCCTCAGTCGTGGGCATTCATCTGCTGGCCGACTGCATTTATGCAGTCGTGGGACCTATTCAGCAGTCGTGGGCACTTTATCTGTTGGCCGATTGCCCTCCCAGGGATGTATATATAGGCCCCCAGCCCCCATACCTTATTTGTATCATTTCTCGGGATCTTCTTGTGTATATAGAGGAGAGTTACACGCCTACATCTCTCTCTCTCTTGTGCTGTTTTTCTGCCTGCGTTTTTGCTCGTGTTCCCAGATTTGGTCATCATCTCCGCTGCATATTCTGACCGGGGGTTGTGGAGGCAGCCGACAGCATTCAAGTCAGCCGACCAGCCTTTATAGCATTTATGGCATTTATAGTATTTTATGGCAGTCGTGAGCATATTCAGAGCTGGCCGACTGCAACAAACTGGCCGACCTGCATCAGTACCCGCATATAAATAGAAGCCCATCATCACCTATCAGATCATCAGCGTTTTAGTGGATGAAAGGGCATCTGACTGCAGCGTTCAGCCCATCAACGCATTCAGTCCAGCATAGCATACAGTTCAGCATCCACCAGTGTGTTCCTTCAGCGTTTCTACACCAAGAGGGCTGGGAACAGCAGCGCATCCACGCATCACAACATTCCAGCATTCAGGCCCATTCTCAGCATATTGCTCTTCATCGTTTCTCTTCCTAGAAGCCTTGGGGTCTGCAGTTCAGCATCTACATCAGTAATCAGCATATTCAGCCATCTTCCCAACTCCTACATAGAGGGATACCAGCATACAAGTGGTGGAACTCAGCAGTGGAGTCAGGACAGCCATCCTTCATCATTATTCAGCATGTTTCCCTCTCTTCCAGGGGTAGACATCATCTAGGACAGCATAGATCCCTTTAGATCTCATTGTAACCGCATTCATCAATTAATATAGCTGCATTGCATTGACACATATTTGTCTATCTCTTAAACATCATTAAGTGCAGTTTAGTTAGACTAAGGTTGTGATTACAACGGTCGAAGACCTCACATGTCACATGTACAAGCCCTCTAGTACCGGCATCATTGGAGGGATGTCATGGTCGCTTTGATTGGGAGCTTGACCCCGATCCTTTCGCGATATTGACACTCGCGCTTCCAGATGCCGAAGAGGGCATGAGTGTCTCTTCCTCGAGCTCTTGTTGTCGAAGAGGTTGGCTTGACCTTGTGTTCTCCACTTGCAAAAGAGAGTTCTCCCTAATCACCTCATCAACAATGGCTTGTGGAATGGATTGACATCTAGAGTTTCCACCTCCTTCCAACTTTGCTATGTCACGAAGCACTGGAGTGATGGTGCTATTTGAACGAGTGCACAGAGCAGAAGCATACAAGCACTAGAGTGTTCTGAAAGAGAGAGAGAGAGAGAGAGAGAGAGAGAGAGAGAGAGAGAGAGAGAGAGAGAGAGAGGGAGATATGAAGCAACTATGCATCATATCCCAAGCAAGAGACATGAACAGTCTCATAAGTGAGGGAAGCAAAAGGAATAGCAAAAGGAATACTAGACTATGAAAACTAAAAGAGGCAAGCCCACCTATTTATAGGTAAATAGGGCTGGCCGACTGGGCATATAGCACCCGACCTGGGAAAAATGCTAGAAAAGTATATAAAAATAGGGTGGCCAGCCCACAACCAAGGGCCATGAAAAGGTACCAAAAAGGGGACTCCAAAGATAAGCAGAAACTGGGGATGAATGTGCTAACACCCCCTCTCAGCACCAGATGCTGAACATACTCCGAGAAGCCGAAGATGAGGAGCCAAGGAAGCCTGAGAAACCGGCTTGGTGAACAAATCTGCTGCATGCTCCGCTGAAGGACAATACTCCAAACGCAAATCTCCAGCAAGAACCCGTTCACGAACGTAGTGATACTGAATCTCAATGTGTTTCGTACGAGCATGAAACACAGGGTTCTTGGCAATGGCGATGCAACTTTGATTGTCATACCAAAGAAGAATAGATCCAGTAGGAGAAAAGCCAAGCTCCCCCAATAATCTCCGCAACCAAGTCACCTCACATGTAACATAACAAACTGCACGATACTCTGCCTTTGTAGAGGAAAGCGCGACAGTAGGCTGCTTTTTACTGCTCCATGAAATGGCTCCAGACCCAGAAGAAAATACCCTTAGGGGTCTGCCAAATCTCGAAGCCAAGAAAATAATGCAAAAGGCCAAGATCCGTCATCTCAAACTTTCTCTCCAAAGCATCCATGACTGAACGGATCCTCACAGAATAAGAACCTGTAAAGATGAGGTCATCAAAATAGACCACAATGATAACAATCAACCCCCTCTCAAGGAGGATATAAAGGTTCGAATGTGCTTGAGACCGGCGCAGGCCGAGCTTCTGAAAGAACTCATCAATCCGCTGGTACCAAGCCCGCGGAGCTTGCTTTAGACCATATAAAGCTTTCTTCAGCCGGTACACCTGATCCTGTTTGCCTCGAACCACAAATCCCGGCAGCAGCTGATCAACATACACCTCCTGTGTAAGCTCTCCATTCAGGAAAGTTGACGTCCATCTGGAATACGGGCTTTCAATGATGTCTTACAAGAGCAAGAACGGTGCGAATGGTAGTCATCCAGGCTGTCAGAGCGAAGGTCTCATCGAAGTCGACTCCAAGGTGCTGAGCATAACCCTTGGCAACCAACCTCGCCTTGTGCTTGTCCAAGCTGCCATCAGCTCAGAACTTCGATTTGAAGATCTAGCGCACACCAATCACCTTATGCTGTAGTGGCCTAGGCACCAAAGTCCAAGTGCCATTATGTTCAATAGCATCTAGCTCTGCCTGCATAGCATGACACCAAGGCTCATGTGAAAGAGCCTCATCCACATATGTGGGATCAGAAGGACCGTGAATAATAGAGGACATAAGAGCATAGTTAACAAACATGTTGCCCTCATGAATTTGTTTCCCTGAAACTTTGGATCCTGAGAGAACCAGACAGAGGAGCAAAAGGAAGCTCACATAACCTAGAATCACGAACTGTTTGAAAATACCATCCATGCACCGATTTGCTCGAACTCGTTGGAGGAGGAGTAGAGTCATCATCATCTGACTAAGAATCCATTGGAGGTGTAACAGAAGCAGAGGGAGGAGAAGGAGAAGGCGGAGGAAGAAGCTCACCACCCCCCTCTGAAGATGTAGGAGTCTCGTCGAACACCACATCACAACAACTTTGCTGGCCTGCTGATCATATAGACGATATGCCTTGGACACAGTACTATATTCGAGAAAAGTCATGCGCTGAGACTTCGAGTCCAACTTGGAGCGATGCTCCTTAGGCACATGTACATACGTCGAACAACCAAATACCCAAAAATGAACAACAGAGGGCTTCTCACCATAGAAAGCCTCATATGGAGTTTTATCCGGAAGAGCAGCAATAGGAGACCTGTTCTTAATGTAGACAACAGTGGAAGTCGCCTCAGCCCAGAAATGTCGAGGTAATGAAGAATGCTCAAGCATAGCATGGGCCATCTCCATAATGGTCCTATTCTTCCTCTTCGCAACTCCATTCTGTGATGGAGTATATGCTATAGTAAGCTGTCTCCGAATGCCACGATTCTTGCAATATTGTTGAAACTCCTGGGATGTAAACTCACCCCCTCTGTCGGTCCTGAGAGCCTTGACCGAGGAACGGGTCTCTTTTTCCACCTCAACTCTCCAATCACAAAAGTAGTGATGTCGAAGATCTGTGTGTCGCCCATAGAAACATGGGACGGGGACGGGGAACGGGACGGGGACGGGACAAAAGGCCGTCCCGGGGACGGTGAAAAAAACGGCAATCTGAAAACAATTGTTTTTTTGCAAATTTTTTTAACACACTTGATTTACACTTAGAAACCAAGACATTAAGCACAAAATTGCACCAAAAAGAGGAGAAATGCATAGTCGTATTAGCAAAAAACTATAATGGGGCGCCGATGGCGTGATAAACAAAAGTGAGTGTACAATCTAAACAAAAATGCCAAATGGCATAATGAAAGGCCCAAGGAGGGTGTACACTCAAGGCAAAATGACTAAGTGCCAAGATACAAGATTGCTAGCAAAAAAGTGGGGCAAGAGTCGAGACTCGAGACTCTAGACTCAAGAGACTAGGCAAGAGGCTGAAAAGGGTGAAGATCAATCGTGACCTCCTCAGTGAAGTCCTCCATAGGCTGGTCCTCAAGTGGAGGGGGAGGGGGAGGTGGGGGGGACAATCCCTCGGGCACAACCTCAAGCTCCTCTAAAATCTCGGCCCTCTGCTGATCAGAGAGATGTGGGTCCTGCTGTGCCTGCTCCCATTCGGTGAAAGGATCTGCCTTCTTTGTCAAGCCCTTGCAAAGCATTCGCAAGTTGGCACTGACAAATACCAAATCATTTGCACGCTGTACACCAACGCGGTTCCTCTTCTTAGAGGCAATGTGGCTATAAACTGACCGGAGTTGCTCTAGGCAACTGCTACTGCAAGCCTGCGAGAGTACGCGCACAGCAGATTCCTGCAACTTTGGAGTTTCCGCACCATAATCCTCCCACCAAAGTGCAGACCCTATCTTGAAGCGGTCCGCCTGTGCATCTGCCAAACCAAAAGCCCCCCGCTTCTCTCTATAAATCTGTAATTGGTCCTTGATTGTGCGGCGATCCTCCTCACTAGTGTAAAGGCGATGCAAGGTTTGTCGAAGGCCTTTGCTCACCTCTTTGTCCTTGTGTTGCCCTTTGCCTTGAAACTCAGGATCAACAATGTAGGCAGCAGCATGGAGGGGAGAGTGGTAGGCTTGCCACCTTTTCAAACATAGGGATTTGACCTGTTTGTAGTGAGGCTTGACTTTGAACATTGCTTTTAGCTTCTCTGTCATGCGATCCATTGCCTCGTACACTTTGCCAATGCATGGTTGAGTGGAATCCACTACCCTAAGGAGATCAATAATCGGTTGCACCATCTCCACAAGCGCCTTGGCCTCCTCCCACCATGCCGCATCGTCTGCCCTTTCCCTGCAAAATTTGCCGACCGTCGTGGAAGCCTCTGAAGTGCGTGCAAACTCATCACTGAGGAAGAGTCCCCTCAATGCCCCGCTACATGTACACAAGCGGCCTAGCATGAGAAAGTTGAATGCAAACCTCGTCTCGGAATACTTAAGAAGAGAGAGGCTTGACTTCTTGGAAAACTCGTGCTGCACCCTTTGATGGTTGAGGACAAAGGTCACTATTTTGTTGGCACCCTCAATGACAGGTGCAACCCAATCCAAGGCCCCTATGTCTTTGATAAGGTTGTTGAGACAATGGGCCATGCAAAAGCACACGGTGATGCGAGGATAAGTTGCTTGGAGAATTGTCCCCGCCGCCTTATTTGCCGGTTCTCCATCCGCACATATGGCAATGACATTCTCCGCCCCCACCGTCTCTAGTGTTGTTGCCCACTCCGCAGCAAGTATCTCGGCACTCTTCCCCGTCCCGGAAGCATCATGGGAGTCGACAAAGAATGTCTCCCCTCGTGAGTAGGCAACAACTCCATGGATGGAGCGCTTTCTAGTGTCACTCCACCCATCAACGACGAGGGTAACACCATTTTCAGCCCATTGCTCTTTCATGTGGTTGGCCGCCACCTCCACGCTTGCCTTCTCCTTCTCAAGGAGAGAGGTGCGGATGGTCTCCGAAGAGGGGGGAACATAAGAGGGTCCATACTCCGCTATCAATTTGCACATGGCCCGAAAGTATGGAGATCTATCCAAAACACCATATGCAAAACACAAACAAAATTCAGATTTTTACCATCATTTAGTCTTTTAGTCTTTAGAGCATGATATTTGAATAGTACATGAGCATAGTGCCAAGGACTTACCGTGCCGCCCGAAATGCTATGTGGTCATGAAAGAAGAATCGTGCCACCGCCATGTCCACCTCCTCTTTCAATTGAGGGTTCCAATTCTCGAAGCGGATGTCTCTCTTGATGAACAAGGTACATGCGGCGTTGATGTCCTCACAAAGGATGTGGGGTCGACGGACACTTGAGGATTGCGTTTTGCCAACTCGGTCGCCTCATAAACCACAAGCTTTTCAAGGAGTTCCTTCTTCTTCTCGGCCGAAACCTCCTTGCAAAATTGCACTTCATTGCCAGGCTCATGCAAGAAGTGAGCACGCACTTTGTGGGCACCGCCGGTTCGCTTGTAGCCGCAAAGCTTACATACCCATGGTCTTGAACCACCCCCTTGACCGTATTGCGAGCACTCTACCTCATCCCACCAACTCCATTGATGTACGGCGGGCCTCCTTCTTCGTGATGGAGCGGGTGTTGAAGTGGTGGAGGCGGCGGCGGACCCGGGTTGAGGAGAGGAAGGGGTTTGAGAAGAGGATGCCATAGTGATAGAGTAGAGCTTGAGATGGATGGTAGAGCTTGAGAAAGAGTCAAGACGGAGAATCGGGATGGAGATGTTGGAGAAGGAGAGCTTGAACAATGGAGAGGGTGAGCTTGGAGAGGGAGAGCTTGGATGTTGGAGAAGGAGAGCTTGAAGAGGGTGAGCTTGGAGAGGGAGAGCTTGGATGTTGGAGAAGGAGAGCTTGGAGAGGGTGAGCTTGGAGAGGTTGGAGAGGGTGAGCTTGGAGAAGGAGAGCTTGGAGAGGGAGAGCTTGAGCCTTGTATCTTGGAGAGGGAGAGCTTGGAGAGGAGAGGGCTTGAGGAGAGCATGGAGGTAGAGGTCTCTTATATAGAAGAAGAGGGGAGCCATGTGGGAGAGAGAGACTCAAGAGAGAAGCTTTGGAGCCTTGGAGGAGTGGCGCAAGGGAAACGGTCATGACAGATAGCCGTTGGCGCCCCGCCAACGGTCAAAAATTGCCGCAACGATCTGTTTGACCGTCCCCGTACGGACAGGGAACGGCGTTCCTGGAACGTTCCCGGAACGCGTTCCCGGCGTCCCCACATCGCCGTCAGGTATCCGTCCCCGTTCTGCCGTCCCGCAGACGTCCCGCCCCCGTCCCACGCGCTCCCCGTCCTTAGGGTCCGTTCCCCCCGTCCCATGTCACTATGGTGTCGCCTCCTTCGGAAAGGCGGCTCGGTGTTGCTTCCCTTATAAACAAGAGGAACAAACAGAAGATGGAGCCTTGATGGTCGGTAAACCCTCAACCAACCCATCCTTAAGCTCGCTGTAGAAGCTGATAGCGCAAATGGCCAAACCGAGCATGCCAAAGAGATGAAGAAGAACCAGAAGAAAGCAAAGCGGTCAGCTGGTACAAACCACTATCTTGGACTCCCTGAGCCAAGATGCTATCAGTCTCCTTATCACGAATGGTAATCTCATAACGAGAGAAGATCACCTCCGCACCCTCAGCTGTAAGAGCACTCACTGAGAAAAGGTTAAATGCCAAATCTGGAATGTACAGAATGTTAGAGAAGTACCTCTTGTCCTCGAAGGAGTAGAAGATGGGGATGGTGCCATGTCCATGCATTGGCAAGGAAGAAGAATCACCCAAAGTGATCTCGCCTCTCCTGGCAGTGAAGTTCTCGAACCAATCTCGATGGGGTGTCATGTGAGGAGTAGCACCGCTATCCACAATCCACGACCGCGATTGAGAAGTCACAAGAGCAAGTACACGACGAGTATTTGCTAATAGAAGAATACCATCATATTTCTTGGTTTGAGACACCACTGCTGCTGCAGAGGAAGAGTTCTTTGCTTCTTCATCTCGCTTCTTCTTGTGACATTGGGGCAATTTATGACCCTTCTTGCCACAATAATGACACTCAATGTCCTTGTATTTAGAAGATCTATTTTTGTCTTTGTCTTTATTCTTGTCGTTATCCTTGGAGTTCTTTGTCAAAACCCCCTTTCCCTTTATTCTGTTGATTCTTCCCTTTATCTCGTGTAGCCAAAGCTCCATCAGAACCACCACAGGTGCCAGTTTGCTCCTCAAAGCGAGACTCAATCTGCATAATGGAGGGGGGATGAAACCAATCCCGTCAAGTGGGAATAGACTCCGTTGGACACCCACACGCGTAATAGCACAACTTAATATCACAATTTGAAATGGACAACTTAATAACAACTGAAAATTGAAATGAAATGAAATGTTGATAGATGGACACCAGCATTGGGGCCGGAACGGGCCGATCCCCCCCTCAATATATGATATATTATTGGGAGTATTTAACAAATACAATGCTCCATGGGTTCAATGAACCAGATGATGTCCATGTACAAATGAATACAGTACCAAACAAGAGGCTCGAAGTAGATGTTCGAAGGAGAGCGACCACTTGAGTGGTCCAGTCTCTACGGTCCTGTGCCTTCACTGGACTCCACGGAGAGCGCCCCTGGCTCTCTTGATCTCGGCACCTTTGGACCGTGGTTCTCCAAAAGCTTGGACTACCCGGCACCGAACGGGTGTTAGCGGTAGAGAGAATCCTTTATTAGATTTACAACAAAGTTCTTTACTTAAATCTGAATTCACTTACTTGTAGCTCGCAAATGGAAGACAAATACCCGAGGTGTTTGTGTGCAGCTACTAGAA
This sequence comes from Cibotium barometz, assembly GCF_041138505.1. NCBI lineage: Eukaryota > Viridiplantae > Streptophyta > Polypodiopsida > Cyatheales > Cibotiaceae > Cibotium > Cibotium barometz. The sequence continues at coordinate 8,531,652 of NC_141055.1, forward strand.
GTGGACACCAGGGCGCAGCAGCCTGTCTAGGAGGAGGAGGAGGAGGAGCTGCCTGTGTAGAACGTGTAGCCACCTGAAGAAGGGAGATGCCGCCTATGTAAAGGAGGCGCAACCGCCTGCAAAGGAGAACAACCACCTGCTGTGCAGGACACAGCCGCCTTCTGTGGAGGAGGAGGAGGAGGCGTAGCCGCCAATCTGAAGAGGAGCCGCCTGGCTGCAGAGCACAGCCTGCTGGAGATGGAGCGCAGCCTGCTGGAGATGGACAGCCGCCTGCTGGAGCAAGAACATGCGCAGCCTGCTGGAGATGGACAGTCGCCTGCTGGAGCAAGAACATGCGCAGCCACCAGTTGTAGGTACAGCAGTCGTCTGGCTGTAGTGCACAGCCGCCAGCTAAAGTAGAGAAGGTGGCGCGCACACGTCTGGTTGCAACCACCTGGTGGTGCAATCGCCTAAGAGGAGCAGAAGCGCAGGAGTTCTGATGTGCAGCCGCCTGTGAAGAGCAGAAGCGCAGGAGTTCTGATGTGCATTGGCCTGTGAAGAGCACAAGCACAGCCTGAGGAGATGGAGGCGCACGATCATGTGTGTGTGATGCTGAAAGACGGTCGCCTCTTTGTAGGTGATTGGAGAGGAGTAAACAACCACAGCTGGCCGGCTCCCCACGTTTGCATGGGGACGGCCAGCTTCATGGTGTGGTGTGGGTAGGTGGCCATGCACCCACCCCCACACACACAAAGGGTTAAGTGTGGCTCCCCACCTTGGCCCATATATGGGTGCCCATAATGGGTGCCCACTTTTAAGTGAATGTGAACTTACAACCTTATAAAATAAAAGGTTAGAGATAAAACAATTAAACCAACAAGTGCAATACACTTACCACCTGTTCACATGCAACAAAACTTGTCAAAAGACAGAGCAAACTTCACGACTCATTGGCAGGCGTCCCCGCTCAGTAAGTGGCACGTCAAGCAGGCAAACACAAGAATACAAGTCATGCGAAAACAGTTTCAAACATGCAAAACATGAGTGCATGTGCAAATAGCATCATGGGCATATCTCCCGTTATGGAACAAGTACAAAATATCTGTCGGGCACAAAAATGGCACGACATAAAACATAAATCCTGGTCTTCCTATGGAGTGACAGTCCCATAGGTAAAACATAGTTCCAGGCACGAGCCTCCCTATGGAGTGACAATCCCATAGGCAAGACATGGCACAATCCTAGGCCCTTCCATGGCGTGACAATCCCATGGATAGAACACAGTCCAGGTCATACACGGGTGGCACCAGTCTGGCTCCCGTCCATACGACACCATCCTGCTAACACACGGGTGGCACCAGTCTGGCTCCCGTCCATGTTAAGCAAAATTACTGGCCTCTTCACATGAGACACCGGCCTGGCCTCAAGTGAACGAGAGACAGAACTGGAGATGGACCAAATGGTCGGCCAATTGGTGACATCCCCTCGGGCTTCTAAAGAGTTGTCCTCAACTGAAAAGCCTCGAGATATGCTTGCAACTGCAGGTAGCTTTCGCTCCTTGTGAAAAACAATCTGTTTTGGTTGGAGGATCTCCTCAAGCTCATCAATCTCTGGTGGATCTTCTGTGACAGGCTCGTCAGGATCTGGCCCCACATATTTCCGAAAAAGACTCACATGAAATGCATTGTGAATCTTCCAATGACTAGGTAAAGCAAGCCTGTATGACACTTCATTGCTCTTTTGAATCACCTTGAAGGATCCATAATAGCGAGAAGAAAGCTTAGGATATGATCCTTCTCATCCTGGCCTCTTCCGAAGCCTAGCCTTCTCAAATTTCAGCAAAACCCAATCACCTTCTTTGACTTGCATGTCCCTTCTATGCTTGTCAGCAGCCATTTTATGCTTATCTTGAGACCTTGCAATGGCTGTCCGCACCTGAGCCAAGGCTACATCCAAGTCACGAACATATTTATCAGCTGCAACAAAAATCTCATCCTTTGTACGAAGGATGGGTGGCAATACCACTTTGCCATAAATAATCTCAAACGGGGCCTTTCCTGTGGAGGCATGGATTGTATTATTGTAGGCAAACTCAACAAGTGGAAGATACTTCTCCCATGCAGTCTTTTGATCTGCCACATAACACTTCAACAAATCCAACACGGCTGAAGTTGCAGCTTCACTTTGGCCATCCGTTTGGGGATGATAAGCTGATGAAAACTCAAGTTTAGTACCCATGTTATCAAATAAAGCCCTCCAAAAGAGGCTCGTAGTCCTGGGATCTCTATCCCCAACAATGGATGTAGGCATACCATGATGCTTGAAAATATTAGCAAGAAAAAGCTTTACCATATGATCAACTTTAATGGTTTTCTTGACGGGCAAGAAATGAGCTTGCTTGGTAGACCTGTCCACGATGGTCCAAATAGCATCATTCCCATGCTGGGATCTAGGCAAGTCCATAATAAAATCCATAGTAAGACTTTCCCAAGGTTGCGAGAGAATAGGCAATGGCTGAAGTAAACCTGGAGGTTTTTGCCTGTCAATTTTGACCTTTTGGCAAGTAATACATGCACGTACATAAGCCTCAATGTCTTTACGCATGCTTGGCCAAAAGAAATATCTCTCAATCATGCGTGTAGTAGGCATGATACCTCTATGACCAGCATAAGGTGGAGCGTGACATTCCTCCATAACCTTTGGACGCAAATCCTTCACCACACATAGGCAATTAGGCGATTATCCTTCACCACACATAGGCAATTATCCTTCATAAGATAACCTTCGTTGATAACATAAGAGGCATGTGAATGACCAGCCATCAAATCAGTCCATATATGGCAAAAATCAGCATCCAAATGATACATGTCTCGCATAGCAGATAAGTCTCTATGAGAGGCCACTGAGACTGCAGCTAGCATCTGCCACCACATTTTTCTTTCCCGGAGTATGCACAATCTGAAAATGAAACATGGAAAGAAAGTTTGCCATTCTCATCTGCTTCTCCGAAAGCTTTGTTTGAGATAGAAAGTATCTCAAGCTTTGATGATCTGTGTTGACTACAAATTCAGCCCCAAGAAGATAATGTTTCCATATCTTTAAGGCATGAATTACAGCCAAGAGCTCTTTCTCATAGATATCCATATGAAGCTCAGCATCATGCAAACGACGGCTCCCGTATGCAACTGCATGCCCTTCTTGATTTAGGACAACTCCTATACAATCGCCACAAGCATCACATTCTACTACAAATGATTTTTGCAAGTCAGGAACAATTAATACAGGTCCACATATGATAGCATGCTTGAGTTGCAAGAAAACATCCTGTTCTTTTGAAGTCCATTTGAAAGTGGTTTTCTTCTTTGTGAGATCATGTAGAGAGGTGGCTATCATAGCAAAATGCCTTATGAAACGTCTATAAAATGAACATAATCCCAGAAAACTACGTACTTGATGTACGTTTTGCAATTCTGGCCAATTCCGAATGGTCTCTATTTTTGCAAGATCCATTGTTATGCCATCTTAGGATACAATGTGACCCAAATAATGTATCTCTGAAAGGAAAAACTCACTTTTCTTGGCATTAATGAAAAGTTTATGCTTTCGCAACTCTTCGAACACTGTGACCAAATGAGTTCTATGTTCCTGCTCATTCTTGGAGAAAACCAAGATATCATCAAAGAATACTCCTGTTAATTTGCGATGGGGTCGGAATATCCTATCCATCATACGATTAAACGTGGCAGGAGCATTGGTGAGACCAAAAGGCATTACCAAAAATTCATATAATCCAAAGGCTGTCCTGAATGCAGTTTTATGGACATCTTGTGGCACCACTCGTATTTGGTGATAACTACTCTTCAAATCAAGTCGGCTGAAACAAGCCGAACCATCAAGCTTATCCAAAATGTCATCAATACGTGGAATTGGGAATCTGTTCTTGATGGTAAGCTTGTTTAAAGCTCTATAGTCCACACACATGCGGAATGAGTTGTCTTTCTTTTGAACAAGAAGTACAGGAGAGCAATAAGGTGAGGAACTGGGCTGAACCAAACCTTTCTCTAAAAGCTTATTTACCTGCTTCATGATCTCTTCTTGTTGTGCAGCACTTACTCGGTATGCGGGTTTGTTAGGTGGAGAACTACCTGGCACAAGATCTATGCGATGATCTTCAGGCCTTTGGGGAGGTAATTCACCTGGCAATACATCAGCAAAACAGTCGTTGAATGCATGAAGAAAATTCAGCCTATCATAAGTCATAGCATCCACATTTTGATGACTTGGTACAATGCTATCACGAACAAAAACCAAGTACGCAGAAAGACTATTTTTCATTGCTTTATTAATTAGGACGTGAGATACAAGTGGGATGGAATCCCCTTCTTTGCCAGCATCAATGAAATGCATGCGGCCTTTATGCATAAAAGAAATCATGTTGGTCTTGTACTCTTTGCGGGGCTCAAGCCTATGATGCCATGGCTTGCCCAGCAATACATCACATCCATTTAGTGGTGCGACTAAGAAATGTTCATTATCAAGGTAGCCTTGGATATGTATGCGCAACTTCCCTATCAATGGGGTAACTTGCACCTCTTTACCAACAAAAGCAGCTTCGGCTTCAATCTGAGATTCCATGTTTTCAACCTCAATACCCAAAGCAGCTGCCGTTTGTATAGAGATGAAGTTATCGGTTGCACAGTCATCAAACATGAATAAGGCGGGCTGATCCTTGATTTGACCCCAAGCCTTGCATACCATCCGCTCTTTTGCATCATGATTTGTGTTTCCGTACACATCGGGAACTGCATGTACATTAGCCTTGGTCTGCTTGTCCTTGTGCTTTGGTTTGCGGTCAGGGCATTGTCGAAACATGTGCTCTTTGCTACCACAAGAAAAACATTTTCCCTCCTTGGCATATTGCTCTCTTTGCTCCGGGGTCAAGCCGAATTTATTCTTCTTGGGGTCCTGATCTTTAGATGAGGTATTTTCAGCTCTACCTCCCTTGTGGGTCTCCCGGAAGTTCTTTTTAGGTGGCACCAATTGCTCCGTAGCAAGAGCAGAGGCTGTGAGCTGTTGCAAAGTATGTTTCGGGTGCAATTCAATGCCCGAACGATAAGCTAGTTGCAATCCAGAGCGAAACTTCCTCTTTCTTTCATCCTCAGTGATTTGCATAAAAGGAGTTACCTCCAGCAACACTTTCCAAAACTTGTTGACATACTGTTGCACACTTTCATTATCTCTTTGCTCAAGTCTATCCCACTTTTGGGTGAGAGTTTGCTCCGCATTTGGTGGCAAGAAGTGAGCATAGAATCTGTCCTTAAATTCCTTCCAGGTGCAAATGGGGTCCTTGGTGATCTTTTCAGTGATCCACCAATGAGCAGCGGTCCCCTTCAAAAACATGCTAGCATGGCGTACTTTAGACTTCTCAGTGAAATCATCATCGCTAAAAGGAATGTCTAACTGTGCCACAAATGCTAACACTTTGGAAGCATCATGCTCTCCATGAAAAACATCAAACTTAACAGACTTGTCACGTGCTTTAAATTCCTTGAGCTTTCTGGCATGAGGCTCATGGTCCTCTCTTTTTCTTTTCCCCTTATCCAACGGGGTAGCCCTATGTGCATGGGCTTCATGGGCCATCTGTCAGAATATGCAGCGGAGATGATGACCAAATCTGGGAACACAAGAGCAAAAACGCAGGCAAAAAAAACAGCACAAAAAGAGAGAGATGTAGGCATGTAACTCTGCTCTGATATACACAAGAAGATCCCGAATATGATACAATCAGTGGTATGGGGGTGGGGGCCTATTTATATGCCCCCACAAGTGCAGTCGGCCTGCTGAAAAAAGGCTCCACGACTGCATATGCAGTCGGCCAACAGCATGCACCCAGTCGGCCAGCTCTGAGGAGTCCACGACTGATCAAATACAGTCGGCCAGCTCCAATACACATATCAGATGTAGTCGGCCAGCATATAGATCCTCCTGCCAACTCAGGGATGCCTCCCAAGCCACAGAAAAATGGGAAAAAATAGGGGAAAAATACGGAGAGTGGGGAAAAATGGAAAAACACCTCATAAGGGCGGGCACACCCACAACAAAGGCCCTGGTGTATAAATCTAGACAGGAGATGACTTCTAACACCCCCTCTCAGCTCCTGGCTGTGTAACCAACCACTGGGAGCTGGGGTGCCGCCTGAGCAAATCCTGAGAGCGACTTCGTGAAGAGGTCCACCGTACTGTCCTCCGTCGAACAGAACTCCAGCAAGATGTCATCAGCAACGATCTGTTCACGAACAAAGTGCCTCGGGATGACCATGGGTTCCTCCAGTGGAATCCCAAACCTGCAATGTAACCTCCTCCTGCTCCGTAAAACTGCTCCTGGGGCACAAGTAGATCTCCTCGTGTCCGGATCTCCTCCCCAAACCGAGTCACTCCAACCGTGGAGTCGGACTCCATCCAACAATCCCCCTCCTGTGTACAAGAGTCCATGATCCTTCGCATGTCGCAGAAACCACAGGAAACACAATCCTGCCTCACAAAGAGACATCTGCAACCATGAGCTCAACCGCCTCATCAGGAAGCTCTCGTCCAATCTGGTGTCCATCAACCAGATCAATGAACCATACAGCTTCTGAGTCATAGAGACATCACACTGCTCACAAGGATCAACACCTGTTACGGTGCACAAGCAAGTCCTGGAAACCTGATGAAACCTGTCAACAACCCCCTCTGAATCCGGACCCACAAAGCCTGGAGAAACCACCTCCTTCTGCAAGTAATCACCTGTCACCTGCCTGGCTTTCCGAAAGGTCCCCGTGGAAAGAACATCCTCAACTACTGGAAGTTCTATGTCCCGAACACGACGAGACATCAGAGCATAAGTGACCTGTTCAGCTTCCTCTGACTCACAAACACAAGAACTACCAACCTCAGTACTGGAAAGTTCCTGCCAACTGCTGCCATCTACTGGTAAGCTATCCACCATCTGGTCTCGGAAAGCCCGCACCTGCAGCGTATCCACACTTGAGTAGCCATTACCAGACTGCCACTCATCACAATCCTGAGGACCTGGGAGAGAGAGTGCTGAAAGCCTGTAGACTCCATTCTCCACTCCACCTTCTCAAACCACTTGGCCTGTTGCTTTGTCCCGGAGAGCAACAAAATGCTCATCAAACTCCACCCGTACGCCAGTCTTGCAAACCTGATGCACTGACAACAGATGAAAACCAAGTGCCGGAACATACAACACCTGGGAGGAATGCTTCCCCCCTCTGCCATCGGGAACTATCTCCATCCTGCCCTCACTGTGAACTGGGATAGTGGGCGTATCCCCAGTAAGAATATGACCAGAACACCTGCAGAGATCCTGTAAACCGGAACGGAAAGGAGTCATGTGCCTGGAAGCACCACTATCGAGAATCCACTCCCGAGTATCCGTTGCGGAGAGTCCTCCAATCTCCTCCCTGCCTGAAGAAAATGAAGCATCGGTGTCCATCACCTCCAGGTGCACAAAAGCCGGAGTCTTCATGATTGCTGAGGAGTCTTCACCCTTCTCGGTCTTCCGCTTGGGACACTGCCTCCAGTAGTGGCCTTTCTCGCCACAATCATTACAGGTCCTCTCTGCCTTTAGTTTCTTGCGGTCAGCGTCGGACATCTTCTCAGAAGACTTCTCCGATGAAGCCTTCCCCTTGCCCGAGTTACGGCCTTTCGACCGTTGGCCAGTAAAGGCCTCCGAACCTCCACCCTGAGGAGGGTTCGTAAATCGTTCCTCCTGGTCCAAGACCATGGGCACAAGCTCCTCCCACGTGATGGTGCTGAGCCTGCCACTGGTAATCAACGACAAGTAGAATGCTGAGTACGAAGAGGGCAAATGTGACAGCAACGTGATGGCCATGTCCTCTGACGATATCTCCTTCCCAGCCTGAAGAACCTCCTGCTGAAGAGCCTGCAGCTTGTTAATATGCTCCCGCATCGTCGACGACTTTGCAGGGCTCATAACCCGCATCTGTACTTCCAAGGAAATCCTCTTCATGGGCGATACCCTGTTATAAAGTGAGGCCAAATGCTGCCATATACCTCTGGCCAGCGTCATGTGCTTGACATGATTGATTACCTGCGGTGTGCAGTTGAGGAAAATAAACGAACGGACCCTGGCGTTGACGCGATCCCACATCTGCGTCTGGGCCTCCCGGTCCTTTCGGGTTGACGGTAACTCCCCTTCCTCTACTTCCGGCCGTGGAACACCAACAACGACGAAATCGGCGAGGTCGTAAGACTCCAAAACGGATTCCATCATCACCTTCCATATGCCGTAGTTGCTCGCGTCCAATTGACGGTCCACCGGGAACGTGGGGAGTGTCGGGATCTTCACATGTCTCTCGGCCATCTCTAACAGATCTGCCATAGCGGGGATGTACTCTGAAAAGGGTGGGTGGGTGGGAACAAAGAAGAACTGATACCTGCAAGTGGCTGTCCAGCAAATCAGCCCGCCTTCCTCTTGCTTCTCCTCTTCCCGAACAGTCCAAAACAGTCCACCAATCAGCCACAAAACAGCCCCCTCTTGCTCACACAAATCCCAAGACCTATCTAGAGCCTAGGCTCTGATACCATGTCAGAATATGCAGCGGAGATGATGACCAAATCTGGGAACACAAGAGCAAAAACGCAGGCAGAAAAAACAGCACAAAAAGAGAGAGATGTAGGCGTGTAACTCTGCTCTGATATACACAAGAAGATCCCGAATATGATACAATCAGTGGTATGGGGGTGGGGGCCTATTTATATGCCCCCACAAGTGCAGTCGGCCTGCTGAAAAAAGGCTCCACGACTGCATATGCAGTCGGCCAGCAGCATGCACCCAGTCGGCCAGCTCTGAGGAGTCCACGACTGATCAAATACAGTCGGCCAGCTCCAATACACATATCAGATGTAGTCGGCCAGCATATAGATCCTCCTGCCAACTCAGGGATGCCTCCCAAGCCACAGAAAAATGGGAAAAAATAGGGGAAAAATACGGAGAGTGGGGAAAAATGGGAAAACACCTCATAAGGGCGGGCACACCCACAACAAAGGCCCTGGTGTATAAATCTAGACAGGAGATGACTTCTAACACCATCATGGAAGTTTCATGAAGCACGGTGGCATGTGCTCCACGAATTTGAGAATCGGATGCATGTGACTTTCCTGCATAAGGCAATGTCTCTCCATGAGACAACTCAGAAGGCAAAGCTCTTCTAGTGGCAGACCTGTCACCCCTACCATAGGATACATGTCTTGAATGCATGTGACCATCATGCCCTCCATGAGCACTAGCATACATATACCTGTCAGGCTTTGTGTCTTGTGGAGAAGATGCATGACGAGAGGTGACTGTCACCGCTTCCTTTTGCATAAAAGACCTCAACCTTTGAGATGCGGGATCTCCATGCTTCAAGTGAAGTGGATTTCTGAATTTCAGCTCTCCGTCTTTCCCCTCTTTGATGTCACCTTTGCGGAGGAGGTAGGAAAGTGCCAACTCCCTTGGCTTCTTGCCCACTTCCCGTGCCATGGACTCAAAAGTCACATCTACCATTGCATCGGCTTTCCTTGCTTCAATGGCACTTTGCACATGGGGATCTTCATGCAAAAATTTCAGCTCTTGCTCTTGTGCCTGCAAAAGCTTTCTCATATGCTTCATTTCAGCCTTCATTGCAATTTGCATCAGGCTCTTCTTCTAGCATGACTGTCTTTCCTCGAGACAGTTCTCCCTTTGAATCACTATCATTTACCTTTTCAAGGGGCTTGTGCCTTCCTCGTAGAGCATCAGAACCACGCGAGGTACTTGATGGGCCCCTCAAATTCGGCACTTCCAAAGGGTTGCCTTGGCTGTCCATTGTGTAAGTGTGCTAGAAGCGGGGTGTCCAATACACAGGTTCGTTTCCCCACTAAGAAGAGGGAAACAACCGTGCTCTGATACCAATGAAACCGATCCCGTCAAGTGGGAATAGACTCCGTTGGACACCCACACGCGTAATAGCACAACTTAATATCACAATTTGAAATGGACAACTTAATAACAACTGAAAATTGAAATGAAATGAAATGTTGTTAGATGGACACCAGCATTGGGACCGGAACGGGCCGACCCCCCCCTCAATATATGATATATTATTGGGAGTATTTAACAAATACAATGCTCCATGGGTTCAATGAACCAGATGCTGTCGATGTACAAATGAATACAGTACCAAACAAGAGGCTCGAAGTAGATGTTCGAAGGAGAGCGACCACTTGAGTGGTCCAGTCTCTACGGTCCTGTGCCTTCACTGGACTCCGCGGAGAGCGCCCCACTGGTGTTCGAGGACCACGCACAAACAGGCGCTTCCGTACTAACGCCTGGCTCTCCCGATGTCGGCACCTTTGGACCGTGGTTCTCCAAAAGCTTGGACTACCCGGCACTGCACGGGTGTTAGCGGTAGAGAGAATCCTTTATCAGATTTACAACAAAGTTCTTTACTTAAATCTGAATTCACTTACTTGTAGCTCGCAAATGGAAGACAAATACCTGAGGTGTTTGTGTGCAGCTACTAGAAGTGGACACCAGGGCGCAACAGCCTGTCGAGGAGGAGGAGGAGGAGGAGCCGCCTGTGTAGAACGTGTAGCCACCTGAAGAAGGGAGATGCCGCCTATGTAAAGGAGGCGCAACCGCTTGCAAAGGAGAACAACCACCTGCCGTGCAGGACACAGCCGCCTTCTGTGAAGGAGCAGGAGGAGGAGGCGTAGCCGCCAATCTCAAGAGGAGCCACTTGGCTGCAGAGCACAGCCTGTTGGAGAGGACACATAGCTTGCTGGAGATGGAGTGCAGCCTACTGGAGATGGACAGCCGCCTGCTGAAGGTGGAGCGCAGCCTGCTGGAGATGGAGCGCAGCCTGCTGGAGATGGACAGCAGCCTGCTAGAGGAGGAGCATGCGCAGCCACCAGCTGTAGGTACAGCAGTCGTCTGGCTGCAGTGCACAGCCGCCTGGCTGTAGGAGCACAGCCACCAGCTAAAGTAGAGAAGGTGGCGCACACACGTCTGGCTGCAGCCACCTGGTGGTGCAATCACCTAAGAGGAGCAGAAGCGCAGGAGTTCTGATGTGCAGCCGCCTGTGAAGAGCAGAAGCGCAGCCTAAGAGGAGCAGAAGCGCAGCAATTCTGATGTGCAGCCGCCTGTGAAGAGCAGAAGCGCAGCCTGAGGAGATGGAGGCGCACGATCATGTGTGTGATGCTGAAAGACAGTCGCCTCTTTGTAGGTGATTGGAGAGGAGTAAACAACCACAGCTGGCCGGCTCCCCACGTTTGCATGGGGGCGGCCAGCTTCATGGTGTGGTGTGGGTAGGTGGCCATGCACCCACCCCCACACACACAAAGGGTTAAGTGTGGCTCTCCACCTTGGCCCATATGTGGGTGCCCATAATAGGTGCCCACTTTTAAGTGAATGTGAACTTACAACCTTATAAAATAAAAGGTTAGAGATAAAACTATTAAACCAACAAGTGCAATACACTTACCACCTGTTCACATGCAACAAAACTTGTCAGAAGACAGAGCAAACTTCACGACTCACTGACAGGCGTCCCCGCTCAGTAAGTGGCACTACAATTCATGCGAAAACAGTTTCAAACATGCAAAACATGAGTGCATGTGCAAATAGTATCATGGACACATCTCCCGTTCATGGAACAAGTACAAAATATCTGTCGGGCACAAAAATGGCACGACATAAAACATAAATCCTGGTCTTCCTATGGAGTGACAGTCCCATAGGTAAAACACAGTTCCAAGCACGAGCCTCCCTATGGAGTGACAATCCCATAGGCAAGACATGGCACAATTACTGGCCCTTCCATGGCGTGACAATCCCATGGATAGAACACAGTCCAGGTCATACATGGGTGGCACCAGTGTGGCTCCCGTCCATACGACACCATCCTGCTAACACACGGGTGGCACCAGTCTGGCTCCCGTCCATGTTAAGCAAAATTACTGGCCTCTTCACATGAGACACCGGCCTGGCCTCAAGTGAACGAGACACAAAACTGGAGATGGACCAAATGGTCGGCCAATTGGTGACAGGGGAACTTTCTCCCAAGTAACTAGAACAAGACGATTTCAGCTGCTTTTCCAAAGCCAAATTTCGTCCCGGAGACTTAATCTCGTAAAGATCTGCAAATGCCTTTAAAACTTCATGTGCAGCGTCTGTTGTACGCACATGAGAGAGAACAGAATCTTGACAATTCAACATCAGAAAAGAGAAAACACGACGATCATTGGTCTGCCAAATATCAATCTGTGCATGAGTCACACCACCGGAAGCAAGGGTGGGAGGGGTGGCATTGGCAGGTGTAACAAGCCAATCCCAGAGATCCACGCCACGCAAGGCTGATTTCACCTTCACCTTCCACAAAGGGTAGTTGGAGCCATCTAACTTTGCAGACTCAGAGAACATATAAGGTGTAGTCGGGGCAGCCATCACAAAAGCTCGGGCTCAATCTCAGAAGAAAAATGCACAATCTCGAAAGAAGTGTCCACTGCAGGTACCTGAAGCTACCAATCCTCAACTTAGAACACTAACAACTACAAGAACCACCTGTAGGGAAGAAAATGCAGCAAAACAGATGCTGCAGCCCTGAAAAGGCGCAGCCGACAGGTGAGAAGGGGGTTCCTAGAGATCAAACCGGTGAAGGAAGACCTGAATCTGCAGTGGAGAAGTGCCGGAAGAAGCCAGCCGACCAGCAGCAGATCTGAGAAGAAAAAATGCAGAGTTGAAGGTGCTGAAAACTGAGGCAGATCTGGGGCAGCAAAGTAACGTAACACTGATAGGGGCAGTAGAAGAACGCTGAACCGGGAGCGATGATACTATGAACAAGTGCACAGAGCGGAAGCATACAAGCACTAGAGTGTGCTAAAAGAGAGAGAGAGAGAGAGAGAGAGAGAGAGAGAGAGAGAGAGAGATGAAGCAACTATGCTGAATATACTAAAGTGAAACAGTCCCAAGCAAGAGACATGAACAGTCTCATTAGTGAGGGAAGCAAAAGGAAGACTAGACTATGAAAACTGAAAGAGGAAAGCCCACCTATTTATAGGTAAATAGCCAACTAGACATGAGGAAGCTGGCCGACTGGGCATGAAGCACCCGACCTGGGAAAAATGCTAGAAAAATATATAAAAATAGGGTGGCCAGCCCACAACCAAGGGCCATGAAAAGGGACCAAGAGGGGACTCCAAAGATGAGTAGAAACTGGGGATGAATGTGCTAACACTATTACCTTCGAAGCTGCAATACCAGCATTTCCAAGGCTTCCTCTCTGAACCAGAGAGAGAGAGAGAGAAATGAAATGAAATGTTATATTAAGTCTTCAAAAGGCCATAATGACCTACGAGACCAAAAAGTTACATCATGGTGGATCTGATACAATGTCTAGATAAAAAACCAGAAAATGAAAAATAAAGATGATACTACTGGCACCTAGAAAATGAAACTGGAACTGGAAGGTAAACAAAAACCCTTATAGGGTGTGAATATAGTGGGGGGGGGGGGGGGACCGCTATGGAGGTGAGTGGAGTACAGTGAGGGGATACCATATCATGTGGGACGGGGGGGGTACACTATGGAGGTGCCTCCATCTCATAATATGTGCCGCATCGGACGCTGGCGGATCTCCTCAATATCCTCTGTGGTCAGCACCCTGACTGGGTGTCTCGCATGTCTCGCAAGAATAATCTAAAACCGCTGCTGCAACCTCCGTCTATGCTGGGATGCCCTCCTCCGTAGTCGTGGGCGTCTGGACCACCCAAGCTCAATCGCACGATCAATCAGTGTACCGCTGGTGTGGGTGGTATCCATGTCCTGCTGCTGCTGTGGTCCATCTGGCGCAGTGATGGCTGGACTAAAGAAGTCTGTAATGTGCCTCTGAGTCTGGCTCTCTGTGCACCTAAGCAGGCTATCTCTATATCTCCGCAGCTCAAGCAAGAACAATCCCAAACACCTCTTGTCCTGGTATCCCATGACTCTGAAAAGTGGTCCAAAACCCTCTGTGAATAAACAATGGAAACGACCACGTATCTCATAGTATGCAATACAATGGCATATATAATGCAGCTCTGTCTCTGGCTCCCCATGGCATACTCGACATATCCTGGCCTCAGCTGGTATACCTCTATATCGGCCAATCTCAATCTCAAGCTGGTGTGAGGATGTGCGAATCTGACCAATAGCACATCGTACTGCATGAGACAAGTGTACATCCATGTAACTGGGTCTGATCACAAAACCATCTGCTGTGAGCTGAAGAAAATGCTCTCTCTGTAGAAAGCCATCTTCGTGCCCAGCTCCTCAATCGGCTGTATCCATGTCCTCCTAATGTCCAGCTGAACTAAATCCTGACGGATGAGTCTGGTAATCTCTGTCCGTGTGAGAGTGAGAAAGGGTGCCTCCAGAGAATACTGGAAGGGAGGCAATCTGTCCATGCTAAAACCATGTGCCTGGAACCAAGATGTCATCTGTCCATACCAACAAGCCGTGTCTCCCTGTAAAGCTAATTGTCGAGAGGACTCAAGGGCGAGGCGTGCATATCTGTCTCGGGGGAGATCCCACAAGCCATGTATGTAGGAGACTGATCTCGTAAGAGCCTCGATCACTAGAGGGGCAGCCGCCAGCTCTGCTCGAATAATCTCATGAGGTACCAAGGCCTTGGCTCTAATAATCCTAGCAATCATAGATACCAAAGGCCTCTCCATACCTCTCCACCCGCCTGCGCTGTGATGGCCCACTGAAGGTCCCCATATCTCACTCCATAAAGCATAGTTGATGTCACACTAGTGTCAAAAAGCCAAAGTTTCGTTCGAGGTTCCTGAAACTGAACCTGCGAACACATTCTCTCCAAACCACCCAGGGCTGCATGTGCTCTAGTCAATCTAGTCTCTGCTGCTCTCCTCATCGAAAACACTGGCCCACTGAATACTACCCCAAGATATGTATATGCATCTGTATACTCCACAATCTCTTGCCCATATGCAAATGTGGGAGCTGATTGCCTAACCCACTGTGGCGTGGTGTTAAACACCATAACCTTTTTTTTGCCAAGGTTGACAGACAATCCACTATCATGTGCAAACTCATGTAAAGCATCCAGATGACGCTGCATACCCTCAGGGGAGTCAGAGATCAACACAATATCATCAGCATATAACAATAGTGGGATCCATGTACCTGCTAGCTGGGCTCCTCTGTCCCCCAATCTCTCAATGTAGTCAGAAGCCTCATCCATATACATACCAAATAATGAAGGAGATAACGGGCAACCTTGCTTCACTCCTATAGTGGAGTGAACCAAAGTAGAGACCCCCTCTGGGGTGTGTACCTGTCCTGCAACTGATCTATATAAAGCCATAATCCCCCATATGAGCTCTGTGGATACCCCCATCTCTTGTAATCGCCTCATCAATCTGGCTCTGGGCACTGTATCAAATGCTTTGCGGAAGTCCACAAAGCTACAATAAATCCATCGCCCATGCGACCTGCCCTCCTCAATAATGGCCCGCAAAGTCAAGATGTGGTCAAGAGTAGAGAAACCTCTCCTGAACCCTGCCTATCCCTTTGCTCGAATGCCCTCTCTCTCTGCCCATCTACTCAACTTCTGCTCAAGAATGGATGCATACAATCGTGCTAGTGTGTGACCAATCATAATAGTGCGATAATTCCCTGGCTCCATAGGGTCCCCTGACTTGAAGATAGGCACGATGGTGGACATACTCCAAGTCTCGGGTAAGCCTTCACACATAGCACGATTGAACATCACTGCTAGAAGCTCTGCCAGCATGTCTCTCGCATGAATAAAGTGCTCAGTGACCAATCCATCATGATCATATGCTCTCCCAGTCTTCATCCTATCAATGGCCTTCCTTACCATCTCTGCGGTAAAGAAAGTACATGTCTGTGAGCATGGTGCTGGCGGGTCAGGAAAAGGTGTCTGTCCAGGAACTGTATATAGAGATGCTGCATAACTACCCCAGACCTCTGTAGAAGTGATGGCCAAAGCAGGGGAGGACTCATGAAACAAACGCCAAGCCTCCCTCGAATCCTGGCTCAAGAACAGCTAGTATAATTCCTGCTCTAGCTGAGCAAGGAAGGGCCGCTTCTTCCTTCGCACAAGGCGCCGGAAGGCAATACGTGACTGTTGATGAGTAGTGACTCCCAAAGCAACCTCCCGTTGCAGTCGGGCTCTTGTCTCTCTGC
Source organism: Cibotium barometz (assembly GCF_041138505.1). Lineage (NCBI taxonomy): Eukaryota > Viridiplantae > Streptophyta > Polypodiopsida > Cyatheales > Cibotiaceae > Cibotium > Cibotium barometz. The sequence continues at coordinate 8,547,888 of NC_141055.1, forward strand.
ACTCCTCATCATACCAGCTGTTCTAGGGCATACACCTAGAACGCTGTCTCTGTCCAGGCTGAGTATGTGGATATGCCTCTCTCGCTGCATCCTGTAAAGTCTCTGTCAGTATATGGGTCAGCTCCTCCAAAGGTCTCCCTGGCTCCTCTGTGTACAGACGTCTATAAATCCCATCTCTGTAGACAGCATCAGTCTCTGAAGTAAAAGTATATCGAGTGTGATCTGCCCCTCGTGTCCTCTGAGCTGTGGTAAAGTGAAAAGAGATGGTCAATGTCAACAATGCATGATCCACTACTACCCCAATGGGCCGAGATCCAACTGTGAAGTCCTCAATGCATGAAACAAAGCTCGGCATAGCCATAACATAATCCACTGTGCTAGCACCATGTCTATGTGGAAAGCAAGTAAATCCAGCTCTGCTGACGGAAACCTATGCAAGCCATTAAGTATGGCCAACCCATGTGCAGTCCCCATATCTACCAAATATCTCCCATACTCTGTGCACTCCACATCCTGTGAGCGTCTGTCTAATCCCATATCCAGAGTGTCCAGCTCTCTCAGCATCTCCTCTGAGGTATCATAAAAGGCTGTCTGGCGGTTGCCCATCCGGGCATTAAAGTCCCCTAACAGGATGATGTCTCCATCCCTAGAGAACTCCCATATGTCATCATCTAGCACAGAGAAAGGAGACTGCCCTCTAGGTGCTGCATATGTCGATGTACTAGGAGCAAAATACCATATGGCAATATACAGGAATCTGCTTGTGTCGGCCCTCAGTCTCACCCACAAGGAGAGAGAGAGAGAGGGTGTGTGTGTGTGAGAGAGGGAGAGAGTGTGTGTGAGTGTGCGTGAGAGAGAGAGAGAGAGGGGCTGCCTTGAGCAAGGTTTAAGCCTTAAGGGAGGCCCAAGGGAGAGAGAGTGTGTATGAGAGACTCGAGAGGGGGTGTGAAAGCTTAGAGGGGTTTCCGGCCCTTATAGCCTTTCCCCCTATCTAGAGACTCAAACGGACGAAAACAGACAGAAAAACGAGCAAGTCTCAAATGGTAAAAAACGGGCGGAATCCAGAAATAGCAAAAAAAAAAAGTCGACTATGACTAGACGCTTCGAACACCTTGATCTGTTACGAGACGCACCTCGTAACAAGTATGCTTATCGCAAGTATTGGCTTGATAAATTGCAGTAATGCCGTGACAGGTTGCCATTGGAGCTAACTCTATTGTCCCTATTCTTGGCAAAGGGACAATGCTCCTCATTCCGGATGTCAGTGGAGGGAAGTACATCTCGAGAGTGCTATATGTGCTTCATTTAGGATTTCATCTCCTTTTTGCACATGAGATTTTGCAAATTGAGCACTAAGTTATGGAGGATTCAGTGATCATTCAAGACCCTCTCACTGACAAGATCCTTTGGCAAGGCATCGAGGACCATGGCCTCTACAAACTCACGGCTCTTTATTCTCACACAAGAAGGTTGTATCCATACGTACATACCTTATTATAAGGTATGTTTTAGTGTACAATATGATATTGTACTGTATTGTACGGATCCGCACGTGGCAGTTTGCCCCCCCCCCCAAAAAAAACTAACCTTTGGCCCAAGATCCTCCTGTAGATATTGATTTTTCACCACCCATAGGTGCTTGCTTGTAGCCGCTTAGTTATCCACCCGTAGGCGATGTTGCCGAGGAAGCACCAAGGGGGGTCCTAGGCAAACACCCTCACCACTTGAGCTATCACCTCATTGGCAAGTACATGGCAGTTTTTAAAAACATTTTGGGCCAAAAAAAACCGTAGGTCAGCCGCCGTCGCCAATTTTAGCCGACTTATGAAAAGTGCGAACATAGCCATTCCTCTCATTGATACAGATATTGCAGCAAGAGCTGATGATGATGCCGTGCCAGTCGTTGTGGTCACTGCCATTGCAGAGCTAGAGCTGAGAGTATGATAGCGAAGGAAACATGTCAACAGATGGAGCTCTCATTTTGGTAATTGCGTTGTTGTTGAATGTTCAGAAATGAATTGTTTTTCATTCATTTTTCTGTATATATATGTAGAGTATATAGTATATTTTTTATGTTTTTACGGACCTTACATATTTAACGTACCTCAAAATCTCAACCCGTACCTTACCATACCTTTCCACCTTGTCACAGAGGTACCTGCACAGGTGATCTTTGGCATGCTAGATTTGGACATCTTCACTTGGAGGCCTTGCGGAAGGCTTTTCGGGAGCAGCTTGTGGATGGATTGCTAGATGTTGGCACACATGAGGGCCCTTGTCAATCTTGTCTCAAAGGGAAACTATACATCGAGAGGCTTTCCAAAGAAGGCTACATTTCGAGCTATTGCACCTTTGGAGTTGGTTCCTGCGGATTTGTGTGGCCCGATGCGCACTCCGTCTCTTGGTTCTGCTAGTTATGTTTTTCTTTCGGTTGATGATTTTAGCCGGTATACCTGGGCTATTTTCTCAAATCCAAAGATGAAACTTTCAACAGATTCCAAACATGGAGAACCTTGGTGGAGAAACAGTGGGGACACTTTGTCTTGACATTACGAGTCGACAAAGGAGGCGACTTTACTTCTCGCGAGTTTAACTGGTATTGTGAGCTATATGGCATTCAATGGGAGTTTGACAACATAGGTACTCCTTCACAAAATGGCGTGGTGGAGCAGAAGAACCAAACGATGATTGAGATGGCTTGGACAATGTTGGAACATCGGAGTCTTCCTCAAAAGCTTTGGGCGGAGGCAGTTGCTACTATTGTTTATATTCTTAATTGGTCCCCTACTATTGCTGTTCCAAGGCAGACCCCCTTTCAAGCCTACCTCAATAGAAAACCCACAGTTTTTCATTTTCGGGTGTTTGGATCAGATGCATTTGTTCATGTACTTGACGGTGATAGGGGGAAGCTGGACGCTAAGTCCAAGCATCATATTTTGGTTGGTTACAACTTAGAATCCAAAGGTTATCAGCTCTACAATCCGGCAACCTTGAAGATCATCGTTAGTAGAGATGTGGTGGTTGATGAGACTTTATCTTCCATTGCAGAGGGGGCTTCTTCATCTTTAGGGGCTGATTCAACTCGGCCTCTCCTTGGTTCCTCACTGGATCCTCCTGTTCCTCTTCCTCGCCTTGACCCATCACGTCCTCGAGCACCTCAGGCAGAGGAATCATCCGACATTGATCAAGAGGAGGAGATTTCAGTGGATGCTCCACATCAGGCTACATCTCAGGAGCACGGTTCGACTTCTAAGGGATTGGTTGTACTAGACATTGTGGGACTCGGGGGTAACACGGTTGCCTTCACCTCTAGTAGGGGGTCCCTGTCGATCAGAGCGGTTGCGTACCACGACATCATCTCAGGAGAACCTGTGCGTCAATTATGCACTGATGTCATGCATCTAGAAGGACTCGGAACGTACTCATATTGGGGAGGCGCTTTCCAAACCAACTTGGAAGCAGGCCATGGAAGTGGAGCTTGACTCTATTGAACGGAATTAGACTTGGAGTTGGTTCCTAGACCAGCAAAGCGGAAGGTGATTGGTGTCAAGTGGGTCTATAAGACCAAGTACAAATCGGATGGGAATCTGGATAAGCACAAGGCCAAGCTTGTGGCCAAAGGCTATTCTTAGAAAGGTTGCTTGGATTTTGATGATACCTTTGCACCGACTGCTCGGATGGTGACCATACGGACTGTTCTTACTCTTGTTGCACTCTCATTGGCCCGTCTTTCAGATGGATGTCAAGTCGGCATTCCCCAACGCGGAGCCAAAGGAGGAAGTTTGTGGAACAGTCCCCAAGATTTCAGATTCTTGGCTCCAAAGGTACAGTCTATATGCTGAAAAAGGCCTTATATGGTTTGAAACAAGCCCCTAGGGCTTGGTATGAGAAAATTGATGCTTTCTTTCAACAGAAGGGTTTCAAGTGGTCGGCGATTGATCCAAATCTCTACATTTATCCCGAGAAAGAGTGGTATACTCTTATCATTCTCTATGTGGACGACTTGATCATTACAGGCAGCCATGCAGCACATATTGCTCAGACAAAGGTTGCCCTTAGTTAAGAATTTGAGATGACAAATCTTGGACCCCATCCTTGGGAGGTTCTTTGTATTTTATGCTGCTTGTTGACGATTGTAGCAGATTCACATGGGTTTATTTTCTTTCCCAAAAGGACCAAGCTGTGGCATGTGATGGTGGAGAAAGAGTTTGGCTTGCAGATAAAGACTCTTCGGGCTAACAAAGGAGGAGAGTTTTCTTCGAATGCATTTGTGTGGTTTTGTGCGGAACATGGTATCAAGCGGGAGCTGGCCAATATAGGTTCGCCTTTAGAGAATGGAGTAATTGAGTGAAAGAGGCGAGGATGATGTTGGAGCATCGTGATCTTCCTCATCCAGTTTGGGGAGAGGTTGTGGCTATGGCTATCCATATCCTCAACCGATCTCCGACGATTTCAGTACCAAAGATGACTCCCTTTGAGGCTTATTTTGGCAGGAAACCAAATGTCTCCCATTTTCGTGTGTTTGGGAGTAATGTCTATGTTCACATTCCAAAGAAGCAAAGGGAAAGCTTGACTTGAAGTCCCAAAAGCTTGTCTTTGTGGGATATAACTCTCTTTCCAAAGGATATAGGTTGTATAACCCGAAGTGGAATGAGGTTGTTGTCTGCAGAGATGTTTTTGATGAGCCTGTTCCAGCTTCCACTGTTGATGAGCTGCCACTTCTTGGAGACCCAGATGAGTCTAATGATGATTCCCAGTCGATTGTTCCAGCTGGACAGCCTCGATCAGCTGAAGAGGTTGAGCCCACGGCTGGAGATGAGCCCCCATAGCAACAGGAGGCTCCGCGTTCTGTTCGAGTACCCAGGTGGTTGTTAGACACCCTTCGGGAGTTAGGTGTTACGGAGCTTCCCTCTGAGTGGATTACAGAGGACGGACCGCGAAGATTGCATAGAGTTCGTGACAAAAGTCATTCAGCGGAGCTCTTACAGGTAAACTATGCTTTGATGTCTCGTATCATGCGGGACAAAGAGCCCACTTCCGCAAACAAAGCCCTTTCACAGGATACTTGGAGGAAAGCCAAGTAGGTGGAACTCGATGCCATAGAGAAGAATAAAACTTGGAAGTTGGTTCCGAGGCTGTCAAAACGGACAGTCATTGGTGTCAAGTGGGTCTTTAAGACCAAGTATACATCAGATGAGTCGGTGGACAAACACAAAGCCAGACTTGTGGCTAAAAGTTAAGCTCAGCGGCCTGGCATCGACTATGAGGATAACTTTGCACCGACAGCGAGGATGACCACGATTCGGACGGTTCTTGCCCTTGCCTCTTCTTAGTGGTGGCTCGTATATCAGATGGATGTGAACAGTGAAATCTGCGTTCCTTAATGGTGACTTGCAAGAGGAGGTGTATGTTGAGTAGCCTCCAGGCTTTGAGATTCCAGGATCACCTGGCTGACTATGCATTTTGCTGGTCGTGAGCACATATGTTGCTGTCGGCCTGTTTTGGATTGGCCGACCAGCAGCCTGAGGCCATATAAAATGGCCCCTTGCCCCCCACACTTGCCATTGTGTATTTCGGGATTTTCTTGTGTGTATATAGCAGAGTTACACAGCTTCTCTCTCCCTCTATCATCTGCGTTTTGCTCTCTACAGCAGTTGTCTTCATTTCCGTTGCGCATTCTGACACACTCTTGGCTTAAGCATGTACTATGGTGAAGCCACTTTTCTATTAGTCTAGGAAACGCCCGAAACACGGGTTTTTAAAGCCGTTTCAGGCTTCAGCTGTTCCGGGGGTCAAAAGTTTTGAAAGGTGCTGCAGCCGTCTCCATTTGTGAAACAACATATTTTGGCCCTTCCTCCTCCCCATCCAGCCCCCTTGATGACGCTTGCCATTCCTTGCAAAAATGCCCAATGTTAGCTTCTAATTAGTTCTTTCTTCTCACCAATCTTCTTTCTGCTAGTCTTCCTTCATTTACTCTCCTATTTTCTAACATCTCCTTGTGTTTCTTCTCTGTCGTCTTCTCCCTTATTTTGCATCTCCCTTGTTGATGTGGCGTTCTCCATTCCCGTTCTTCTCATTTTTGTTCCCATTCCCATTCCCATTCCTTTTCTCATAAGTACATGTTTCTCTTCCTAGCCAATTTGCACCAATTTTCACTGCCTCATTCGCTATTGAATTGTGATGTCCAAAATATCTAGTATTCAAGTATTTGCCTTGGTGTGTATGGGCGTGTCCGCTTCCCACATGGCTATCCTGGGCATCCTGTAGTGAGGTGTCATGTTCTCCCTTTGTTACATGTGCATATTGCACTAAGGCACCATGTGGACATAATTGGACACTTAGTACACCCATAATTACCTTTTGGAGGAGCATTGCGCATGTTGTGAGCCCTTGTGTAGGGAGTGGTGCAAGGTCTTTCTGGTGAGTGACCTGGATTTTTACAGGGAGGGTTTTTGCTTGGAATGTTGTTCAATTTTGTGGCTCTATCTGCCTTGAGTTTATGTAATGACTCTACCAACTTGTGTTGTGTAAGCCAAAGGATGCTGGTGAAAGTGGGCATCCACCTCAATAGGCCAGAAGGAAGCCCCTCTATGGTGCTCCCAGAAAGGCCCATGTCATGCTTTGTTAAAGTTGACAAGCAGCCTGAAATAATTGCTCATGTTCCGCCTCCTTAATGACAAGAAGTCTCATTGAGCTCCATAAATCTTCAAATGGTTAATTGTTATATTATGACAGTTTTCTTTGCTTTGTGGAGAGGGAAACCTTGCCATAATGTTTGTGAGGGTCCTGTTTCTGAAGTGATTAACACCAATTGGAATGTGTAATTGTAGTTTTTGATAAATTTTCAATGGTGGTTTTTCTTGTAGTCTAGTCTTATTCGCAGCCATATGAATCAAAAGTTTGTGGTGTGCTTATCACTTGCCATAGTAATAGCTCTTTGATTTGAAGCAGGTACATGAAGAGGCAACATTTGGTGGATGTAACAGAGATTTTTAGTGTCCTTGGCAAGGAGAAGAAGTACCGTTTGATCAAACTTGCATTCTACGTGTTCCTCTTTTTTGTTGTCATTTACAGGTTTGGCCATTTTATGCTCTATGTGGTCTATGCTACTGGGTTCTTTGTTGGATGCTTTAAGTTTCTTTTTAAGAGGAGAAGCTGTTGGTGAAAGGGCTGGTTAGGTCAAATGATGTGTTAGTCAAATTTCTAAAGCCCTCCCAAGTATAGCCCAAGGCATGCCTACATGCATCATTATCTCACATCCAATGCATGTGGACATACTAGGGCCAGGGCTAGAGCTAGGGCCTCTAGCAAGGAGGGGCATCATATACATGGTTGCCTCTATCCTCCCATGTGACACATGGCTAGGGCAAGAAGTAATTAGGTCTTGATGTCAGCCATGTGAGTGGAGGAATGATGGCCAGCAAGTGAACTCTTAGTGGGAAAGCACAATTTGGCTTTGCATGCCAAGAATGGGGATACACCACCTTGAGGTAAAGAACCCTAGCCTACGAGTAGAAACCAAAGATGGAAAGAAGGCGTGATCAGCATGAAACCCAGCTACAGCTAGATTATCAGAAAAGAGGGAGACTACATGTGAGGGTGTGGGGGAAAAAGCCACGGCCATTTGATCCCATCTAATCTTGGGTGCTAGATGCGTAGAAAAGTTGCTCTTATTCGTGCAGAGCTTCAGAGCTGTCAATTTGTCACCAAGTTGCAACCGTCATTCTCTATCCATTGGTGTGCTACACTTGCAGGCAGAATAAGCTCGTGCCAGCTTTGCAGCCCTTTTATGTCTAGCTATGTTGTAGTGATGTTTCCATGTAATACTACTTTCCTATTCCTCTCTGTAATGCATTACAAGTGAATTTGTGGATTGTGCCTCGCTTTTAAGACCTTCAGCTGCACCAGATCAGGGCATATAGATAGATTCCAGCATCCCGACCTCCAGACGCCTAGGTGCTGCAAGATGCCCTCAGATGACACATGAGAGACCCAAAGCTCACCCTGAGTAGCTAAATGCATAGAGTAGAAAGAGCCAGCCATAGTAGTCTTCCTCAACGTCTCTTCCATGTGATAAATCCTCTGAACGTATGTAATCAGCTGAAATGAAGCATCCATGTGCATTGGGTGAGCAGCAAACTTGGCTAAAATTGAGCTGAGAGCACTCATAGAGGGGGATAGAGAGTCGTGAAGGCAAAGACAATTGGCCATCGTCAAAGAGACATGGTGAGAGGCATGGATGATGGTAGGGGTGGTGGTGGGTAATTAGATAAAAACTGGTCACCCTTGAAGTATGGGTAGCCAATAAGGTGGCACATCTACACACACACACACACACACACACACACACACCACACACACAAAAGAAAGAAAGATTGTATTAACATCTACAAAAGATCTGAAGGTTCTATGAGACCAAAAAGATGTTACATTTGATCCATAAGTAAACTGGATGTCAGGATAAAATGAAAAAGAAAAACCAAGCTGCCAAAAGAAAGACAAGGCCAGCGTACTACGCAGGCTGTGTGTATACAATGGAGTTGGAAGAAAAACTGCATGTGTCTGGACTCATGATGTGTCATCCTCTTCTATGTGTAAATGGAAGCAATGTACACTATCCGTAGTGGAGAAAGTCCTGGCTTTGGAGCTGACGAGTAGAGGGTCTAAGGAGACGGAGAGAGAAAAAGAGAGAGAGTTCTATTAATGTCTGCACAAAGACCAAAGGATCCATGAGACCAAAAGAGTTGCAATGTGTCCATGAAATGACAGAATCGTGGGAAAAACTGATACAAATACAAACCCAACTAGAGCCGAGAGAGGAAACAACAGTCTTGTAAGTGCCACTGGTACAATGCTACAATGATATAGATCAAAGTGGGTCCTCCACATCTATTACTGTATAGAGGCTCTCCACATCCACTGTCAAAATTTGTAAATCCCAATTTCATACTTTCAACCTCGATCGCATCTTATTTCACACCCAATTGTAGAAATTTCGTACATTTTCCTTTATTTCACATTTTTTTTCTAATTTGATTTGACAATGTCACTTTGAAACCTCTCCGTTTCGTCCATAGAACGTGTTGAAGCAACGAAACAAACGAAAGGTTTCTTGTGACTATGGCCGTAGTCCTCATTGTCAGAAGATGGGAGGAGGAGTCGATGATGGAGGCTTGGGAGGCATCCCTGTGTGGTGTTCCAGGATGGGGGAAGCCCTCCACAACCCTATTAAAGAGAGTTGCAAGAATGGGAGCTAAGACCTGATGTCCATATTTGAAGGGCTTGGCCAGTAGGCTTGCATGATCTTGAGCCCGGCCATTGTGTAGCATAAACATAGCCCATGTAACATTGGCGGGTGTTAAAAGGCTGGATGATGTGCGACGAGGAATGTATGACATGTGGTGTGCGCTGATCCAGCACATCATACATGTATCATGCATAAGATTCCCAGATTAGGGGATCAGCGATGGGTGTAGGTGGCCGCTTTTGAGAGAGAATTGTTAGAAGTTTATTCAGAGAGAGAGAGAGGATATATAGCACAACATAATTTAATATAAAAGTGCCTTAGTGGTCATGCTTTTGTACATTGCCTGTGGTCTATGATTCTTCGGGTGGGGCTTCCCTATCCAAGTCCGTTAGAGCGGAGCGATCTTTTTTTTCCCTTCCCCGTTGGTGGTCTCTGTGAATGAAATTTCAGTGGGAAATGCCTTCAGCCAAGTAGCTATATGCTCCTCGTTGAGGAGACCAACCTGAAGGTTGTCACGAAGATGGCCATGGGTTGGCTTGCTGCTGGGACTCTGCCAATGAGAGCTAGGGGTACTCTTTTTTTTTTCTTTTTTTGGTTTTTTTTGGGGGGGGGGGGGGGGACTGTTTAGAATAGGCTCTATCATTTTTTTTTCGACTGGCCTTAGGCTCAAGATCCTCCCGTAGTTACTGGTTTTCCAGCGCCCGTAGGTGCTTAATTATCTGCCCGTAGGCGATGCAGCCGAGGAAGCGCCAAGGGGGGTTTTGAACCTAGAACCTCTTGGTCCTAGGCAAACACCTTCACCACTTGAGCTATCACCTCATTGACCGGGCTCTAACATTTTATTATTGAAATGTGCAGGTTAGTTTTGACAGCAGTGCTCTCAGTTTTGGAAACTGATGGTGAGAAACCTCACGTGGAGAGTTTCTGAAGGTAAGCGGGATCAAGAAGAAGTATATATGATCAGTCACTTAGTCAACCTCTTTGTTGCAAACAGTCTAGTCTGCTAATTTGGGATTTTTTTATTTTTTATTTTTGGGGGGGGGGGGGGGGGGGGGTCAGAATACTGTCTATCATGGCTTCTTAACCAAAGGGACTAAAGAGGAGGTGCAAACTTAGGATATTAGAGTTGCGAAAAGAAGAAGTACAAGACGTCGTGAGGCTGTGTATCATATATATATGCTTTTCTCTTTTGGTGTATTTTTTCACGGTCTTGCATACATTCAGAATTGGCTATACTGCCCGCTATGTGAGCTGGTGTCTTGTTGTATGCCTGGAGCCACTACTCTGTTTTGCTGAAGGTAGTTTAGGAAATGATTTTATTGAGGGTTTGTTGGTTTCCATGATGTGGATAGTCTCCAAAAGCATATTCCAAAGCCACCTTTTGTAAGATTTAACCTGTGGACGTTAGAAATCATGCATGTCATATGTGGAGTAGTTTAGTTGTTAATGCTTATTTTCTGCTTTGCAAAATTCTCAAACTAGAACTTGGGGTAGCTTCTAAGGTGGTTTCATTGGTGCCTGCATTTTAATGCAGCTGAATTTCAAGTTTAATGAAAGTAGGTACGGCCAAGTTGGTAGTTTGCATGGAGAAGCATTCCAAACAAAGCCTCCAGGCAGCTTTATAGTACCGTGTATGCAAAATATTCGCATGTGTCATGAAACTGTAATGAGATATTATTATCCATATTGTGTTGACCCTCATTTACAGAACACTATGCTTAAGTAAGAAAGGGGCATCTACAACATCTGCAGCTGGCTTTATCTATAAAACATGGGTATTGATTGCCATAGAAGCATCAATCTATCAAAGTCCTTGTCAAGTTTTAACGTAAGATGATTGCTATTGACTATGTTTTCTGTTGACTTTGGAGAATAGGGCATTGCATTATCTTAGTTATTTGCCCCAGTGCTGACTTGCAAATGAAATGGCATAGATGCAGTGTGATTCTATTGACAAGAGGTGGTTTGGGAATTTTCACTATTTATTGCAAGGTTTGACACGACAAAAATGGACAACTAAGCTACAAAATCTCAAAATAATTTAAGATGAATCTCTGATAGTAAATGCTTTTGGTTGTAATCATGCATCTATGCAGCCCATTGCCCCAAGCATTTGTAAGAAGTGAACAATAACTCTTGCCATATCATTCTCTATGCATCTCTATTCGATAATATAAAAGTTTTGCGATATTTAAGTTTCACCAGAACATATAAATGGTAAAGAATCCATGCTCCAGTGTGAAGTTTGCTGATAATTTGGGTGGTGTTGGTGGATTGCATTGAGGGTAGAGGATAGGATTTCATTCACGAAAGAGTAGTTAGTGAGGATACACTTTCAAGGGGAATGCAAATTTTTTTTGGGCCCATGTCTAGAACTTTGGCATTCACTATCATTTTATATTTGGGGTTTGGATGGTGGAGCCTATATTTCAATCCCTTTTGCGCCTTATTAATCAAGATGTGTTGTTGTTGCAACTAGTTACATCAAGGTGTCATGTTGCTAGTTTTGTTCGTAACTCTATTGATGGTGGATAGTGCATATTTTGGCTTACGTGCTCATAAATGAAGAGAGGTTGCTTGTGTTTCTCCTAGTTGTAGCTCTTGTCCCAATAGTCACAGGGCAGGAGCCACTGCCTTCTCCCTCTCCGTAACAAAGTCACAACTTCATGACATAGACATTGCTATGGCATTGCTATCTAGCCTTCTTACAAAGTGGCATTCTTGATCCTGTGGTACGAAGGAGAGTCTTGTCAGGCAAGTGCCTCAAATAACCCTTGTTATGGAATGCCACTCCCTCTTAGTTTAACTTCATCTCGTAGGGTAAGCTCTCACCAAGTTGGAGTTTTTGAAACACACACACACAATGTCCACTAGTTAAAAAGTATTTACAATGTTACTCAATCTTTTGCTAGAATGCATAGTTTGAATCAACAGTGTTCATTGATGTAGATACAATATCTCCTTGTTCTTAAATGCCTTCAACTTCTCTTCATCAACCTTATTTTGAAAATAGTCCTTAATCAGACGATCTTTCTTCTTGCAATAAAAGCAAGGTTTAGGTCTTCTTTTTCTTCTCTTCTTTAGACATCATGGTAGATTATGTAGTATCTACTTATACACTTGAGGATTCAATGCCATTTGATAAAACTTCCAATCGAGCTTCTTCTATTACCAAATGTGATGCTGCACTAACAAGGGTTAGATTGGGTCGATTGGCAATGACTCGAATCACATTATTAAACTTTAGGTGCATTGAGAAGAGTGACAAACTTCTTCTGTAATAATTTTTCGGTCCTTGAAAGTTAATTCATGAGACTTTTGATACTACTTAAATGGGTTGCAACAATATCCTCAAGATAGAAGCATAATAAATCAAGCAACCTTGGCTATAGAGAAATAGTTGGAAGACTAATATAAGACAAATACTAAAAGAGATTCAAAAGTCGAGATATAGACACTCATAATCTCTTACCACATCCATAAAGCTCCACATTAAAAGCTAAAAAATCTCCAAGGCCTTGAGCTAAGGCAGTCTCATAGTATCATGGCTCCACCTTCTCCTCCGTGGAGTAGCATATCTCAGCACATGGAGCACCTTCTACTTGTGGAGTAGCGTAACCTTCTCAGCACGTGGAGCACCTTCTGCTCTATGAAGAGGCATGGTAACCTTCTCAGCACCGTGGAGCACCTTTTGCTCTTTTTGGAGCAACGCAACACCTTTAACACGAGTAACACCTTTTGCATGGGCAACACCTTCAAATAAGATGGAGCAATACATGCCATCATCATTGCAGGAGCAGACCACTCGATTAGAGAACCTCTCTTTCTCTCGTAGAAAATCTCTCTTTTTCTCCTCTCAGAATGTCTCATATAGTTACACTCAAACAACAGGATGTTGAATTCTCTCCTCCACACTAGAGATTTAGCTTATGCTTCCTCTTAATGATGCAATCCATATTTGATTAGGGAGCTAAGTATCATGGAAAACCTTCTTTAATAGTACTACGTAATGAAGAGAGATTAGACTCACATCCTCATATAAATGCTTCACTAAGAAGATAGTCATGTGGATGCCAACACACAATTAGCTCCACATTAATACTCTTCACAAAAAAGATATTGATTAGGATGTTTACACAAAGATAAATCCTACACAAAGTATAGATTAGAAACTTAACACAAAGTTAATTCCTACACAAGCAAGCATCACAAAGATCTTAATCAATAGCTAAACATGCATTACAAAGGGCTTGACCAAAGAGCTAAAACAACTCCTCACATAGAGAGCTTTCAAGAAAGATGGCTCTGATACCATATTGGAGATTCAACAAGAATCAAGACTCACTAAATGAATAGGTAAAGTAACACAACAACTCAAACTAGACACAAGATGTAGTCCACAAACAACTAGGCACCTAGCCCTTTTATTCAAGTGCTAATATAAGAGTTATACAAGATGATTGTTGAGCTCTTTGTGACCTCTCATTATATAGAGAGGATAAGAAGAGGGCCTCCAAAAGAATGACATCACCGATGTTGTATAATGCTCCTTGACAACATCTAGGCCACCTCGTAACTCCCCTCAAATAGGATGCCAGCTTGACCCATGCCATGTGACTCTCTCGCCATCTAGACTCCTAAAATTGACTAGCTTACCTAGTCCTTGTACACCTTGTAAAAGCACCCACCATAAAGGCTAAAGATATATCAAAAGCTAAATCATATTTCCAATAGCAAGGACATGGTGTAGAGCCACACCATTTGGCCTAAAACCCACCATGAACAAAGATCCACCAAGCGGGAGTCCCATATAACAATGTTTTACCCAAACCTTGAGCCTTGTTGAATATCCTCGTCAAGCTACTGGAAACCCATGGCTTTTATGAAGGGAACTTGTCCCATTTGGGTTCTAAAATCCTCGCCATCCACACAACCTTAGAAGCCAAAAAGATCTAGGTGCTTGCCTTAGTACCCATAGTACCACCCAATAAGGGTACGCTTCGTTGGATCCCAACAAATGGCTACAAGCACAAGGATTCTATGAAGGAAACCCCCTCATTTGGGTGCCAAAATCAAAGAAATCTATGGCCTAGATCCTTGTAAATGCATCTTTAAATGTTAAATCCAAGTGGGTTTGAAGACCCAAAGCTATACGTCTGATGCCAACTCTCAAAAGCTTAAGCAAGAATGGAGAGAAATGGCTTCCACTTTGACTCATGTGCTGACACCATCTTTAGAAAATTCGAAAGAGCTCGTGGACTCTAAACAAAGCAAGAGGTAACACCTTTTCCATGTGTAGTGGCCTTGGCCCCTACTCATCCCTGTTCCAATCAAAGAAGAGTCGCCCATGGTGCCAAAATCTAAAGAGAACCGTGCATACACTTCTATGGCACCATTGATAAGTAACCCCGTGACTCAAGAAGATCACCCACCCCCATGACTCCATAACACTTGTATGTGCCGTGTTGCAACACCAAGTGACTAGTTGGAACTGGAAAGATAAAGCTCAATCAAGCATGAAATTAAGGTTGATAATAGTGATATCAAGGCGTTCATCATTGGATGAGCAAGGGGCTCTCTATTAATTATACACACATGCATACTTGGGAATGATAAAAAAATTTAAAACCCAAAAAAAAAACTAAAGAAGTGGCCAAAAAATAAAAACACGCACATGCAGCTACGAGCACATAGCACATACACACACTTACACTCACTCGTATGTGCACTCACACATATAAGCACCTACACTCATCTACATGTGCACCCACTTATCACTCACCTGTATGTGCATCCACATATACATGCATACACACTCAACCCTCCTAAAAAAAACTACCCCTCCTTGGGCCCTTTTAGTTTTTTTCTCACTTAGATCCTTTATAAATTTTTCCCCAGATTTTTGGAACACCCCTTTCCTAGGAGAGAATTTCTACACACAAGCACCCACACATATACACACCAACACACATGTTGGCTCACATCACCACGTTATCATGTAGGCTCATGTAACCACGTTAACACTTGAGAAAATGAATCTAAAAAAAATTCGACTCACATCACCACATCATCACATAGTCATGATCATATTGCCACACCATCAACCAAAAAAACTTTTAAAAAATCTTTAGAAGAAAAAGGCTCATGTGCCTATGTCATTGGAAACGTCATCGCTTGGGAAAAGATCTTTTAAAAAAGGCTCACATCACCACATCATGATGTAGGCTCACATTGCCACATCATCACCTTTAAAAAAATCTTTTTTTGGCTCACGTCACCATGTCATCACTAAGGGGGGGGGGAATCTTATTAAAAAAGGCTAATATCACCATGTGATCATGTTGGCTCATGTTGCCATGTCATCACTAAAAAAACTCTCAAAAATATATTTTTATTACTATAATAATCATAACAATATAAGAAAGAGAGTAATTGAAAAGAAGAGAAGACAAGAGAAAGAGAGCAAGAGAAGATGAGAGAGAGAGAGAGAGAGGGCGCATGAAAACCTCCCTTGAGAAGAGAGAAAGAGAGCAAGAGAAGAAGAGAGAGAGAGAGAGAGAGAGAGAGAGAGAGAGAGAGAGAGGGCACATGAAAACCTCCCTCGAGAAGAGAACTGTTGAGAAGAGCATTTAATGGGGGTGCAGAGCCATTAACACAAAATTGAAGCCGACAAAAGCGATGATTCACTTAACCATGCCTGTATCTCTCTCCAAAATCTACATCTGTGCTACTCTTGAAGTAATGTAGCGATGGCCAAAAGGTCACAAACAAAGTCACATACCCAAGGTCAGCATTGTCTAGCACTCCAAATTTGACCCCCAAGCCAAGGAAGCTTTGTAATGTTTTCCTTATTTCTACCCCCGATGTTGCCATGCTTTAAAAGCAAATGGAATGAATGGCCGCACCAACATTTTAAAAAGAGGCTAAAGAAACAGCGGATCCCTTTGACCATGTCTAATAAGCCACCCATAGTTCGTCATGTACATACCAACCAAATTGGGTGTCTTAAAATTCTTCCATTCTCATAGCAACCTAATCTCATTTCCACTTGTTATATCGACTAGCCTTGTTACACGTTATAACCACCAATTTCCTATCGCAAACCATGCATAAGAGTCAAGAAAACATACAAAAAAGTGTTAAAGAAAGCAGTGTGTTAGAGCTTTAACTGGAAGAAGCTTCTACATGGCCCACCTTTTGCCCAATGCCCATGTATGTTTTAACCACTCTGTTAGTTGAAGAAAGTAATGTGTTAGAGTTTTAACGAGAAGAAGCTTCTACATGGCCCACCCTTTGCCCAATGCCCATGCAGGTGTTAACCACTCTGTTAGTTGAAGAAAGTAGTGTGTTAGGTTTTACATGGCCCACCTCTTGTTCAATGCCCATGCATGGGTTAACCACTCTGTTAGTTAACCTACCATAAGGTGCTTTGCCATCTCACCCAAACAAATGGGCACTTAACGCTTGTAAGATAACACTAGAACATAAAAATAAACCTTACCATGCTATTAATATCAAATAGGAAAAGTCTATAGACTTCATGTACATAGTTGCTTAAGATTGGTAATAGAGGTTGTACTATTTTTAAGTTAGACCAACCTATAGTGTAAAAACCTAGTCATTTGTATACAAGTTATTTTTTACAATAAGCATTACATAATTGTTCACTTGTAATAGTTTTCTTGTGAGCTCTCCTTCTTTCCTCTTCTTGATTCCTTGCTTGATTCTTGCTTGCTTTATGCTAGATAGGTATGATTATAGGTTTTCTTCTTGTGCTAGCTTCCTCTTCTTCCCCCACCTTTTATGAGAGAGAATCACCACATCTCTTGTTGCCTCCATGAAGAAATAGAGTGCTCTCCTTTCACCCCTTTGGTAAGAAGCATTTTGGTGTGAGAACAGAGTGAGATTACGAGACGGACGAGTTAGCACACCCACATGGGAAGTTGCAGATTGTGTCTCCAAGGCAAGACCCAATGCCGCATGCTTTGGCAAGGCTAAGGTAAGCTTTTAACTTGAACATATTTGGTGCTAATGTAGCGAGGAACCAACCTAGGGCTTAGCTTTATTTTTCATCCATTCTAAGCTATTGGGATCACCCAATATTACCCGATGTTGATTAGGAGATTGTGCTCTGAAAAACATACGGTTTTGGAGCCATAGTCACTAACACCTTGCGACCCGTGTGTGAACGATATGGCATTGATCACATGGTCCAAGATTGCCCCAAGACGAGTTGCTTCAATGCAACTTGTCTCAAAAAATACAACTCTTAACATCTTAAGTGTACAAAACGGGTAACTGGCCACGGTACCTTTGAATATGCTTACAACGCTTACAAGACAAAGCACGAGAAACAGTCAAAAAGAATGCAAAAGACAATGCCTCAACATGGGTAGAAGAACATGCTTTAAAGCAGAACCCAAAATAAAAAGCAAAACCTTCTAAACCCAAGAAAAACAAGGGACTATGAACTATCGAAACCAAAGGTGAATTAAAAGACAAGGAAAAGGAGCCTGTAAAGGACATAAACCCAAAAGGGAACATAAACACAAAAGAGCCAAAAGCTATACATGATGCAGAAGCATCCACGTCAAAGACCACCACACAAACCTTAACACCCATATGTGCGACACAGGATACAAAAACCCAAAAGAAAATTCAATCTCGTCGCATGGGTAAACATAATGAAAAACTGACAATCCAAAGAAAGTCAGAAAATGAAACAAGTTCTAGTACGTCATTAAGTGAGGATGAAACAAGTTCTTACTCTTCACTCAGTGCACCACATAGGTCAATCAAGAAACTAGAACCCACCCAACCACCCAAAATGGATAATAATTATCACATGACATATGCGAAAATACAAAGCCTAGATGAGTACCGCTTCCCCTTTTAAGAGGAAGACATACTCTCTAATAGAAGAGTCATTTGAAACAGATTATACGAACTATATGCTTGAGACAGCACGTGAGAAATTTGATAATTCCCTTACAAGATTAAAACAATATCTTAAAACCTCATTTAGAGGAATGCTCTTCTCTCATGAATGAAGCCAGCATCACATCAGCACTTGCACCTTTAAGGGCTCAACATGAGTTATACAAAGACATAAAGAACTCCATAAAACAGGACTGTGAGGATTCACAAGTTTCCAAACAGACCTCATTAAGAATTGTCAGATGGCCAAGTGTGCCATGTACGCATTGGGCACTCTTAAAAAATATGAGATCCAAACAAGGGATGAAAATAAATGGGAATATGAAACAGAAACAGGATCTGACACTGAAACAAAAACTGAAACATCCATGGTTCCTTTGGAGGAAGATTCTATCATGGTGGTATGGTTGGATTTCCCTACAGGTAATGATGTTAAGCGCAACCGTGCAATGGTTAGCCCTCGAGCTAGTCATAACATCGTGACAATAGACACTTGGGTGTCATTGGGACAACCTAAACTCATCCCTACAGACAATAGTCTTGCAAGAGGAGCCAAGGGACAAAACATTGAAGTTCCAGGTTACTTCAGATACACTACTCAAATAATCGATGGCGATATGGAATCTACATTCCATGTTACCCTAGATTCCCTTGAGTATGATGTCGTCCTTGGTGGAACTTGGAACTTGGATAAGTGAATCGTTGTATTCACTAGATGAATCCATATAAATAGTCACCCTGAACACTACTGCAAGCAATGTACAATTGTTATTATGGGAGGAAGAGACCCTGGAGGAGCTGGAACTTCTAACATATCTTACTGAAAAGATCCCTAGGATTCTAGTTGGATTGGAAATTGCAAATAAAATCACCACAGTTCAAGCACAGCTTTATCCAACACGAGAACACAATCTCATGACCCTCGAGCTATGGGATTTGTTAGGTCAACCAACACTCACGGCACATCATCTTGAAAGGATTACCTTTACACAAGACTTGAACATGCCATGTTTGGGGTACTTTGAACATACAATGTATATTGAAACTAACCTCCTCACTTGCAAGTTTTTTGTGGTTGAGTATGTGCTGGAAGCAGATTTGATCTTGGGTCATAAATGGACTATTGCTGTGCCCAAGCACCACTATGCTTTGATAGCGATAGAGTCATCATGATGGTCAACGACAAAAAGTTGACAATACCATACTGCAAGGAAGAGGATCCAACTTTCATGAATATCCATGATGCTGAACGTAAAAGGATACAAGTCACTTCCACAAAATCCCCTCTACACAATGACCTACCATCTGCATCAAACGACCGACTCCGATAAAGCATCTACTCCTTCAACACCATCCTCAACTACTACGAAGTTCGATGCCAAAACCTCGCAATCAACAAATATTCCTGAAGAAGTTCCCATAGCCAAACCATCGATCTCTAACAAGGAACTCAAAGGGAAGGCCCCAGAGCCTATGCATCTTCATCGACAAACCTCACCAAAGGAGAACCACATGCTCAAAGGGCTCGTCCATCGACAGCCAATCCATAAGAGACTCTAGCCTCATCATCGTCAACAATGTCTATGAGTCTCAAACATGCACCCTCAATGCTAACCAAGTCAAGGAGGGCCCCAAACCTTCCAAATCAACCCAAAAGAAACTCCACCACGACAACCACAATCAACTTATCTTAATAGTATCAAAATGTGGGTGGAGAAGCAGCTACTTTAGCTCAAAGCTACTATGAAGATGCCAATCAAATTTGGGTGCCTCAACAGTCAAAGCCTCTTGCTCACAACGCAGCACTCGCAGGCCAAGGAAAAAGAAAAGTACTCCACAACATAGTCCACAACAGCCTTTGCAAGTTCCTCAAAAAACTCCACCAACAAGTCATCAAGTGTGTGTACCAAAAACACTGCTGCAAGCACAAGGATACTACCAAAGAAATACCAAAGCTTGGGTCCCCAAGCTTTATGATGCGCTTGGGTCCCCAAGCGCATCATAAAGTCCCCTAAGCTTGCACAAAGAAGAAAGCCTTAACACCAAGCACATCGGCCACTAGTTTATAAAGTTTATCAAAGATGGGTGAATGTGCATGTGCTTCAACAACAAGGATACTATAATGGTAATTCCATCATATGGTTGCCAAAATTGAACAATGTGAAGAAAACCTCACCACTGACTTTAACCCTAACAACTTCACCTAAAGTTCGACAAGAATGAAGGCCCAAGCAACAACAAGCAAATCACTCAACTATTTGTGCACCAACACAAGAGCTTATGTGTTCAAGCAAACAATCAGCAATCTCCTCTACTGCCTCGACAACATTTGAGTAACAAATTCAAGAATCAATACCCACAGCTGCAAGAGACTTATGAGCACATCAAGAACAAAATAACAATGCTCTTTTCACCCCTCTAGATGTGAGAAATAAGTGCACAAGAACCTATTAGTCGCAAGTCAGGACCTGGTTGTTCCATTAAAAAATAAACAAACAAACAAACAAACAAACATTAAGGTTAAAACTTGCAACTTCACGGAATTCCATCTCATAAAATATCCCTTCACGGCCAAAAATCCTACAATCTCATAAGTTCTGGTTTCTCATGAATTATAATCTCACGACTTAAGAACCTGCACTTTCACGAGTTCTGGTTTTTCATGAATTATAATCTCACGGCTTAAGAACCTGTACTTTCACGATTTAAGCCTCATCACATATTAAGCCATATCATGCATTAGCCTTTTCCAACGATCTTCAATAGCCATTGTACATTTGTTAAGCTTATTGCTTACTATTCTTTTGGCTAAATTAATATAACAGCTGCTCCATGAATACATATCTATACTCATGCACTAGAGAACATTTGCACCAAAGCCTCACCATCGACAACTTCTAGGTACATCCCTGGATGGGGGGGCCATGGTGGACGAAAGCCTTGTCAGTGGTACAACCCATCGCCTGGAATTCCCCTTCAAATTACCAACCTGTCCAAACAACGCTACCTTTTCACAAATCAATGATCTTCAATCCTTAGTGAAGATATCTATATTAGCCTCGCAAGTCGACCTTTCAATCCTCACCAACAAGAGACTAATTCAACATACAACAGTTCAATAAGAGTCTATATGAATCAATTCTTGTACTTCATGAAAATTTACTTCATAAGAGCACTTAAATATACATAAAAACATAAAAACACATGGGCAGAAGAAGACAGGAATAGGTCCTTCTCAACAACATTTGACAAGAATCCTACCACACAAAGGGACATCATCAAAGGCCAATTATTTAAAATGATAAATGTCGCTTCAATGAATCAATTGAAAAACTGAGAATCACCATCTCATTCTGATGATTAAGTCTACATTGCTCCAAATCCTTCCCTCTTCTCTCCCATTATTAACATCTCTTAGTGTCCCCACTAACAAAAATCACATGTATCTTGCTGAGGTGAGAGGAGGGACGAGGACCCGTAGTGCAACGCGGCGGTGTGACAACGCTCGCTAGAGGCATGGTGGAATTGCTTCTCAAGGAGTTGTAGAGTTTGGAGACCTCAAGGGTTACGAGTTCGGCCATTGGAAAGATGCTCATATGAGATAGTTGCGGTTCACCAGGTAATCTCTTTTTGGATGTGTTTCAAAGAGGGTTAGGGTGAGCCATAATAATATTTTATATTTTTCTATAATTTGTTTATGAATTGTTAGTTAAATCATCAAAAAATACTTAATTAGTTGCATCACATCCATTAAGTAGGTTTAGGACCATACATCACACCCCATCAAGTCTTTAAAAATGCCAAAAATAAGGTTAAACCAACTCTCGAGCCAGGGGGCATGAGCCCACAGTCCCACACAAAAAAAAAGACGTGAGTTGGGACATGGAAGCCTAAAAACATGAGCCTAGACAGGTGAGCCATGAGTCTAGACACCTGAGCGATGAGGTGGGACACATGAATCTATAAACATGAGCTTGGAGATATGAGTCTAGAGGTAGGTATACCTAATATAGTATGGACCAATTATTACTACCATAAAGACTTGTATAGACAAATCTCTCATGTCCTTGTTGGAATATTTTCTTATCATACAATCTGTACACAAATGCCATAAAGACTCATATTATGGACACACCTATCCATGTCCTTGGAAGATTTTCTTGTCATACAATATGTACTTGCTATAAATTCCAAAGAAAGTACTAGTTTTGTGTGCCCCAAGTGGGCCTATTTCATACAAGGGAAGTATGTGAGAGTCGAATTTATACAGAAAAGGCATGAGTCTATAGATGTGAGACTATAGACGTGAGTCTAAAGACATGCACTTGGACATGTGAACTTGAACTCGTGACCCTATGGACATGAGGCTAGAGCCATGAGTCTAGACATGTGAACCTATATACATGAGCCTAGAGACATGAACCTAGATAGGTGCACCCAAATACTTGAACCTATTGACATGAGCCTAAAGATGTAAGTTTAGAGGCATGAACCTAGAGATGTGGACTTGGACACCTAAGCCTAGTAGCAAAAAGAGAGAAAAAACTTATATAAAACCATTCTCAGATTTGTACTAAAAACAAGGACCTTTAATGTGAACCCGATCTATAATAATTACTAGAAAATATAATACAACCAATTGCAACGTATCAAACCACACTTCCTCAAAACCCATCAAGCCTTCAATCCCAGCAAACAACCAGCACACTCAGTTGTTTGCTGGGATTGAGTGCTTCCCCAATTAAGAATCCTAGTTAAGAAGGCTAAACTTTTTGGATCCCCGCCTCTAGTAGTAGGCAAGGAGATTTAGGAAAAATGAGCCAACGAAACATAGGCGTAATTGGAGGAACAACGCAACCCTTAGAAACATGAGCCACCATGTTTCTCTGTACTCTGGATTCACAACTATCTCTCTTAACATCATCTTAAATTTTATGTGATGAAGGCGTTCCAATTGCCCTATTTTTGGGTGCATCTCTTATGAAGGAGCAAGAGCAAGACTAGGAACCTCAAGGTTTGCTATTAGAAGCAGTCAAACCATGTCACATACTATAATGTTTCAAACATTTTGGTGTCATCCCCCCAAGCAAAACATGACCAACAAGCAGCCCAACAACTGTAGCAAAACAGGACATGTCTCTTTTGATGTACCACCTAGGACAAATGTTCCACATACATGCAACAAAAAGTGCGCATAGTATAAGTTGGAAACCTACTCTCCAACAGGAACCAATTATAGAAGCACCTTTACCATGGAACCCTGTTCCAGTTCTTCTCCATTTTTGGTCAAGGAACAAGGGAAACAAGGAGGGGAAAGGAACAAATATCAAGGACTACCTCATCACAAAGGGATCCAAAGGGCATTCATAGAACATGTCCTTAGTTGTAGCCAAGCTGGTGGCATAAAGGATAAGTGATATTAGAAACTACACAATCAAACCCAACCCCATATGGCAAGAAGATCTTGTACCCTGAAATAGAGGGTCTCGCATAACCACCTCATACATTCCAATGCCACATAAATTTGTTGAAGACATAATGAGGATAAACACCTAGAGGGTTAGAGTTGGGCAAAACCAAGCTAATCCACATCTCAAGGATGATGACCATATTTTATGGAAATGGAGATCTCGTTTGGTACCTATAGAAGTTTGATCGAATTTGTGAGGTCATGGGATAGATTGATGATCCTACTAAGATATGCTTATTCGAGCCAATGGTTTAGGTCTCTAAACCCACATCAAAAGGTCAATGAGATGAGGTCTTGAGAGACACAATTTTATAGTGGTATTCTTGTGCCCAATGGACCTAGTGGGAGAGCTAGATGGAGCCCCATTGTATAGATCTATAACCTCAAGTACGAGGAGGGAGAAATAATGTGGGACTACATTGTTAGGACTAAGTATCTCCATCTAAGATGAAACACCAGTGAGAGATTAGATGACTTATCACTCATATTAATTTATGATCAATCTCAAGAGCAAGAGGCTACACCATGACCATCTCTATAGGTCTAGGCACTACATCTTTTATGAGTGCTACCATGAGAAAATAGACATGGTAGATAACCTACAAGGCAAGGATGTAGAACTCATCTACCTAAACCAAGAGAGAGGGGATGCATCATCCAAAACTTCATCGTCGCGTCGGCCAAGAGTGCCTAACTAACACTAGCTAGATTCCTAGTTAAGGACATGAGCATATACGAAAGGTCTTCTCAATTGTTTATGCTAGCTGGCAAGGCTATCCCTAAGAGAAACCTCAAAGCTAGTCCTAGCTTATACCTCAAGTAGGAGAACCACATCTATTTCCACAAAGAGATATCATTTAGTGTGCAATTTTCCATTGGAAGCGTGCAAGTACAGAGTGTTTGATGATGTTGAGGCCTAGACAATAATAATTTTGTTTAAAAACTAAGGAAGGAAGCATGAGATATGGCAAAATTGAATTTTGTAGAGAAAAAAGAGGGGGAAAGTGAAAAAGAAAAAAAATCAAAAATCATAGTTTTGCAATAGCCATCGATCTTCTTTGTTTGGGAGATAGTGTAGGTTGAGACAAAAAATATTGGAGTGCTCTATGATCACTCTTCACAAAGAAGTGACTTCCATATAAGTAGTGATGCCACTTCTTTATTACATGAAGTATTACTAACATCTCTTGATCATAGACATGCATAACCATCTCTTTTCATCAAGATTTCGGCTCTCAACTATAATTACTTCATGATAATGAAACAAAACAGCCCCAATGCCTCTTCCACATGCATCGACTTGAACCGTAAATGGCTTTGTGAAATCCAAGCATACAAGTATGGTAAAGACCCCTCTCGGTTTGGAATGTTGCCTTGTTTATCATCTTCTTTGATTCTTAATTGGTGACATCCCAATCTCAAATCAATCTTGGAGAATAAACAAGCACCCTTTGGCTTATCAAGCAAGTTATCAATTCTTGGAATAGAGTATCTATTCTTGATTGTAGACTTATTCAAATCCCTATAGTCCACACATGCAAAAAGTGTTGTCCTTCTTCTTGACCAAGAGTACAGGTGATGCAAAAGGTGATTAGCTGGGAGTGACCCATCCCATGTCCATAAGCTCTTGCACTTGCCTTGCCACTTCATCCTTCTCCACTTTTGACAATTTATAAGGTGGTTTATTGATGGGCCTTGTATGCGGCTCAAGCTTTATCCCATGATCCAACTCTCATTTTGGTGACAAGAACTTTGGCATTTGAAACATATCCTCATACTCCTTCAACAATTCCTTCATACCTTTATGCATAACTTCACCCTTTTCCTCATTGCACTCTTCCTTGAAAAGCTCTAATACATAAATCGATCCCATTTTCTTTAGCTCCCTCTTGAGCTGCGTTGCATTGATCATTTTGATACTTGACACATGATTTTTGGTCTATGTAACCTCATTATTTCCGTGCATGAAACTCATTTACCCTTGTTGTAAATTCATGAGAAATCACCCAAGTGTTGCCAACTAATCACATCCCAATATGTTATCAATGGGACCCATATCCAAGACAAGTAAATCAACCTTACAAGTATAATCACTTGTGAGTATCAAAATTATATCTTTGCATACCAATGTGCAATCCATCTTTGCCTCATTAGCCACTTGAACTTCATGCCATGATGGTAAAGCTATGGGTTGTAATTTGCGAATGGATTTTGTGTTGATGAAGCTATGTGTGCTCCCACTACTATCAACCAAAACATGCATGCCACCCTCCCATTTATCCATGCCTTCGACCTTAATGTACTTGCAGCCTTGCAATCGACATAGGCATCACTAGAGATAGTGCACAAGGTGGCCATATTATCCCTGTCATCATGAACACACATAGACAATGGTAACCCATCATCATAGTCAACTTCCTCTTCTTTAATTCACCCGATCAAAAGGAAATTCACTATCATTCTCTACATCTTCAACTTCATTGGTGGCATCTCCAAAGTAATCCTCATAATCATCCATATCCTCTTTGTGCCTTCATGGCAAGGTTTAGTGAGAATCATGCTTAGGGTCATCTTCTCTGGTGGCTTTGCGAAAAGTCCAATTATCCTTGTTCCATTTGTCACCACATTTGAAGCATAAGTCCTTGTTCTTAACGTCATTAATGTGGTTTTCACCAATAACCTTAATCTCGTTAGATGCTTTCGCATATCAACTTGCTTCCCATCAACATTTGAAGGCCTAGGAAGAGAGTTGCAAATTTTCTCTCCCACCTCTTCCATAAAAGGTTGGGAATCTGGGAGGACCTACGTGAGATGCAACTCCACTTGAAGTCTTGCCCATAGTTGAAGTGTCAAAATTAGCCCTAAACCCATGCCTTGCTCCGCTTCCATGTGTATACTTTGCCTCGTATATTTCTGCAAGAAGCATGGCCTCCTTAATGGTTTTGGGTCTTTGAGCATCCACATTAATCCTAATGATGTTTTGCAACCCTTTGATGAACTTCCTCAATTTGTACTTCTCACTCAAGCCTTCCACATGACGTGAAAACTTCATGAACTTGTGCACATAATCTTTGACATTTTAAGTGATCATCCCATTTCTCCACCATCCACATAAAGTGAAAACTTCATGAACTTCTTTGGCATTGCCCGTTTGAGTGAGATCATCCCGTTTAAGGGCTGAAAAAAAAATTCTCCTCGTCTCATTCTTGAAGTCCACCCAAGTAGTGATCAAACAACTATGAGCATTTAAGTGTCACCACCAAGCATGGACATAGACTTCTAGATGCAAAGTAGAAAACAACACTTTGGCCCTATCACTACAAGGGCTAAGCTCAAAGTAAAGCTCTATTTTATCAATCCATTCTTCAAACTCCTCATTGGTTAAACCTTCATCTTTGAACTTAGTGAACTTAGTGAATGCAATCTTGTCCTTCTCACTACCTTAAATTCATCTTCATCATCACCACCTTGATGATGATTATGTGGTCTATGCTCAAATGTTCTAACATGATTTGACATGGTGTGGCCTACCATGACTATATTCTATTCCATTGTAATGATGACCCATTATTGTAATGATGACCCATCTCATTGAAGTGATGTGACTATATTCCATTACATTATAAGGATGACCCATCTCATTGAAGTGATGACCTCCTATCTCATCAAAGTGAGGACCTCCCATCTCATTGAAGTGAGAACCACCCATTGTGAATAATTCCAAGTTCCATCCATCCTTAGTTCTTCCAAAATTGCACCTTTGCCTTTGGCCAAACTCCTTCCTTGCATTGAAGAGACACCATGTATAGGCATACATGGCACATTTGTTCCACCTTGATGCATCAATGACATAGGTAAGTTCTCCTTTCCAAGCATAGATCCATACTTCTATCACCGTGATGTATAGGTAAGTTCTCCTTTCCAAGCATAGATCCATACTTCTATCACCATGATGCATACTAGCTTGAGGAGTATGTGATGCATTTGCATGTGAAGCTCCTAAAAAAGGTCCATAATCTTGTGGCTCCGTTGCTCTTAAATTGTGTTTTGTGCATATGGATGCACCATAGGTCCACCATAAGCTTCTTTGCCCTTGTCCACATCTTTCCTCAAACCAGTGAGCCTACCATGCAACTCTTTGTTGCTAATAGAATCAAACTTGTCCCCACCATAAATTGAAGTCTTTGGTCCTTTCTATCAAGCATTTTTGCATAAAGTACATCATATGTGGTAAATTAGCCTCTTGATGCATTCTACATACATCATGAACAAAAGGGTCATAACTACAATGTACAGTCCATGCCCAATCATCTTGAGAAAAACTTGTAGATTCCTTCTTCTCTGCACTTGGTGTGCATATACATTAGCCACAACCATACCCGATTCTTTCTTTTTCTCCTTCTTTAGCCTTTTCTTACACTCATTTATGTAGTGCCCTGGTTTCCTGCAATAGTGACACTTGTCCTTCTTTTTAGGCTTATCACCTTATTTCTTTGCATCCTTACTTAGGATTTTGATTTTGGCTTATAGCCACCATGCAAAGAAGCTTTACCTTTGCCTTTCTGATTGGCAACAAAAGCTTGGTTACCAACTCGCATAACAGATCTGTTTTGCTTAGACTGCTCTTCTTGCAAGAGTACTGAAGCCAGCTCATCAAATGTAAGGGCATTTAGATTTCTCTTCATGAGTCTAAGGGTAGAGGTAAAACTCTGATAAGAATCCGACAATGCATTGAGAACTGTGGGCATCAATGTACTATCAGGATATATCTTATCCACACTAGCAAGCTGCTCCTTAAAATCTTTGATCTTGGTCAAGAAGCTGTCCATTGAGTCTCCCTCATTCATGTGCTCAAACTCCAACTGTTTGCACAAATATGTAAGATGTGCTTCATTGCGCACCTGGTATAATGCATCAAGTGCATCCCTTGCCTGTTTTGAAGTCTTACATGACCGAATATGAGGAATAATGCTTCGCTTCATAGAAAGTGCAAGCAATGTATGTGCATGTGCATCTCTTTCATCCCATCTCGTTTGAGCAGCAATGGGAGGTACTAGTGATGCATGTGGAGGAGTCACATTTGTATGAGATTCTACTTCAGATGTACCTATAGCACCTAGTAGCACTGGTAGTTGTGAAACAGGACGAGTTTCACTACCACTGACCACATTCCAAAGGCCTTTAGCAACTAGTACATGCCTCATCATATAGGACCACAATGGGTAGTTAGCCCCATCAAGTTTGTCTTCAGTAGACATATTGAATACATCACTACTACCAGCCACGACTTTCTACCAAATGCAAAATCTTTCAACACACTGCAAGTACTCACTGCAAGTACTCAATATTCACTGAATGTAACCCTAGATGGCTACCAAACTGGCTGAATCACCTACAAAGTGTATGAAAAATAACACAAAGTAGAGAATAGAGTGTTACTGGCAAAAGTATGATGGTCGATGTTGTTGAAGACACTGTAGATGCTACTGCACACCAAATCTTTGCCCTTGCATAGCCCAAGTGGTGCTAGTAAGCACATTACTTCACAAAAAACTAGTAAGCACATTACTTCACAAAAAAAATTTGTTCTCATGTCTAGAATCTGTCCCAAGTGCAAGAACCGTCACATGTGAAAATGGTTCCTCATATCCTGCCAAAGGAGTTGGTAGAGTTATGCTCACTGCTACAAATGGGGGTGCATTTACTCTTTCTAAAGTTTTATATGTGCTAGGCATTAAGAAGAACTTGCTGTCTGTTTCAGCCTTAGCCTTGTCAAGCTTGATTGTGAAATTTGTGGATGACAGATGTATAATTCAGGATAGAAATGATGGTGGTTATTCTATCATTGCCTCAGGTACCTTGTTTCATGGCCTATATAAGATGGATGTATTTGAGAAGTTGCAGCACGATGCTTGCTCCAGTCTCTACTATGACTCGTGCTATGAGTGATGTAGAATTATGGCATGCATGATTTGGCCATCTAAATTATGACAGTTTATTACGCCTTCAAAGGCATGATATGGTGTCTGAGTTGCCAACTCTTGAGACCCCTACTAGACATGTATGTGAGGGGTGTATTCTTGGTAAAATGCATCAGGCATCATTTTCAAATGATGGATCTGTGAGAGCTTTTAAGAACATAGTGATGTATGTGGTCCTATGAGGACACCATCTATTGGGGGATATCTCTACTTCGTTACTTTTATTGATGATTACTCCAGATATAGTTGGGTGTATCCGTTAAAGGTTTTTATGTGCTTTAGGCACTTTGTATCCATGGTTGAAAATGGATGTGAATGTAAAGTTGGCATCCTTCGTTCAGATCGTCAAGGAGGGGAGTATATGTCCACGGAATTTCATGCATATATAGCTAAAAAAGGCATAAGGCATTAATGTACAGTGCCATACATACCTCAGCAAAATGGTGTGGCTGAAAGGAAGAACATGTCTCTCATGGGGAGATGGCACGATGTATGGTAAAAGCCCAAGATTTACCTCATGGTTTTTGGTTAGAAGCAACTATGTATGCAAACTATGTGTTGAACAAATGCCCTACCCCAAGGCCTTGCAATCTAAAACTCCTTATGAAGCTTGGCATGGCAGGAAGCCTTCTGTGGCTCATTTGCGTGTTTTTGGTTGTCTTGCTTATGCTCTTGTGCCTGAGCAACAACGCAGTAAACTTGATGATAAGGCAGTTAAATGCATATTTGTGGGATACAGTTCAGAAAGCAAGGGATATAGACTCTACCATCTAGCCTCAAAGCGGCTTTTGGTAAGTAGAGATGTTGTTTTTGTCGAAAACTCAGTTCAACCTATTCTTTCATGCAAAAAACAAAAAAATGTATGCTCACAGGACATGTTTGATTCACTCCTACCTTTGTTTAATGGAGAGCAACCATATGTAGAGAAATTGCAACAAGTGCTTAAATTCAGCCTTTTTGCGTGCAAAATCAGCCTGCAAATCAGCCTTTTTGATGAGGAAATTATTGAGGATGTAGTGGATGAGGAGAGAGCAGTCATAGAAGAATCTAGGCGTATGCCAAAATGTCTTATGCAAACATTGAGGGATAGTAAGTTGGCAGCTCCTTTACCTAGTAGAACTTGTGCAGGTTCTCATCATGCAGATTATTCTCATGTGGATCATGTTCTCATTTCTACTTTATGTAATGAGGAGGCACCTGTTTCCTTTGAGGAAGCACAAGATGATGATCATTGGGATGCATGCTATGCAGGATGAGTATAACTCTATACTCAAGAATGACACCTAGTACTTCACAGATGATGATCATTGGATGCATGCTATGCAGGATGAGTATAACTCTATACTCAAGAATGACACCTAGTACTTCACAGATCTACCTCAGGCAAGAAGGCTATTGGTACTAAGTGGGTTTACAAGTTAAAATGCAAAGCAGATGGTAGCATTGATCGCTACAAGGCCATACTTGTTGCAAAGGGGTATGTCCAACAAAAGGGCATTGATTATGATAAAGCCTTTGCACCCACATCTCATATGACTACCATTAGGTGTCTCATTGCTTTGGCAGCACATCATGGGTGGAATATATATTAGTTGGACATTAAGACTACATTCTTAAATGGTGATTTACATGAGGAGGTGCATGTATCACAGCCTCTTGGTTGTGCTATGAAAGGAGAAGATTCTAAAGTATGTAGGTTGAAAAAGGCTCTTTATTATGGCCTTAAGCAGGCTCCTAGAGCATGGTATGAGAAGATTCATGCATACTTGATTGCAAATGATTTTTGCAACAGTCCAACAGAGAGTACCCTCTATGTGAAGAGGAGTAAGGACACATTTTTTATCATCATTCTATATACGATGATGACATGCTGCTCAGGGACCCGATATAGATCAGATTTCAGCTTTAAGACTGATTTGCGATCATCATTTGAGATGTCAGATTTGGGACCCTTGCATTACTATTTAGGGATTCAGTTTATGCAGTACAATGATGGCATTGTTATGTTGTAGTCTAAATATATATAGAAGCTATTGAAGAGGTTTAATCTTGAATACTGTAAACCTATGGCTACACCTATGGAGACAGGTACTCGACTTAGTCTTCAAGATGCAGGAGACTCTTTTGATGCTAGTTTGTATCAGCAGGCTGTTGGATCCCTTCTTTATGTCTGCAACACGAGGCCAAATATGCAGTATGCCGACTCACAGTTGAGCAGATTTATGCATAGCCCAAGTACGAAGCATTGGCAAGCGGGGTTTTTGCTATTTATAGGGCACTCAATATTTTGGATTATTTTATCCAAAAGGAGGTGAGTCACAGCTGCATGCTTTCAATGATTCAAATTGGGCTAGATGTTATGACACACGAGTGTCCACTAGTGGGTTTTGCATTCGCCTTGGTGATTCATGTATATCAAGGCTCACAAGAAGCAGCCTACAGTGGCCACTTCTAGCTATGAAGCTGAGTACAGGGTAGCTTTTATAGCTATAGTTGAGTGTGTGTGGCTCAGACGTCTTATGGCTGATTTGGGTGTTGGACAGTCATCTAGCACTACGATTTTCACTGACAGCCAGAGCACATTAGCAGTTGCGAGGAACCTAGTGTTTTATGCTCGCACTAAGCACATTGAGGTGCATTACGACTATGTCAGGGAAAGACTCTCTGCAGGCAGAGATCAGCTTGGTCTATGTGCCTACACATGACAACAAGCTTTTCGTAAAGCTTTGGGCTTACCACCTTTTGAGGATTGATCGACTGTACATGTTCACATCATCACTCTAGGGGGGATTTCTAGCATTATATGGTAGTGATGTGTGTGAACACAACTTAGGACCATCGGGGCACTTTTTCCCTCACGAGGAGGTTTTTTTCCTTGTGTGTTTGTACACCCTCTTATCTACTCATTTTGGGGTGTGTACTTATCTTTTGTATCTAGCACACATTTGTTCATTCTAATCTAGTGAGTTTGTGTGCTCTCAAGCTTCTCTATCATGTGTGTGTGCATTGTTGCAACCCTAACCCTAATTCCAACAACCTAGTCGGTTACCCAGGTGTTTGAATGGAGAGGTTAAGGGCTAGATTGAGAGCTTAAGGAGTGGGGAATCCAAAACTATATCCACTTATGCTTGAGTCCAAAACCTCTTCTAATACTGAATTAGGGTTTTGTCCTCTGTTGTAAAATTGTCAAGATTGCCACATTCCTAAAAGCATGCATTAGAAGCACCCCTTTGTCCATGGGGCAACAATCCATTGCTCAATAATGCATCAATCAATTTCTTCAAGTGTTCCCAAGTAATTTTTAAAAAAAATGGCGTGACCTTCCGGCATTATGAGAGTAATCATTGTAATAGCATTAGACCTCTTACGAGCCTAAAGTGCCCGATCGACCGACCACAGTTTGAGTGTGAACACTTATGGCCATGTATATAAGTGAATTTCTCTCATTGTAGCATTAGGCCTCTTACGAGCCTAGAGTGCCCGACCGACCATAGTTTAAGTGAGTGTGAACACTTATAGCCATGTATATAAGTGAATTTCTCTCATAATACAATATACTCTCCCATTGTGCAATTGAGTCTTGCACTTGCTAATCCTCTTGCTAATCTCTCTCCCTAATAATGTATGCTAGTGAGTGTGTGAGTGAAGTGAGGTGAGAGGAGGGACGAGGACCCATAGTGCAACGCGACGGTGTGACAACGCTCACGGGAGACACGGTGGAATTACTTCTCAAGGAGTTGTAGAGCTTGGATACCTCAAGGGTTACGTGCTTGACCATTGGAAAGATCCTCACGATAGTTGCAGTTCACTAGGTAATCTCTTTTTGGATGTGTTTCAAGGAAGGTTAGGGTGAGCCATAACAACAACACTGTTGAACGAAGGCGACAATGTCATGTCCATACCCTTATGGAGCCTGACAAACATAGGGAAAAAGGCCATGAGTGAGGAGGTAGCACCACCGAGCACGGTGACATCAACTCATAAAATAGAAAAAGCATCAACTCCACAAACCCTACATAAACAATATCCAAAGTCACAGGGGAACAAAAATTAGGTGCCCAAGGTTCAACTCAATAACCAGCCCCACAATGAGGAGAAGAAGGATAATACGGAGACAGTAAGAAAGATTCACAAAGGAGCCAAAAATCAGACTTGGACTTCACAAGCAGGTTGGCAGTACTCCACACATACCAACATTCCACAAGGCATTCATAAGCAATGGATCCGAAAGGATTTACTATAGGCATAGGGATACTACCAAGGTAATAGGGCAATGTGGGTTCCCAAACCTCGCTTAGTGGCCACCATCACAAACTATTTCGGTAATAAAAGCATGCAACACCAACACCCAACTAAAACTGATGCTAAAACATTGGTATGGAGGAAGAAGATAACTCAACAAGATGGGTGAAGGGATTGCCAAAGCAATGTCAGTAACCACTTCGATCAAGGAGCTAGATAAATACCCTAAAAGAAACAAAGACTCTCACCAAGGGACACGAAGAAAAGCCCCCACCCACAGGACCTAGTCACAACATTGTTCAGTTGGGTGGAAGGAAGAATGAAAAACTCCCACATGGAGCTAAAACGACTGCATCAACAACTACCCGGAAGTGCCAAGGTGTCACCTTGGTTTTCATGGCAATAAAAGATGAAGGTATCCATTTGTTGCCCAATGGATACAAGGTAAACTGGGTATCATTCACTCATTTAATGCATGTTTAAATGACTGAGCCATGAAGAAAAAAATAGAAGGTATCAATCTTGCACTTTCATGATCCAAAAAAGCTCGCGCTGTGAACTGGTTCAAACAGTTCATGCCGTGAGCCATTCCTAAAAAGTTCATGACGTGAACTAGTTCAAAACAGTTCACGCCATGAACTCATTCAAAAAAGTTCACGTCGTGAAACGATCACTTCTCAGAGGCCAATTGAAAGACTCCACGTGGCCTTCTTCATTAAGGCAGTCGCCCTGTCTGATGGCTGCGTTATAGAATCAAAATTCATTTCTTTCTTGTCATTTCGCATCGTGTGTCCATTGCTACTCGCTTAGAGCTCCTGTTTCCAATCATTGTGCATCGTCTTCCTCGGATTTTCCAACCATAATCGACGATCATCGATTAAGGTGGGAGCTTGGTCCATTTCTCGTTTCCTTTTTGTATTCTTTTTCCTTTTTTATTTTGATGTTGATGTTTATGTTCAAATCAATATCTTCTTGTTAACAATCTTGTACATTAGTATCACCTAATTTGGTGGTTATTCTAAATAATTCCTTGCGGTTTCATCACTTGCTTGCATCACATCTTTTGATAACAAAAACATAAAAAATGATACAATAACAAAAATCTACACCTTCACGCTTAACTGCAGTTTCATATAGGACTACATAAACCTGCAATTCCACAAAACCACTATAGTCTCACGGAACCTGATTTCATGAAACCACATCTCATGGAATTCTGTTTCACGGAACTCCCTTTCACGAAACCACCATTCACGGAACTTCAGTTCATGAAACCACTTCTCCGGGATTCCGTTTCATGGAACTACCTTTCACGGAACCTCATTTCATGAAATCACCTTTCACATAACCTCATTTCAGGAAACCACCTTTCACGGAATCTCATTTCACGTAACCACCTTTCATGTAACCTCATTTCACAAAACCACATCTCACAGGATTTTGTCTCACGGAACTCCCTTTCACGTAACCACCTTTCACGGACGGGATTCCGTCTCACGAAACTCCCTTTCATG
This sequence comes from Cibotium barometz, assembly GCF_041138505.1. Classification (NCBI taxonomy): domain Eukaryota; kingdom Viridiplantae; phylum Streptophyta; class Polypodiopsida; order Cyatheales; family Cibotiaceae; genus Cibotium; species Cibotium barometz. Next base: position 8,583,279 of record NC_141055.1, read on the forward strand.
AAACTCCCTTTCATGAAACCACTGTAGTCTCATGGAACCTCATTTCATGGGACAACTTCTCATGACTTGTAGGTTCACGAGACTACTAAGATCCTGCACCTTCACGCCACAACATTCGCCTGTCAATTAACACACCTTGTTATTGCTCCTACACTAACACACTTCTCATCTCAACTTACTGGTTTACCATTAACACCCAAAAAAAAAGATAATGGTACCTACCCCACTAGTCTGGAGACTGATGTACTTTTCATGTACAGATGTCGGCCTCGAAAATAGAAGCCATAGAGACCTCAGTAGTCACCCAAGCTAGCGCTATAGGCTCCCCAGCAAGTCAGAAGAAGAAACCAGTGCGGGTACCAAAATTGAATTGCTTGGGCCCATATGCCCAAGCCTTCCATGGGGCCATCATTAGTAAGGAAATCCTTACGGCCCATGGAAAGGTCGCATTACATAACCACATCCTAGAGTGCTTCCAAATCCTGGAAGAGGTAGAGGTCAAGGAGAAGCTAGAGAAAGTGGGCCTAGGGAGAATAATGCAGATACTCCCAAGGAACATCGACATCTCTGTGCTGAATATATCAAGACTTATGACAAAGGCACCAAGCGTGGCACCATCACGAAGGCTTATGACAAAGGCACCAAGCGTGGCACCATCACGAAGGCTGACGGCACAACAGAGAAACTTTTAATCATAGAAGAACTCACCCGCCGTGACGCTCTGCAGCTCCCACCAGCAGTCAAAGTCCACGCCCACACATTCGACAAAATGCCTCTGGATGCTATGCTGAAGAAGAGTTCTTATAACTCAAATGGGGTAGAGTACGAGAATATCCGAGATGAGGCTACAGAGAAAGCCTGCAGAGCTATGTCACTTATAATGTAGTTAAAGCCAATGTATCAATACAACAGGGTCCCATTGAACAGGATTGCTAAAGTACATGAAGAAAAGGAGGAGGACTGGGCATATTATATTCATAGAGAGATAGAGAACTATCTCCAGTCCAAAATATGCAACCTGTACCTGTTAATCCAAGTCCTCAATCATATGGCAAAAAGGCCTCTCCCAGAACCTGAACCAGCAGAGCAACTGTAACTGGCACTGCTGCCAGAGCAACCGACACTAATAGCTGAAGAAATGCAAGAGGGGCAAGCTGCCCTAGTGGAGACCCAGGCCATTATGAAGGAGATAAAGAAAGGGAGAAAGAAGACGACATAAAAGAAAACGAGGGGCATCATCCCAGACATAGATGTAGAATCACAAAGACTAGAGGCTGAGGTGGCACAGGAAATCAGAACATACCAGGAAGCATTGACAATGCAAGAGACCACAGTCAGCCAGGCCGCCACACAAGAGCACACGTAGCAAGTTACTCCCCCGATGAGCCCGGCACACAACTGATTTTCACGGACCTATCCCCACTTAAGGATTCAGCTTGGTAGACACACTTGCAGAGATAGAACTTGAACAAGTAGCATCAGTTCCAGTACAGATTGAGGAAACACAAGGTATTGAGGCAGCAAACGGCTCAAGTGCATGAACTAGTAGCCCATACTAATATAAGCAAAAGACCAAGAAGTGCAAAGACATCAAGCCTGAGCAAAAGACGGCACCTGGAGGATGAAGAAAGACTACCCCAGCTTTCCTTCCTGGAGAATGTTGATAATGTATAGTTTATGCAAGACACTATGGAAGGAAGGGTTGGATGAGCTGTTCAACCAACCACCACAGGCTGGACTCGAAGAAGGCACAAGCACAAGTGCACCATGGGAGCAGGAGAAAAAAGTATGGTGTTGCCATCTCCTCACAACACACATGCTCCATGATTGTAACGTTGCCCTTTGGAAGCGGGTTAACGAGTCAAATACATGTGTAAAATCCTCAGCCATTACGGTTGCTTCAGTAATAGATGAGGGCTTTATATTCCTTACTAATTTTTCCAAGGGAGGATCCAACCTTCTGACAAACTAATGAAGAAGGGTCTCATCATCCACCACTAGATCGCATCTAACAGGGACTCGCATAAGACTAGTGATACACCTCAATAGGCTTGCCTACTTGAGATAACTCTAAGATCTCATTCATCTTCTCTTCTTGAAACCTAAGGGGATAAAACCCTCTAATGATGGTAATTCTTCATGTCCTTCCACCTCAAGTGGTCCTAATTAAGACGTTAGATTCAAGGTAATTCCTTTAAGGTAAACCCTCTGATGAGGGTAATTCTTCATGCCCTCCCACCTCAAATGGTCTTGATTAAGATGGTTAGATTCAAGGTAATTCCTTTAACTATTCTAGGCCACACCAATAATCTTCAATCTAGCAAGATTCATCTTACTCCTATCATCATACCCTGCAATATCAAAGTACTCATCCATATAATCTGTCCAATTCAACACTGCCTCTTTGAGGTTGCTGCCCTTGCCTTAGAAGGGTTATGGCTGAGATCTATGGAGCACCTCCTTAACATCGTTATCCAATAGCTTCATTTTGGATACAACATTTTGAGCCTCATGATTTTTTTGAACTAAAAGAATTTTCGTATAGCAAAATCTTGGCAATGACTATATGACAAGAAAAAGATGTCTTTTATTTCCTCAAAAGTCTTATTACATTGCCAGGGAAAAGATCTCAGTCGTCCTGGGATCCAAAAAGGTGAAAACAACAATACTGGCTTACAATTACAAACTTTATGCGAGGAAGATTCAAATTAAGATAATTTAGCCTAGCTAAATACTCTTCTAGGATAAGACTTCTACCATTAATTTTGTATACTTTTACAAAATCAAGACTTTCCATAATCATGGCCAAATTCAGATTTGAGTCATAGACAGCGAAAGATAAATATTCTATTTCTATCACCACGGTAAACTTTTCTTCATCTTCATCCCACTAATGATGCTACATAAATAAAGACTGATAAGGCTTTCCAAAATAATAATTGAGATAAAAATTTACAACCATCACTCTACTCAAAAGAAATTCGAATTGCTTGAGGATAAGTATTGGGCCATATTGCATTTTAATTTTTTACAACATTACTCAAAATAGAAGATAAGATTTAAACAGAAGACAAGATCCCTTAGATGCCTTTCTATCACATCGTAGGTCATCTTCATAAATTTACAATTAATTCCAATCTAATAAATTGTTATTTTATTAGCTTGAGATTGAAGATACTAATGGGTTTCTTTGAACGAGTTGGTGCAAACCAAGGAGGAAGAATTGGTAAGGACTCTAGTCTTGGTCATTATATTGGTAAAATGAACAAAGAAGTTCTTCCGATTTTTCACTCCAATAGAGGTAGTTACAAGGTATTTGGATTGGTCTATTATCCCCTCAAATACTGATAGAGTTATACAAAGAGAAATTTAATGCTATTAGGACTTTTGGGCATGCACTTGGGGTTTAGACTATGAGATCATCATATTTTTTAAATTACACCGCATATGTTTTAGCACCAACTATAATAAGATGGATGCAAGCCTCCTAGATAAGTTTTTAATATTTAGAGGTGAGATTAAGTTTACATCTAGTGATGAATAAGCAAGCTTAAAGGAAGAAGAAGCTTCCGAAAGAGGAATTCATCTTCTTACTTACCACTAGTGTTTAAACTTTATGTAATTGCCTTTAGATATATAAGTTCCGTACGAGAGTTTTTTTTAATGCTAATTTGTTATAAATACTGATCATTAAAAACATATCTTAGATCTTCATGTGATTCATACACCTTTTTCTTATACCTCTAATTTTTATTCTTGTGTACCACTAGTGAACAAGTTGCCTCATCGGATTAATATCATCTATTCCACCTCCATGTGATGTTTCCTTTTGAAAACCACATCAAGCTTACCAATGACATCATTCCATGCTTTAAGAAGACCTTTTAAACACCGCATTGAGCTTACCAATGAGATCGTTCCATGCCTTAAGTAGACTATATAGCTAAGCTTCCCTCTTTGGCAAAGTAAGGTCCATGAGCCTCCAAAATGTGTTGCAAAGTAAGGCCTATATCATAAGTACTTAAAAACTTTAAGAAAAATAAAAGAATTTTTAGATATAGTTTTATACAAATTTAGAAAAACTCTTACTATCATATAGTGGCTTTGTAGTGGCGCGGGTGATACTACTATGACCCCAAACTTCTACCATTAATTTATAAAAGTTTCTAACAACTTTCTTAAAATTTACTACATAATCCATTGTAAAATATCATCTTTTGTAAAAGAATTACCAACTTCACCAATCGAGTCTTTCCTCCATTTCTCCTATCAAGAACAACCATATGCATCTCTGCTGCTTCACTAGTAAATCTCTCTTTTTATTTCGTGTAGAGAAATAAAATTTCTCGCCTTTGCCCCACCAAAGCAGCATGGCTTGCAAGGTATGTTTCCACTTGCCCCCCTTGAAATCTTTTCATGCTTTTTTATTTCCACTCTTGACCTCTATGTGACCCAATGTCTTGTATGTCTCTTGAGCATTACTCTTGGTTGCATCCTATAGGCAAAACATATAAACTCATATACCAACTTTTTGGGCTTATTTGTAAACATATTGTGTTTGGTTGGAAAGCCTTCTTATATAACCGAAGAGACCTGCATGACCATTACATACATACTTAATAAAGGAGGTTAATCCTCAAAATAGATCTCTCTCTCTCTCTCTCTCTCTCTCTCTCTCTCTCTCTCTCTCTTCCCAACAAACAAACGTGCATGCTTGTATGCGCACACACATCTAATTTATGCACACACACATGCATATGCATGTGTACACACATGAGTGTACACGTATACACACACATGCATATGCATGTGTACACACACGAGTGTGCACGTATACATACATACACCCCCCCCTCTGCTTAGATCCATCATTAGGGGAGAACGGAGCTCATTTTAGGGCCTTTTACCCAAAATGAAAAATCCCTCTCCACTAATCGGAAAAAGGCCAACGTAACGTTGGAGAAATTGCAAAAACAAAGTAAAATTCATTTAAAAAAAAAGAAATAAGAATCATATTTTATTGAATATACAAATGTTTGCATTCAATGAAGAGATCCATTTCAATTTTGACAGGATTATTTTATTGTGAGTCACGCAGTTATATCATCAAAGACACACAAAAAAGGTTTGCTCTCCTAAACCAGTTTTCTCACTTGAACGTCGTCTTCCTCTAGCTTCTTCAAATTTTGACACTCTAACATCTAACGTCTTCCTCTAGCTTCTTCAAATTTCGACACTCTAACATCTCTTATTGTCTCATGCTCTCAAAAATGACAATAGAAAACTATCACCGAGCTTGTGCAAAACGCTGTGTAGAGTCAAATGCAAAGGATTAGAGAAGGGAGGTGAGTTCTTTGCCCCATTGACGCGCTTCTTCTACTATTAACTCTATTGAGATTGCTAACACAATTTCTGCAAGTGGGTGTTGTCAAAAGCTTATTGTATATCAAAAGGGAGATGGGTTTTGATGCAACCAAACAGGAGAAAGAAGCAAAGATCAAAGAATCAATTTTTGGCAGCATGGAAAGGTAGGCTGAAGGATTTTAGAACTGTAGAAGGGAAAGTGTTTTTTGTAAAACTTGTGTTTTCTGACCACAACATTTTATTGTTGCAGATATTTATCCATCATCCTATCAAAAATGGCAGCCAGTAGAGTGCATTTTGGGACTATTGGATGTTCTACATGGTAGCATATTGGAGAGTTACAATACCAAAATAGATATGCCACCCAGTTAGCCCAATTAGGGATTTTCTTTTACGATCATTTCTACCAATTGTGCTGGACAAAGAAAACACCTATGGTGCCTTGAGAAGGCTAGATCTTCCATAATGGCATAGTATGGATTGGCCCATTCCTCATGCCACTATTACAGAGACTTATAGAGCTAAGCTCTTCTCGGAAGTGCATGTTCTCTACGGCTAGGCATTGCAACTAGAATTGTCAAAATAAATATTTGCATGCCCATTAAAGTTTTTGTGGACTTGTTCAACAAATATGATGTGAAGGTTTGTAGAAAAATGCTCAACTACAAAGCCAATGCTATTGCAGATAATTTTAACTTTCTAGATGATGGCTAGGACTGAAAAACCTACAATAAAGTCTATTATGAAGTGGTACCAAACTCAATTGCAATCAAATATATGATTGTGACTCATAATTTCATATTCTCTTTTTACTACAAACGCAACAGGCTTATTCAAAATCAATTGGTCCCAATGGATCAAGACCTAAACTCTTTTGGTGATGATAATGAATTGGTTGATATTAAGGTTTAAGAAGATGGATTTCTATTAGGTGTTATATCGCTTAGACAGTGCTGCTGCATACTTACACGATTACGTCATGATGTGCTCCTAGAGACAACAGGCAATGTTTCAGGAAGCTTCTCATTTATTCTAAACAACAAAAAGGTAAATGAAATAACTAAAGTTTGCTTAATATATGAGTTTGTCATACATACAACTAAAACAACATCATAACAGGTACTACATCGAAGGGAGAATAAGATACAACGCAAAGATATCTCAAATATGATGTCAAAATTTGCCAAGATCAACAATTACAAGTTTGTTATACATCATTACAAAAGAAGTTACATGAGAGTAGGCGATGGGACAGGCTAATCAGATTGTGGCTTTACTTGTGCAGATGATGGGAGAGGCACATCCTCTAGGAGAGGCTGTTCTTATATGGAAGAGGCTTATCCATGGGCATAGGCAGAGGCTGATCCATGGGCAAAGGTACAGGCTGATCCTCATGGAGGGGTTGTTCTTTTGGCACAGTAGTGGGAGAGAGGAGGTCAAATGCTCAACTCCTAGCACCGTGGGATCCTCTTCTGCACAGCAGGCTTCTTCTTCTCTCTGGTCTCCTCCTCAAAAATTTCATGTACCATGGGATCTTCTTCTCCAGTAGTGCCAGAAGGCTCTTGTTCTTGTGTGCCCTCTTCTGCAACGGTCTCCTTTTCTCTGGTCTCATCCTCAAAAATTTCCTCCATTTCTAGAACAGATGCCATGTTTTCCTCCTCTTTGATCTACTCACCTAAGGTCTCTCCTTTTTTTGGCATAGGCACCTCTTCTCTTGGTGCTCTGTGAGCATGGTCTAGGAAAGAACTTACAGCTTTAGCCCTAAAATTATCTACAGACACTGCATTGTAACTATCCTCATCAAGCTGTAATCAAGATTAATGAAATTTAGTTACCTTTTAATCCCATATTGATCAGTGTACAATATCATTATTAATGAATGGGTGTATGAACTTATAATGTCTGGTCTTTCAAAATCATAATAAGTGGCTAGTATGTATTTGGCATGTATCAAGGTCCTCTATCCACAGGAGTACCCATCTTTCTACTGTGGAGTCTGGACATGCATTAAAAATCATACGCAATATGTTACATCATATTGAAAACCAGCATGTGTAGAGGGAAGGGCACTTATAGGCATGGAAAGAGGTTTAACAGAGTTTAGAAGATTGACATTGGGGGGAATGTGATCAAGAACATTGAACAGTCTCTTCAAGCATCTACAAAAGAGAGATTTACTTATAAACAAATCCAAAATAACCTTACCAAAAAATAACAAAACTTGTAGAAGGGAAATATACAGATTAAGCTCTTAATGGGTTTCATATGAGTTGAAGAGAAAGCATTCATGATCCTGGACATCAATGCATACAAAGCTCCAATGCCGACTGCTCCAAAGAAAGACAGAAATCAATCAGTCTTCAAGTAGACATGGTGAAAAGATCAAGATTATAGGCAACATTCACTTACTACTATGAGTAATAGGGAAAAATGATGGTATTGACTCTATGAAGGTTGTGTAAACCATTTGGCTAAGATTTTTACTGGCTCTCTCAAATTCCTTATTGCCTAAGAGAAGTGGGGGTTCAGAAGATACACCATTGGTTGGATGTCTTGAGGTAACTTGGATCTCATCATGCTGTCAAAAAGGTTTGGCTCTCAAAAATTCATTGCCAACATTGTACCAAACAGTTAGGAACTTACCATAAACAAGAAAAAATAATTGAGTCGACCTGTGCAGATTTGTTCCTCAAGTTCCCTGTGCAGTCTTTTGACAAAAGAATCTGTCTGTCAGCATCATCCTCCTCTATTTTGATCATAATTCTAGACCCCAAGTCTAGCAATCTCTGCAAGTTCTTCACAACTTGAATGGCAGTAGCATGGGATAGAGCCTGAGAACCATCATTCTTTTGGCTTTTTACTGACTCCTTATAGGCAAACTTTGCCCTTGTGTCTCTATTATGTGTTACCTCCTGATTCTTTGGAATTTCTTCATCTTTTGGCTTCCTTTGCTGGTGGTACCATGAGAATATCCCTCATCGTCACATCTACCCAATCAGTAGGATGAAAGAGATGGTCATATCTCCAACATACCCTCTTAAGGATTTCCATGTCTTTAAGCATGATTGTACACATGTGGACATGTGCAGCAGCAACAAGCATAGTGTCCTGCAAGAACTCAATAAGGAAGTCCTCTGCTGCTTCCTGGAGTGTGTAGATAGTATACCTCTGCCACCTCATTTCCAAATGACCAATTATTACAAACCTCTCTTGCCTTGGGGGGGATAGCAAACCCAATAGCCTTCTGTGCCTTTCTTATCTCTCTGAGTATTGTCACTCTCTGGATGAATCTCTTTGTCTTTGCTTGCTGAAGGATGTGCATGGGCTTTCCTTTTCTAGAGGCTCTAGATCTGGATAGTGATGGTGCCCTTTCTGTGTGGCAACTTTTGCAATAGGAGGACCCTGTCCCTCCTTCCTAGCTGTTTTCTTAGTCCTTGCCATTGACTAAAAAATAAATTGTACCAGCCAAAGGAACTACGTCCGAGACGCGATATGCCTATATGATTGGAATCCAAAAGTGGAAATCGCTTTCTGTCGTGTCTGTCTAGAAACACACCAAAGAATGTGATTTTAGTGATTGAGGGACCTTTCGTATGCTTTATCGCATTCTTTAGCACTTTGGAACTTGTGTATCCTACACTAAAACTTAAAACCAACTGTGCATTTCACAAAACACTATGCAATGTGTGGCCCCTTATATTGTGTTCCAGTGCACCCAAGAACACCATGAATACATGCAACAAAGCAGATCTTACCTGTGTCTCCCTTGATAGACAAATTGAAGTGGATGTCAATGTAGAGTCAGTCCTCGAGGCATTGGGAGGTGGATGTCTAGTTGTAAGTGTCCAGTTGTAAGCTAGAGTCTGCCCATGCATTGGGAGGAGGATGTCTAGTGGTTGTCCAGTTGTGTTGATGCTATGAGATGGTGAGAGCAGGATTGGTGGAAGAGTTGCAAGAGGTGTGTGACAAAGAGTGACCTGCATGCTAGAATAACGGTGTCCGTCCAAATGAAAATCATGAAAAGGTAAGAGCGAATCAAGGCGAAAAAAGCGGTTGACACGTGCGGTCATTAAATGCACTTTACTGTTGATCTCGAGAAATGTGTCTTTTTTATTTTGCATGTGTCTAGTTCCCCCCACACTTGATGTGCCCTTTTTTTTGCATGTGGCTAGTTCCCCCACACTTTCTAGTTCCCCCCTCACTCCCTGCAAGCAAGCACCCTGTTCACTAGTTCTAGGAGCACATGCAACAAGCAGGCACCCTGTCACAATTCTAGCTAGCATCCAGCAGAGGCAGGCACCCTGTCAGCCTATCACTATTTCAAAGAGTACTTGCCAAGCCAAACATGTTGGATAAATGTTATCCCAACTCCTTAGTCCAAATTAATATGTGGTTGATAGGCTAGTGGTCAGTGGTGGTTGGTGTGTAAAGCCTACAAATGGTTGGTGCATGTTGTTCATGCAACTCATGCAACTAAAAATAGGGTAGAGGAGTCTCTAAATAAGGTACAAGTCGTGATCAAGTGATTATGTAAGTTTGGTTCATGTCTAATCACAATTAGTGTCTTCTTGTGTTAATCTCATATCAATTTTCTGCATATACCAATTTTTGTCCCTCATATTCATAATGTCTTGTACAATCTTTGATCCACCTTGAATATGGTTTTGATCAATCTTCATATCTTAGTTATCATATCCAACATTTGGTATCAGAGCTTGACTCAATTAGGCTTAGTTTATTAGCAAAAACCCTAATCAATTTCTTAATCACCATAGCCAGTTTTTCTCAGTTTGAACCACATACTGTAGTTTGATTCCATGTGTGCACCTAAGTGGATGAAACCCTAATATTTTGATATAGGATCTTATCTTAGCTCCCACGCATGCTACAACTCCAAGCTCATTGCCTAATTTTGATGTAGCTCAGCGAATTTTGAATCGCCATCAGCACAGCCCGTTTCCTGTTCAGCGCAAAAATTCGCCTACGTCGCTTCAAATTGAGTCAATTACTTTGAGGTGATGCAAGTCCATTATGTGAAGATTCAGCACACAAATTTTGGAGGCATATGGTCCACTGTAGTAGCAGCTGCACGCATCATTTTTCCAATCGCCCCTTTTCTGCAGTTTCTGCTCCAACTATATGGTGATACCTATTTTGATTTATATTGATGATATTGTTTTTATTTGGGCTTAAATCGTCTATGTGAGCAAGTTCTCAACATTAATCATCATATTTCATCATCATGAGTTCCAAATTCCCCGACAAATTCAACGGAACTGGGTTCCATACCTGGCAAATCAAGGTGAAGGGCTACCTCACAAAGAAAAATTTGTGGAGTATGGTCAAGCCACTTACTGAAGATGAAGCAGGTATTTCTGCTGCAGCTACAAGAGCTACAACGGCTGCACTTCAAGCAAAAGATGAACAAGCACTTGGTATTATCATTACTGCTTTAGAAGATGATTTTATTCATTATATTGATGATGTTGAGTCAGCTATGGAAGCTTGGGAATTATTAGAACATACTTTTGGTGCAAAGGCAAAGCATTCCAAGATCAGTTTGAAGATGCAACTCTTTGATCTAACCATGGAGAGTAATGAAAATTTAGCAGCTTTGATTAACAGGTTGAAGAGCTTAATGACACAGTTGGTTTATGTTAAATCTCATGTTCCTGAAGAAGATGCTATTGCTATCCTGCATAAAAGCTTACCTTCACGCTTTAGATAAATTGTGACGGTACTTAAAGAGAAGGAGCACCCTTCTTTGGAAAGTATCATAAATTCTTTGCAGGAAGAAGATAAGAAGATTACAAAGGATGTGATAGATCCTTATGCATATATTGTTACTACGACATCGGCAAAGAAGAAGTGTACTATTTGTGGTCGTACAAATCATCTTACTAAGGATTGTTTCTCCAAACATCCTTGTGAGTATTGTGGAAAGACGAATCATCCATCCTCAAAGTGCTACAAAAAAGATCAAAAGCAAGCAAAGGCACATGTGGTTGAAGAAGTCAACCAACAAGAAGAAACAAATCTTTGTTCTAGTCTCAGTATAAAAGATGTAGATGAGGAGTATGCTTTTTAGATTATGTCATGTATGTGGTTGAGTCAAGACTTATGTTGTTCCAACTTGACGAGTTGTAGAGGAGAGTACACTACCCTATGTTGTTGTTAAGGGGGGACTCTTACTCATTGTGTCAAGGAGGTTTGTTAGACTTGATTCATGTTTTGTAAGAAGTTGGTCTTAAGGGGGGATTGTTGGATAAATGTAATCCCAACTCCTTAGTCCAAATTAATATGTGGTTTGATAGGCTAGTGGTCAGTGGTGGTTGGTGTGTAAAGCCTACAAATGGTTGGTGCATGTTGTTCATGCAACTCATGCAACTAAAAATAGGGTAAAGGAGTCTCTAAATAAGGTACAAGTCGTGATCAAGTGATTATGTAAGTTTGGTTCATGTCTAATCACAATTAGTGTCTTCTTGTGTTAATCTCATATCAATTTTCTGCATATACCAATTTTTGTCACTCATATTCATGATGTCTTGTACAATCTTTGATCCACCTTGAATATGGTTTTGATCAATCTTCATAGCTTAGTTATCATATCCAACAAAACATTACCAACAAAAATGGAAAACCAACAAGGTATGAAACCTCAGCCTTCCTCATGACTATTTTATGCCAGTCAGGGTTGTAGCCTTGTTGTATTTGAAACTAGAAGGGTTAGCATTTTCTGAATTATTACATGAATAAGAAGCCATTTCCCACGTTAATAATAACCAAACGTGAAGCGGCATCAGGAACGGCCCCTTCGTACGGTTAAGGTAGGTTAGAAGGTGTAATTAGTTCTGGCGGAAGCCCGCCAATCAAAGGGAAAGGGATAGAACGAGTAAAATACCAGGTGCCCTACAAAGAAAGAGTTTTAAGGCCTTGGGATTTCCTCAAGCTCCTCTATCGCATTGTTTGGCTTTTTCTTGAGAAAGCGCAATACAACATGATTTGGGATTTTGGGCAATCCTCCAGCCCCCCTCAGATCGCATTCTTTGGCTCTTTCTGAAGAAACCTATTTTTTATTATATTGCCATTGATTTTTTTCCCTACTCAGATCCTGGAGAGAGAAGAAGGCCTTTCAAAATGTCTGTAAGCTTTTCTCATGAGGCACTGAAGCAAGAGACTGCTCCAGGTAAGCTGTAACAACCATACCTTAAACTGAATTGTTAAGATTCCTAAGTATTGTAGCTTATATGGATTGTATACTCTTGTAGAAAAAAGACAAAAGATCAAGGGAAAAGGGAAAGAGAGAGACCCTGCACAACCCATGAAAAGGTCCCTCAAACTTGAGGGTACAACTCTTGACGAAGGTAGATCTTGTAATGTTCTTCTTATATTATGTCTCCTTCTCTGTTTGTTTGGCTTCTAAGGGGTAGGGATCTATTTCTACCAGAGAAGAAATCATGTGACATGATGCTCTTTGAGTTCCTTCTTCATAGAAGCAACACACATAAAGAGTATCATATATTATATGAGATGTTCAACAAGGAACTGGACTATGCAAAACTGCTGGAGTAGCATAAAGACTTCTTGGCTGAGGAGACCAAATTTTTCCAAGGTCTGACAGAGCAAGAAAGGGTTTTTCTTGAGGACAAAGATTACATCCACATCAAGGATATATTAACATGAGATACAAGAATGTAGTCAACAAAAGGTATGAACAATTGCTACAGACTACCAAGGTAAAGTGTTCCATACACCCCAGAAAGTGCAAGCTCCTTGATGAAAGTGTGGCTTTTGCAATCTACCTTTGGTATGTGCATGGAGCACCAGAAGAGCTCTCAAAGTAGGTAGGAGAGGAGGAGTATCTTGAGGAACTGAGAGAAGTAGAGGAGTCAGATGAGGTTAAAAATCAAGATAAAGAGGCTAAGGAAAAGGATGTAGAGAAAGACATCAACATTGAGAAGGAGAGGGAAGAAGTTACTACTATGGACCTTATTAGTATAAGGTCAGAGACATTGAAGACAGTAGTTCATAATCAAGCTCTGGACATTGAGAACTCTAATCATGCTATTCCTTTGCTCCCAACTTTTAGGATTGGAGATGTGGAGTATGTTTTGCTATATGATATACAATGTATATTGAATTTGAGGGAGGACTATGGACTTGCACAATGATTGCCTAGTCTTGCACTCTAGATTCTGGGTTCATTGATGAGGATGATCCCTACATCTCTCTGGAGGACAACTTTAACTCACAAGAGTCATTGGCTTTCTGTTTTGAGGAGGCCGCCAAGTTTGAAAAGAGTGAAGAGATGAATGATGAAACATTTAAGTGCAAAAGGATCTCAAATATAACATGCTTGTCAAGGACATAAAGACTAAGGAACCAGCAAAGGACTCTACTGAAAGAGGTAGTTTTCTTTGGTTAGACAAGCAATTAGAAGCAGATGAGAATATGAAAGTTTATCTTTTTATATTTGAAGTCTCATGTTGTTATGCTACAATATTTGTTCATTAAGCTTTGTTTTCTTCATTTCAATTGCTAGGTGAAGATGAAAGCTTCCTTCAGAGATCATCTAGGAGCAGAGAGAGAGGCCTTGGTCAATCATCTAGTTTGTCACACTACATCAGTAAGCTATCATCTGCAAAGATGTTGATTTATCATCGGCATTTCAGTAATGATGGGGAAGTTATTGTTTTCTTCTTGAAAAGTTTATATAAATTTCTTGGAGGACATCCAATCAATAGTCAAAAGGACAAGATTATACTGATTGAGAAGCTCTACGCTCTCAATATTTTTGGCTATTATCCAGGCAAGTAGTGCTCCAGAGATGGATATGAGCTACACTACTTATGCACTATAAAGTGGCATAAAAGACCGGTGGATGGTCATGGTAAGCAGCATCTTATCAGGTACAGAGAAGGAGCTACACCAAAGCTAGAGATTTTGCAAAGTGAAGGAGATCAATCATATAAAAAGCTAGATGATCCTATTGTTGAAGAACCAGAAGAGAAAGGCTTTTTGTAAAAAAAGAGGTCACCAATTAAAATATCAAGAAAAGCACCAACTCGTAGGCTATGGGAATACATGTAGTAAAATTGCACATGTAATTATTCGGTAGAGAATTTAAAAAAAGTTTATATTTAGAGACAAATAGGAACTTGAATATGCTTGTACATTGCATTTTAATATGTAGTTGAATGTTCAACTCCCTATCTATCAACCCAGCGATGGTTGAAGTACAGTTTTGTTTTTCTCCACTCTGCATGCTTTTGTGTGCAGCTATTGAGTTGTCAAGAATTTGCCTTTTTCTTTGCTTTTGGACAGTTTTGTATGCTAATTTTAGTTGTGAGATTTTAAGTGTCCTCTTGATGTGCAATCTTTGCAAGATTCCTCAATAGAACCATTGGAAAACTTGCTTCATACTATTTGCTTTTTGAGCTTCCCCAAAATGTTGTGTATGTCTTAAGAAAGCACTACGTGCTATGTAATTAGACTTTTCCATCCCTTGTGTAGACCAAATTGCAGGGCATCCATATTTTTTGGCAAAAAAACGGCACGTGGTTGTAGATTATATGCTGCACAAATAATACAAAACGTGTTACTTTGTAGTGCGAATTGTTTACACTATGTGGCTAAGGAAAGTATCTAAAATTTATTACCATGTAATGTGTAATGTTACAGTCTGTCCAAGCTTGTTTCATGGATTTTCCAAAAGTCTTCAACTCTTCTTCAAATGCCCGATAGTCATCCTTGATCCAAGTGTTCTTGTCGCAAAGTATGAAAAGTTTGTCAATAGCCTCCCACACTTGTGACTTCACATTTCTTGCAAGACCATCCACTTCATGGTCTTTTACTGAATTGTATACTAGCTTCCACAATTGATACTTTGCTTTGGAAACATACCTTGATTGTCTTATAAGTCTTTTTTTTGCACTGAGGTTTTGATAGAAACCTTCTAGCTTTGACCCCACCAATAGATGGCTTGACAGGAACTTCTTTACCATTTATTGATTTCTTTAGATCCTTTGTTATATGAACATCTCCTCCATGAAGACCAATGTCAAACAATAGCCTCTCTAATGCTTGAATAGCCTACTTCTTTTGTTTCTCATGAGACGAATCCTCCAAGCAAATCCAATATATAGAAACACCAACTTTTTGATAATCTGACATAAGGCATGCAATGTGCATATGTGAACATTCCACAAAGGGATATCCAGCACAGCTTTGAACTTAGAATCCTTCTTGTCTCTATTAGGTGCTCTCTTCCACCACTTAGGGTCTAAGACATGTGTTGGTTTCGTTGCAAGTACAAGCATGGAGTCTTTGAGTTCCCTCCTTTGCTTATGTTGTACATGCATTTAAGGGTTTTAAGGTCACCTGCCATATGCCACTCGACTTGAAAATCACCTTTGCCTCCCACATGAAGATGCTCTCCTTGCACTTGATTTGCACTTGATTTTTAATTGTGGTTGGTATTTCTGTTTTGTGGAATACCCATTTCAAGTGTCTCATGGTCCTCTGTCTTAACCTGTCATTGACAATTGTAAGCTTGCGTTAGAAACAAACATAGACATCATAGCAAAATAGTGTGCCAATTAAAGTGTTTACTAACCTCAAATGCCCCTAATCACCAAATGTGTTTTTCTGATTTCACGCTTAAATATTTTGGGCTTCCTTCTGTAATTGATGGGTCCAATTCTCTATTCATAAGTGTGATGTCACATGTTCAATCTTTTTCTCTATTATAATTTCACATTCATCCAGTTTTATAACAAACTTCAGACATCCTTGGCACTCTTCAAAAATGATACCATAGTACTCATCCATTCTTCTTTGCATTTGTTGGAGATCAACAAAAATGTTGTTCCAAGGATTATACATAGTACTCCCTTTCTCACCCTTAAACAATCCTTCAATATAGAAGCATTGGCCATTGTAGTTATGTACTTGTTGCTAATTTAGTAGGCCTCTCAACTTCCATACTTCTACAGGTGTAGGCAAAAGCACACGTTTGATTCTTTAATCTTTCAAAGTTGATGACACAGCCTTGAAGATAGAGGTGTAGCCTTTTCTGCTAACTCCACTTTCATCTAGTACCTCTTGAATAACATTTACATCAATTTTATTGGTGTCCACAAATTGTTACCAACATTCCGTTTGACTGTCTTGTACTTCTTCTCTTCAACCATGTTTTTTGCAATGCTACTCGGTAGCAAACCTTTCATTTGTTTGTGGAAGGATACATTAGGGAAATTTTGGGCTCATTTTTAGGCCCTCTAAGGGATTTTTGCCATCTTTGCCTTATAATTTCAAACTCCGAAACATTTGGAGTTGCTAAGCTCAAGATATACCATTTTCCTCAAAATTAAGTTTAAAGGCTACCATAACGGTCCACATCATCACTTTTGAACCTACTTTTTGTACATCTTCCATGGGTCATGTCCAAACCCCATCATGTTATATATCAATGGAAATATCTTGAAGAATAGATTCTATATATGCAACCTCCGAAAAAATTGGAGTTGATTTACAAAAAATTTACCATGGCCCCATTTTTGATGATGTGGCATTCCTTAGAGGGCCCAAAAATGAGCCCAAATTTCCCCTAATGTTAGGATTGACATTCTCTTTGTCAGGCTCTAAAACGTGTCTGCAAATAAGAATGGTTTTCTCAATTTCTAGTTTAAATCTATATTATCATTACATAGTAATAAAGGCATAAGAAATCTTACTTTTCTTGCTTAACCCTGCGCTTGCACCCTCCACTACCAGGTTTCAGTTTAGCAATATTGCGAATTTTTTTACTTCTATATCTGTCTCCCAATGGGGTAGCTTTTGTCCTTACTTTCTTCAGCTTCTGATGGGTCATCCTGAGTTCGTCAACCTCTTTTTGAAATTGTTCTTTTAGTTGTGAACACTCAGCAACCTTCTGAGCTTTGTCTTCTGCCTCTTGTTGGTATAGACACCTATACATATCAGCAAAATAGTAGATTGTCTAGATATGTATACAAGCAAGCCTTTGTGGTTGTCACCTGCAAACTTCAATAGTTGTGTTGGATTGGAAAAAGGAGGAGTGGAGTTCGTGATTGGGCATTGGGGTAGATTGCTCCATCACACCATAAGTCGATATAGTGCAGGCCTTCTCTCCTCATTTTTTCCATGTGCATGGCATCTATTCTTGGACCTTTTCTTCATTTTTGAAGAGGAATATAGTACTCTTCTTGTAAGTCCATGTGAAGATGGTATAGCCTCTTCTTATTAGATTCTTTGGTCGCTTGATTGCAGGTTGCCATTGTTTTTCTCTAAGTTCTCACAATGCAGCACCTCTTCATGAATCAAAACTTTGCGATGGCGGTAAAGGTCTAAAATGTTCAAAAGAACAAAGATTTTGTATGACATATCCAAAAGTATTTATGAGCACGTAGAGTCTTAAATGCGACGTGAGTTACTCCCTTGTGTTAAATGCGCGCCAGTTTCTTTATTCCTCTAGAGATTCACTTTTTGCAGGCAGTTTACATATTTTATTGATTTTATTGGATGCAATTTTTGATATTGTGCATTTTGGAGATGAGAAAAATAAAGAAATTGAGAATTTCTTACAAGGCCCCAAAATGAGTTTTGAATTCTTCTAATGGCTTGATAGAAACTTTCAAATTTTTAACAACCCCTTGGACCATCATTAAAGAAGTGTATAAGGTCATTCACTCTAATCCCAATACAAACTCTACACATAACTACTTTGCAAAGTATAAGGAAACCTGGCGATTGTACAGCATCCTCTGGCTATAGATATATGCCACCACCATAGCTAGGTGGGAGCACTTCGAAATAAGAAGTGGTTTTCCAACCAAAGAACGAACTCTTTGGCCATCTCTAAATAGATCTGAAACACAATCTCTAATGCTAGGGACCTTTCCCTCTTACAGTAGGTCAAGCCGCATGAAACGCTAGTGGTACGTTGCATCTGTTTGCCACTCGGCTACTATAGACGTGATGCTACCTGGGCTTTGTAAAGAAGCCACATCACCTCTATGTCCAAGAAGATAGATGGTGTGTCACATGCATTCGTACAAACCGTCGTCGATAGCTCATGGTGAATCGCGGCTTATGAGGTCCTCAATGGACTCCCGTGAGTCTATACTAAAGAAAATGCTCATTGAGAAAACTCTAAGAGTGAACAATGAGAATGAGGGGAGGGGGGAGAGGGAGAGGGAAAAGGGGCTTTTTATAGCTCGAGCGAGTTAGGGTTAGGATTTTTAGATATAAGGGACATGTATCAGCTGATTCACTGCCACATAACTGAATCGAGTTACATGAAAATTGTGCTTTCTTTTTGTACCTCAATGGGTATGTGTCATCAACTAGCTATCTGTATAACACGGGCAAGTTGCATGAAAAAACCAATGAAAAAAATTGGGCAGCACTATGTCAACAATTTTGGGGTGCATGCATGCCATGTGTTCAGTAAAGTAACTCGATCGAGTTACATGGTGGACATCCATATAAGCACCACATAACCGATGCATATCGTGTAACTCGATCGAGTTACGTTGTACCTACGTGGATATCCACCGTGTAGCTCGATTGAGTTTCGTATCGCATAACGAGCGAGTTACGTGGTGCCTATGAGAGATATCCACCATGTAACTCGATCAAGTTACTTGGTCATCGAATGTCACTTGGCATACTGCTAACATCAACCTTGTCCCATCCTGACAGTACAATCCCAAAGTGAGGAGCTTTATTGTACAATGACCCTATATTGCTTGTATAGCACCACCATTCGAGCTCCCTCTAATTTGGCAGCAAAAGTGGTGTGCTTAATACTTCATGTGAACTAGGTGTTGTTAGCATAGATTGGCCAACTTTTTAAGAATGATTGGATGCATTGAAAAGAATTTTTGCATGCCTAGTAGCTAAGGTAGTGATGGGAACTAAAAATGGTTTGATTGCATGAGAAGCTTGATAATCATATGTAGACATCAAACCCTAGCTGCATGAAAATTAGTTGGAGTTATTATCAAGATATATATATTTTACCCCTTCTGGAAGTGTATATTGATTTTGTATTTTCGTGCTAAGAGGAAGAGGACATTGTAGAATTGCCAAAAACAAAACCCTTTAAGTAAAACTTGTAGCTTACTGTACTTACGAATGTAATCTGCTAGATCCAACATGAAAGTCTTCAGTATTGATTATTAGAAAGCCCTATCTTCTATATGTTGGTGGCTGCACCACTAAACATTATGGCACCAGCGTAGGGGGTTGACCTTGTCATGTTGGGAAGCAAAAACAGCATGCATGATTTGCACAGATTTGAAGTATCATGTTGGGGAGCAAAAACAGCATGCATGGTTTGCACACATTTGAAGTATGATAAGTCTTGCAAGACATGCCTCAAAAAGAAATAAGGCATTCTGTAGTACTCGAAGTCGAAAGTATGGGCGAGACACTAAGCCTGCCATGCTGCAAGGAAAAGCATCCTCTGACTCAGACACCAAGCCTCATGCGGCGAAGAGCAATGTATGCAAAAAGGTGGTATCCCACAACCATAGCAAGCAAAGTTGAAGCTTCCTTAACACCACCACCTAAAGGTATGTTATGAATAGCTGGGGAAAGAGCTATGCTCTGACAACCAGTAAGTGTGTTGCAATTGTACTGCTGTCCTTTGTTGTACTGAACTTTGACAAGGAGTTTGAAGGTGTAATAGTTGAAAGAGATGTACTTTAGCCAGGCTATGAATGATGGAAGGTGCTGCAACACAACCCATGTTTCAATGCTTTGTTATAATGATGGGAAAATCAAGGTAGATCAACTACTGCATGCGAGCTAATTTGCAAATATGCTACCTCTACAAAATACCCTCCTGCTAGCATAAAAGTGAGTAGTATCACTGAAGCCAACGTAGTTGCTTTCTGTACGTCCATCATTGCTGCCCCAATAGCAACCCCTAGACCCTGAAAAAATCCAGAGAATTGGAGCACTGTAGGGTAGGAATTTCTCTTTAAAAAAACACTTTGTATTTTACCTGTGCAGTGATGGTACTGAGAAAGATGGTGAGCAATGTGAGGAAGAACGCCGATGGGGTCCGTTGCAAGTGTGCCATGAAGTAGACTATCAGAAGAAATACAACTGGTAGGCAAAGATCCAACAGAACATCACTGAGGGTGCGGGCCATGAAGTAAGCACTAAGCCTGTACATATCAGAAGCCCTTTCCTTTGCTAAGATCGCTCTCTCTCGGGGGAAAGTGAAGAGTGCTGTAAAAAGTGGAAAGAAGCTCCAGAATGTTGTCATAAAGAATAATAGTCCTACCTGCATTTTTTCCAGGATGTGCTAGATCAATTCATGAGACCTGCACAAGATCTTAGTGTATTTGGACAAGTTGGAAATACAGTCTGCGGCTTCGTAGGCGAGTTGGTAAGTATTTGAACTCTTGAGCGCGGGGTCTCGAGTCCAGACACCACTCGCCTCAGCCAATGGACACCAAGGTCCTTCGTCGCCTACGGGCGATCCATGGCCTCTCTCTCTTTGACCTTGGAGAGGATCAGCCTCATTGACTGATTTTAGCAGGATCAGCTCTACCAGAAAAAAAAAAGGTTGGAAACACAGTGATCAACCTACCTGATCTGCTACTTCTTTTTCTGTGTAAAGGTCTGAGTGCCACCACAAGCTGCCCGCGATGAGCGAGCTAGCTATGACTTGCAATATCCGTAACCAACTCAAGTATTCATGGCGCCTTTCTTTTACGCCTCTAATAAACAGGACTTTGAACTGTAGCCACCATGAAGAGCTCCATTCTCGCTTCGTGGATATCCCTTTCTTAAGCTCGGTCGAAATGCTCAGCTCAAGCAGTTTACTCCTCTCAATGGGTTGTAAAGTAATCTCAAAAGAATCAGAAAGGACCTGCCACAAGAAGCATCATTGGTCCATCACATATAATGGCCTCACCACACATATGTTGCACTAAGAGAAACAAATGGCATTCTTGAGAAACCTACTATGCAATCATAATTGTATTTTACCTGCCGTATTTCTTTGGACGGTAGTGTCAAGCAAACATTTCCGTCTTCACATGCACTAGAAAATTTTTGATGCAACTCTACTGGTATGGACATGTCAGCAAGATTGCCACTTGCCAGGTCTAGCAAAAAATCGGCAGGATTCATAGCTATAAGAGGAGAGAATCCTATAGAAGAGAAGTGATCCATGGCCACTCCTGCCTTTCCAAAATAGATCACTTGGCCTTCTGAGAGCAATATCAGCTTGTCAAACATGTGAAATAATCTGCTTGAGGGTTGATGGATAGTTGTGACCACAGTTTTTCCAGCCTACATAACAACAATACACTAGCATGTGAGGAAACCGTAGCCAAAGTTGTAGCTCGTATAAGTTTGTGACCAACCTCAGCTAGCTCATGCAACATTTGGACTATCCGTAGAGCTGTTGTCGAGTCCAATCCAGAGGTGGGTTCGTCTAGAAATAAGAGTGAGGGATCAATCAAAATCTCATGGCCCACAGAGACTCTCTTTCTTTCACCTCCGGATATGCCACGTAGAAAAGGGCCACCAATCGTTGTGTCTTGACACCTGCAAAGGCGAAGAATCAGGGAATCACATACCGGTTTTGTCAGTGTATACCCTGAAAGATCATGTCAAGGCCTAGCACATACCTCTCAAGGCCAAGCTGATAGATCACCTCCATTGCACGCTGTTTTTTCTCTTTCTTAGACATAATTTTTGGTAGCCTAAGTAAAGCCGCATACATCAACGTCTCTTTTACAGTCAAATGTGGATGAAGGGTGTCATCTTGCATAACAAATCCCATCCTGACTCAAAAAGAAAGATTCAATTATAGTAGCTTGAATGTAAGATTAACTATCTGAGGTGGTGACACATGTCATGTCACATAGCGCCAAGTCGCTAGTGGCCGCCATGTGGGAGTTCATGCCACATGAGAGGTCCCACCATGTGGCATGTTAGGCGCCCATCACATGGAAAATTCATTTGATGTAGGAAAGACTCCACCTACGCACCTTCGTTTTAATGCCTTGGAGTATGGCAGGTCATTATAGGTGATGGTGCCTCCCTGATTTGCATTTAGTCGTCCACTCAATAGGTTGAGAAGGGTTGTTTTTCCACTACCCGATGGCCCCATCAACGCTAACATTTCTCTGGGTGACACATAACCTGTGACACCGTGGAGAATCCCTTTCTCTTCTGCCATCCTTTTAGATAAAGTTGGACTTCTCAAGCTTAAAGAACTCTTTTTTATCGAAACTTTGTATGTGACATCGACAAACTGCAAAGACTTGATAAGTTAAATCTCTATGTTGAGCTTATGTTGCAGCCTCTAGAGACAAGAGAGAAGCTCTTTGAGGTTAGGTTTCTATAGGTGCTAACACAAACCTTTAGGGATATGGGTAAAGGTCTAGATACGTTGTGATCTTGAATTGGCATGTGGTTGTGATTATCCTTGCATGATCCCAGTTCCAGTGCCATGGTTGCTTGCTTTCTTGCTTCCATCACTAGAATAGTAAGATAACCTTGAAATTATTGCCAAAATTAGAACATTACAATAAGAATACACTTTGGAAATTTTATTTACCGTCACTCGTCATGCTGTGATCAATGCTGGGAAGTAGCACTGGACCTGTAATACCATCACTCATCATGCTGTGATTAATGCTGGGAAGTAGCACTGGACCTGCAACACCCAATGGAGGGCCTTGGACGTGCTGCAGGCTTGCACTAGAAGTTCTGCTTATGAATGTATCCTCTTGGGAGCTCATAGGAGAGATGTTTCGGATGTTCTCTCCTTGGCTTACACCATCTAAAGCTCCACTTTTTTTTGGCCTTCTGAAGAAACGTCTTCGGAGTTCTGAATGATTTTATTCAGAGGTCTATTGATAACTGCAATCGAGTCGGATTTCCACTAGAATTATTTTCTTGTATCCTCCATCTTGGGCTGTCCAACGTTTTGTAAACCCATCTTCTGGTGCTGTAATTATATGGTCCTGGCTACACAATCTCACAAGCCAAACACATCATAAACCAGTGCTCTGATGTTCAGATTTATATTTATTAAGCCAATTTGACCTATAATAGCCAGTGCTATGAAGTGCACCAGACACCAGTGCTATGGTATGCTCATGTATGATGCTATGATTTATGTATTAGAACAGTATAGTGCTATGGTCATGTGCTATGATATGGACCAAATAAGTCAAGTATAGCATGCGTGGATGCTATGAGTATATGTAAAACGCATCCTGGTCAGTCTGGCATATGATACATAGAAGAATGATGCCATGAAATTTGTGGTGTGTGTATATGACCCTTGGGAGCGAGACAATCAGACTATATCATGCTATGGTATAACGATCAAACTATATGATGCTATGATATAATGCATGAGGCTCTGCTATCTGTTTGCAGGTTGATATATGTGCGTTATATTAAACCAAGGAAATTAATCAGGTGAACCGATTAATGAGTCTAGATATAAATATAAGATTAAGCAACACTCATGGTGCACATGCAATTGCATACCTGAGCTCAAGCATAGCAGACGAAGAGGTCGAGGAGGCGGAGGAGGAGGAGTTGGTAAGGCGTAGGTGTTTCTTTTAATCAAGAAAAACGCTTGATTTCTTCTACGCGAGATTTACTTTCAAAGCAATTAAACAACCCACCAACCTGACAAGAACTACTTCGTTCCGATTTGCAGAAATTTACCCAAAATTTACACACTAATAATTCTGCTTCATGCAATCAAAATTGATGCTGGCTTAATTATATGATACAATCGTTCACCTGCATGCAATCAACGCTAAGCTGGCTTACACCATTCTCCGTAGATACTACGTTACACAGGACGGCAGATTATCTTGCCATGGACTTCAATTGAAGAGAAATAATAAGATTGCGACGGAAGCTAATTTGCATCAAGAAAACCTTCTGAGCAACTCACGTCGCCTTGTATTGTAGGCTAACTTGATTATATATATATATATATATATATATATATATATATATATATGGGGGCCATATCTTACCTTAAATAATATGATGTATTTAGATTTTGAAAGGTCATTCCATGATGCTCTGATGTGGACGACTACTTATGTGGCTAAGCTTGTATTTCCCACGCTACAATACCCCACATAAATACCTTGATCCTAGAGTTGCCCCCCCCCCCCCCTCTCACAATTGCCCCACTCACAATTTACCCACACCTTGTGCATCTGATGTGTATTGAGGTGTATATCTGCCTTTGTCGTGCCTTACTCATCTTGTGCTGGTCCACCCCGTGCTACACTCGAGTGCTCAACATCAGTAATCGAATATTGTTCTTTATCCCATTATGGGTGGTACGATGCATGACATGGAGAGTTCCTTTTGTTGCCTTCCTAACTACCAACCTCAATTATTTAACATATGCCATGAGGTGTCATCACTTTTTAACTTTGATAGTCTTAGTAGCCACTTTACAATAATTATTACTCTAGTGTCATTTTTTGGGTCAATCCAATTATTATTCTTTACTGCACACCTAGAAGATACATCTATATACGTGCTTTTAGGAAATAAAGGGGATCTGATTGATAATAGCTAAATTAAAAATATTATATATTTTTAATCATTCATACAAATTTTATTTTTTGCTTTCCAATTATAATTACAAAGTAAAGTGATGAATGATAAACACATGCAAACAAAATAGTTCTTTTAACATTGGGTTTGTTACGTAGAAATAAATGGAATATTTTGCTTTTGACTCAAGAGTGTTGGCACGTGGTGGGGGGAGGGGGGGGTGAAGGGGATTTGTTCACTACATGAAAACCTCCTATATCATCCATTCAAGAGGTATTTTTAAAACCTCCTATATTGCATCCATTCAAGAGGTATTTTCAAAACCTCCTATATTGCATCCATTCAAGAGGTATTTTCAAAACCTCTCCACATTTTATATGTTATGAATTATGAAAATTATTGAAATATTTTTGTGGTATATTTTTCATGGATTTTTTATTATTATTATTTGCCACATGTTCAATGACTTACCACTGCCAGAGGTAATTGGTCGCACCATGCTAGGTAGATAGTCATTGGATATAATCACATGTGCATGTGCTTTTTATAGCAGATCAGTGGGGCAGGGCTAGTGCGGGTGGCATGATGATGGTTACACATTTTTGGCATGCATATTGGATGCCCATTTTGGCATCACTATGTTCATGGTGACATTTTATTTATGCGACATTCTATGTAGTCGCACATATTCATGGCGACATTATATTTATGCGACATTTTATGTAGTAGCTCGGTGGGGCCGTCATTATCTTGTACATAAAACGACGACGCAGCACACATATTTATTATGCACATTTGTTGTAGAGATATATTTATTCAAATGGTTTATTTACCCTTAGTAGATGGCCCATATTAATTCATGCATGACACTTTGCTAAAGTAAAGGCCCAAACATGTTTCACATTGCTTCACCACCTTCCTAAAGTTTAGAGGCAGGGTCCAAAGTGGAGTGAGGTGGACTGAGCTTTGTCCATTATTTTATTGAATTTGAGCATGAGGACCACAACCCTCCTACAACAATGGTACTAGAGCCAGGCCCACATCTAAAAGTGCTGCAGTGACCAGTCCTTGGCAATTGTGTCACCTATCATTGGGCAAAAAAAGTCCTCGATAAGCGTGCCACATGTTGCACAAAGAAGCATCGTAGAGCCATGATGAGGTGGGCGCTAGCCAAGCCTGCAAAATCGGGCACACCCAACGGTAGCCAGGTACATCCTAGCACATACCCACAAAGGACCCAAGGCCCTGTAGAGGATCAAGGTCATTAGTAGGAGCAAGTGAGTAAATCCCACAAGCTCTCTCTCTTCTCTTTCACCTCTTGGATACATGGAAATGAAACCAACACACTATATATATATATATATATATCCCTCTTTCCACTCCCCATGTTTTGGCTTATGGGATTTGTCCTTTTCCTTCTTCCCTCTCCTCATTTACCGTCCCACTTTTTCATAAGCCCACCTCCCCCCAAAATTTATCCCCAAATTATACTATTTTACTTCTAAAATCCACATCGCACCTCCAAATTCACCTCTGTAAATTCCCCTCTCTTCATCTCATTGATCCAGTCGTTTTGAGCTACTACACTCCTATTTTATTTTAAATCGTAATAAAAAAATCATTGTTAATTCATGTGCAAAGTGATTTGCAAGCTTCATAACCAGTGTGCTTGTGAATGCTAGCCTTTCCATCAACAATTTCCCTCTCAAATCAACCCTCTTTCTTCATTAACAATGCCTTCGAATCTTTTTTTTGTAGTGCAAAGCAACAAATTGAAGCAAATTGGTCATGGAAGTATTATATCTCGTCCTTTATCTAATCAAAGCAAGGTGATCCTCTTCCCACATTCAATACTCAACATCTCTTTTCTCAACCCGATCGTGATTTGAATTGTGCAAATAAGGTAACCAATTTTTCAAATTCAAAATGAACTCTTCTTCGTATGATGATTTGCATATGGACAATGCCATGGCTTCACCAATTCTCCACTTCTTGAGCCCACACTCGATCAAAACTTTCTTTGATCCAAGATCAACTCTAAGAAGAGCAACAACGCCGCATGCACATGGAATCCTTATTGGAGCATGAGAAGTGTGCACGGACCAATGATTCTCTAGAAGATGATCATCTCACCAAGATTCTCAAAGTAGTTCTTGAAGCCCAAGGCACACACAAGGAATCAAAGATAAGTCGTCGCTCTTTCACTTTTACAAAATTTGATGGTATAAAGGATGGCCACATTGTTCTTTCATGGTTAAGTCAATTTAATGATGATTACTTTGCTGATGAAAACTTCTCCGAAAGAGACAAAATTAAATGTGCCACTAATCACATGGTTGATAAAGCATCTTTATGGTGGAATGTACTCCACAATGATGCTGAAACAAGCCAACCACTTAGCTTGAGTTCCAAGACAAAGTCAAAGAGTCTTTCCTTCAACCTCAATTTCATTTGTAGGCATGTTGTGCATGGTGCAAATTCTCTTGAAATGATCGTGACAATGTGTCACAATACACCGAGCGTTTTTGGCAATTTAACATTATATCTTCACATGCTAGAAGATGTGCATGATGACAGTTTGTAAAAATAGTATGAGGATAGTCTTAAAGAAGGCTTGCAAAGCAGAGGTGACTATGTTCTAACCTTATTCTCTCTATGATGCTATTTCTCTTGCTCATGATGCAGAGAAGAAGCTTCGCTCCACCAGCATGTTTGTTAGGCCTATGCAAAGGCCTAGTCCAACAAATCGACAATCATCTTTTGTGGGAAATAATCGTCCATTTAAACGATTTGTCAAATCGCACTAACAATGTTTAACACTCATGGAAACCCACATTTCCTCCTACAAATGTATTTAATGGGGCAACTTCAAAGCCAAATTTTCTAAATTCGAACCCCAAGCCTAGTCACAATAGCTCTCATAATGTCTCATCAAAAGCACCTAAACCTACTCTTACTTTTCATTATTTCCTAAAGCCGAGCCATATTGCGGCAAATTACTTCGCCAAGTTACCACCTCCAAAGAAACCAACCAGCCCACGGTCCACTACATCAAAGAAGAAGCTCGTGAGGTTGATGATGACACCATTCTAGAATGGATGAAGGACACTCTTCATGGTGAGGTTAATCAAGAATCAAACAACCATCCAGGTATTCCTCAATCTATATTCATTATTACGTATGCTAGGTTCTATCGATGGTCATCAAGTTTGTGTTTTGCATGATGACGGGAGTTTGCATGATTTTATTTCAGAAAATCTTGTAAGGAAGTAAAATTTACATTTCAAGGAACTCATTACAATGGCACTCGTGAAATTAAAAATCTTGAAAGTCAAATTGGGTCAAATAAAGAGCATCGTGATTTCTTGATTGCTCCTTTACATTCCACGGACATCATTTTAGGAATGTTGTTCCGGCATCAACACAATCCTAACATTGATTACAACACTCATAATGTGCAATTCACACATAATGGCACATTGATATCTCTTTCTAGTGACTCTTCACTTTGACTTTTTCCATTGATTATACATATACAAACAAAAAGAGCACAAAGCATACATGATTTATGTGACTGAGGTAGATAAGTAAATCAAACACTCACCCCACATCAATAAAACTTTCTTGATTCTTTTTATGATTGTTTTGTTAAGTGACTATCCCCCTCACTTACCTCCTTCTCAGCCCAAGAACCATAAAATAGAGCTCTTGCTAGGAATTCAGCCACACCACATCGTGCACCTTATAGACAAAAACCTTTGCAACAGTAAGAAGTTCAATGCCAAATTAAGGAATTATTAGATAATGGATTGATACGACCTAGTAGTTCACCATTTGGAGTACCAATCTTATTAGTTCAAAAGAAGAATAAGACTTATCGCATGTGTGTCAATAACCATGTATTAAATAAAGTGATTGTCAAAATCGTTATCCTATTCCTAGAGTATATGATTTGCTTGACAAATTGAAAGGTTATTGTGTTTTTAGCAAGATAGATTTAAAATCCAGTTATCATCAAGTGCATATGAACCCCACTGAGACTTATAAAACTGCATTTCGTACTCAATTTGGTCACTATGAATTTCTAGGAATGCCCTTTGACCTTACAATTGCATCAGCCACATTTGTTTGCATGATGCATAGAATCTTTTTGAACCATCAAGATTTTGTGATTGTCTTTTTTTATGACATTCTTATTTTTAGTCACTCCGAACAAGAACACGAAAACCATTTGGGGATTGTTTTTAAACTTCTTAAAGAGAGCCATTTGTATGCAAATCCTTACAAAAGCTCTTTCTTTCAAAGTGAAATTGAATATCTTAGGCACATTGTTTCCATTGATGGCATTCGTGTTAACCCTAAAAAGATAGCAGCCATTAGAGGAGGCTGGCCAGCTCCCAAGATTGTACTTGATGTAAGATCTGTTCTAGGACTTTAAGGCTTTTATAAAAAATTTGTGCAAAACTTTTCTCTCATTGCATTACCATTGACATTATTGTTGAAAGAAAACTGTTTTTCATTGGGAACAGTCAACAAAAGTCCTTTGACTGTCTCAAATATCTCTTAGCTCATGTCCCACTCCTACAATTACCTGACTTCACTAGACCATTTTTTCTAGTTGTCACTATCACTAGTGAATCTAGTATAGGAGCCGTTTTGATGCAAGATGACCATCCCTTAGCATTTTGAAACTCATAAACTAAAACCCTCTAAATTCAACTATAGCACCTATGATAAGGAACTTGTGCATGCTCTTCACATGTAGAAACACTACCTCAAGGGTCCAGAATTCTTGATTAAGATTGACCAATTGACCAAAAAAGCATTAGACACCTACTTAGTCAGCCCTTGATCTTCGACCGTCATATTAAATGGGATTCCTTCATTCAAAGTTTTCACCCCATGATCCAATATCAACTGGGTTGTGCTAATGTTGTTACAGATGCTTTGAGCCATAGACCATCAATTAATATTGACATTTCTGTTATTCATACTGAATCTTTTGATTCTATACATGACAATTATGCCCATGATGTTGATTTTTCAAATGATTGGATTTCACTTGTTCATAATAACTATTTGCCTCTCTATAGTTATTCATATGCTGACAGTTTTCTATTCTTTGAGAAAAGATTATGCATTACTGCACCATTTAGGCATATTGTTTTGCAAGAAATACATGAACCACCTTATGTTGGGCATCGTGGTGTACTTTCTACTTTGACATCATGTGAAAAACTTTGTTATTGGCCTGACATGAAAATTGATTTTGCAAAATATGTCTTTGATTGCATTGTTTATCAACGTGTCAAGCGTCATCATGGAAAACCATATGGACTATTGGTGCCTTTACCAATTCCAAATGGTCTATGGGAAGAAATTTCAATGGATTTCATTACGAGATTACCTACTACTTCCTCGCATAATAGATAGTTTTAGCAAACAAGCATACTTTGTGGCATGCCAGAAAACATTGACTACTCCACTTGTGCAAAGATATTTATTAAAACTGTTTTCACTCATCATGGTTTTCCTAGAATAATTGTTTTTCATAGAGACTAGCAGTTTTGCAATCATTTTTGGATAGCTTTGTTTTCAAATTTAGGCTCTATTATGGACTTTAGTTCCACTTTCCACCTAGAAAGCAATGGCCAGACCGAAGCTACTAATAGCACTGGATCTTTTGATGGCCTATACCGTTGAAAAACTTCTAATTGGGATGCAGATTTACACTTTTTCAATTTTCTTATAACAATACCACCCACTTTGCCACAGGAAAGGCACCCTTCAAAGTTGTCTACGGTAAAAAGTTACTTGCTTTGACTTCTAGAATCGAAAAACACAAGTTCCAGCTGCATACCATTTTGCCTCTGACTATACCCAAATTTAGGCTAAAGTAACTCAATCTATTCAAAAGGCTCATGAAATACATACAAAACAAGTAAACAAGAAGCAAATACCTATGTAGTTTCAAGAGAATGACATCGTTTGGTTAAGAATCAAAAAACATAAACTTAAGAGCATTGAAAAGCACCCCAAGCTTAAACTCACTCCATGTTTTTATGGGATTCTCAAGAAAATTAATGATAATGCTTTTATATTGGACATCCCACCTCACTGGCATATACACAAATCCTTCCATATCAGTTTGCTATGCCCATTTAAGAGAACTCTTCCACTTTATCTTATTCTAGATGACCCACCTCTTTTACAAGAAGACTCAAAAATTTTAGTCCCAAAATCTATCCTTGACCATGACCAGACCACCACTCGTATAGTTGATTCTTGTATTTATCATCAATACTTGATTAAATACAAGAATCGTTCTGCTGAGGAAGCATAGTGGATACTTGAATCATCGTTGTCCGCCTATCGTGCCCTGATTACTGCTTACCATTCACTATCGCCTTGATTCTAGCTATGTGCACAGACTCACCGATTGAGGTGGTGTACATATATCCATTTGTGTGTACAGACTCGTCGATTGAGGCAATACACTATGTGCATAGACTCATCGATTGAGGCAGTGTACAGATACCTATTTGTGTGTGCAGACTTGCTGATTGAGGAAGCACACTCTTTATATGTAGACTCGCCCATTGAGGCAACATGATTTCGTATAGACTAGCTCTTTGATCTTATAACTAATTAAATACATGAAATTAATAATAATGATAAACTAATCTCCACATGCCACCTCATTTGATGCCATGTCACATGCATTGACACATCATCAAGGAGGGAGAGTTGCCACCTCACTATAATTGCCACATTATTAGCCTATGTCACATCAAAACATCAAAACATTATTAGCCTATGTCACATCAAAACATCCACCATGTGGACATGAGTTGGTGCCACATGTCATACACATGTATGCCACAACAACAATCCATGCTACCACATTATTAACTCAAGTTTCCATGTCATCATCACCCCATGCATGGGTGCATCCATTCATAGTTTCACATGCATGTAAAATATATATATTTAATTTATAGATAATCCATGCATATGTATGTAAAATACTCTCATGATTTCTAATTTTTTAAATAAAATATACATGAATTAAAATAAATATTATCATGCCCACATAAATTATTAAAGAAAATAATTTAAAACAATTAGCTATTTATATGTAATATATATATATATATATATATATAATGTAAAGGTATGTTTTTAATTATTTTATTTTTAATTGTTTATTAAAATGAATCACATATGTAAATTGAATTATATTTTTTTTATAGTTGAAAGAAATATCTTTTAAGTCCTCATTTGAAAAATAAGTTATTAAAAAAGTATAATTATTATTTTAAAATTATTTAGTTAAAAAATATATACTATATCAAAATTTTCTCCATTTTAATTTAGTCAGTAATTACATAACTTAATTTTCTCCATTTTAATTTAGTCAGTAATTACATAACTTAGTCAGTATTTACATAACACAATCGAGTTACATAGAAATTACATGTTTTTTTAAATACATACCTTGAATTAAATCGAAACGTGTCCATCAACATGGGTATCCACACGTAACGTGGAATTTTTTGAGTTGTGCATTCTATGGAACAATTTTGGGATACATGCGTGATGTGCATGAATGCCATGGGTTAAGTAACTCGGTCGAGTTACATAGTGGACATCCACATAGGGAGCTCGTAACTCGATTGAGTTCCATGATGGTGGATGTCCACCGTGTAACTCGATTAATTTATGTGATACCTACATGGATGTCTTGTGTAACTCGATCGAGTTACATGGATGTCCACCTTCTAACTTGAGAGAACATACATCATATCCCCACATAACAATATCGAGCTGGTGTCTTGTGGATGTCCACCACCACGTAACTCGATCATCGAGTTACATGGTCATTGGGATAGTGTCCCAGGCGGTGGAAGTGGTAATTCGATCAAGTTACCTCTCGAGCCTCTAGTGATTGCCACTTGGTGTGATGCAATTGGAAGCATAACTGGATTGCGCTACGCCAAAGGTGTCCCATCTACACGACATGATCCCAAAGTGAGAACCCTTATTGTGTAACCTTGGGGGGTTCACTATATGTAAACTCTCTATATCACATGCGTTCAAGACATAATTTAAAAACCCCTTATCTGTAAATTTTTCATGAATAAAACACACCCTTTTTCTATTCAATTTGCAAATACCCCCTTTAAATGGTACCCTTCTATATGTAAAAAATGTGTAAAAAAGGGATTAAAAAAACCCCTTAGAACTGTTGAACCCACGTGCTATGCTTACATTATGAGTGACCCCCCCCGCCCCCTCGAGTGTGTAACCACCTTATTCAATGGTGTCCCATTTGTACGACATAGTCCCAAAGTGAGAACCCTTATTGTACCACCACCTTGTTCAATGGTGTCCCATCTGCATGACATGATCCCAAAGTGAGAAACCTTATTGTACAACCACCCTATTCAACCATTTTGGTGATTATTTTATTTATGAGTTCAATTGCAAGTCCTTGGCTGTTACTCAATTGTGCTTTAAGTATTACTCACTTAAATATGCTAGAAGTATTAAAATAAAAAAGTGTATTAATGTAACTACTTTATTTTTACTTCTAACATTACTCAAATAATTGCATTATAAATAAAAGGTTAGAGGGATTCGCCTAGGAGTATATAAGATAGCGTATGTATGAGTTTAATAGAAGAAGTTTTGATTTTACTGGGCTTACACAAAAAACTTCTATTCATTTTAAAAAAAGAAAAATTGGTAAGATTTTTTCAAAAGAAGGGGTGCTTATAATGTTGCAGGAGGGTTGTGGTCCTCATGCATAAATTCAATAAAATAATGGACAAAGCTCACTCTACCTCTCTCAAAACACCATAGCTTATTGAGAAATAAACTTGCATATGAACATGAAAGAAGAGAAGATGCACGATGCACATTGGGCACAATCTCCCCCCACTTGCTTGATGGCTCACGCTTTCAAGCAATTGTATTTTGATATATTATTTTGTGAGCCAATAATTACTTTTACACTCCATTTTGGGTCTTTCCCCTAAACTTTAGGAAAGTGTCATGCACGAAGTAATGTGAACTATCTTTGGGCCTTGACTTTAGCAAAGTGTCATGCATGAATTAATGTGGGCCATCTACTAAGTGTAAACAAATCATTTGAATAAATATATCCCTATAAAAGATGTGCATAATAAATATGTGTGTCCCCATTGTATGTACAAGATGATGACGATCACCAAGCCACTACATAAAGTGTCGCATAAATATAATGTCTTCATGAACATAGTGATGCCAAAATGTGCATCCAATATGCATGCCAAAAATTTGTAACCATCATCCTGCCACCACTGATCTGCTATCAAAAAACATGCATAAGATTATATCCAGTGACTATCTACCTAACATGGTGTTACCAATACCTAACGGTAAGTCATTAACCATGTGGCAAATAATAAAAAATAAATATCCATGAAAAACATACCACAAAAATTTCCATAATCCATAACATGACATGGGGTCAAAAAGCAATTGACCTTAGTTGGTCATGAAGCTAGGAAGATGCCTTAATTGGTGAGTCCTCTTCCTCTACTCGTGTTGCCTCAATCGAGCTATGTCAAAGTATATGTAAATATACATGTTTCTTCTATAAGAGTTTACAACTCACCTAAAGTTCACTTAAGGTTAATTAGGAGTACTTGGCACAGACCATTGGGATTTTATAAGGTTAGTCTTGGTTAAATAGGGATATTACTAAGTCTAAGAAATAATATGGCCTTACAGTTCCTCTAAGCACGGCAATAACAATTGAAAGCAGTTCATTCCAATCATAAGGTGATTGTGTTAATTCTATGAATGTAAGTTTGTGAAGTAAAGAAAAAATTTGAAGCTGAAGTTAAGGTACACCTGAGTAAGTCGAAGAATTTGGTCTATATCGAGGTTACGTGTCCACCTAGCCGCCACCACTGTATGGGTTCTTCATGTCATAGAATCTAGATTTAGTGACTGACTATAACTATAAAATAATCTTATCAGTAAGCTCATCAGATAACCATAATGAATAAGCAAGCTCTGATTTAACATCACACTAGGTTGATCTCCCCCTCGCTTGGGCTTCCTCAATCATGCTCTGTATCCCTCCTTCTTGAGGTAGAGTCCAATGTTCAAAGGTTTTTAGGAATCCAAACTTTTTGAGGAAGGGATGGCAAAGATTCCATCATGACCTGCTTTTCCTTGTTTTCTTCTGAATTGTTGGAGTTGGTAGCTATTAGCGAAGCTTGTACATTGGCATCGCTTGGAATGACTAGATTATGCTTTGGAACCAAAATTAAGTTGCTGCCATGGTGGAAGCCTTGAGCTTGAAGAAGATGAGTGGGAATCCACCTTGAAGTAATTTTAGGTTTAGCTTGATTGTAGCGATAGTTTTACCTAAGCTTTCGAGCTTTTGGTTATTGTTGTGTTGGTAAAGCATGTTGAGTAGATTTGGGACCCATTAGAAGGTGGGTTGTGGCTTCCTTACTTGGTTCTTCTTTGCGAAAGATTTGGATGCAAAGTTGGCAATAGATGTTGGTGTGAAGGACGTAGCCTTGGGTTGAGTCGATGGTGAGGCTTCATCCTTATGGCACTCAAGTACTAGTTATTGTAGCGTATTAGGTGTGGAGTGAGGAATGTTTTCCATGAAAACACTCCCCGTGGCTCACTCAACTCTACATTGATCTGCGCTCATCCATGTCCATCCAAGATGGCAAGTTCTTTCAAGGTTCCGGGAGGCATGACCAAAAAGTTACCCCGCAAGTGGTCGTATTATCACCATGTATAATAGTTTTAAGAGAGCCAAGCACCTTGGTATTTTAGGTGCTAATACCCTCTACTCTTGAGTTTTTTTTTCTCAAGTTGATGTTTACCTAATTGATTCCATGTAGCAGAGAGCACCTGTGTTAAGCAGTGCATTGTAGAAAACCTTACCATAAGGGCTAGGTAATTTAATTGATGTCCTGAGAGGCTTAATATGATCCTCCTTGTGCATTGTGTTAAGCATTGCATTGTAAAAAACCTTGCCATAAGATTTAGGTAATTTAATCAGTCCTAAGAGGCGGAATATGATCCTCCTTGTCATCTACTATATCTCCAATATATGCTTATGCAACAAGTCTAATATTTTCTTCTTCCCAACGTTGTTGAAGTTTGATTTGTCTCTCTCATTCTTCCTTTTGGACTTGGATCTTTTTTAATTTAGCATATTCCTTGGTAGCTAGTTTGTCATAGAAGCACACAAGGCATCTTCTGTGAGAGAACTTTTGTATTTCTTAAATTTACTACCATTAAGGAAACCAATGGTTTCAACTCTATCAAGAGTCTCAATGCATATAGTACCTTGTGGCATAACTTCACAAACTTTAAATGGTCCTTTTCCTGTGTATTTGAGTGTTTCCTTCTCATTATGGTGGATCCCATACATAAGAGATCTCCCACCTTGATCTCTTTATCTTTGAGGTTTTGGTCGAACCACTAATTTCTATAGTCTTTCTCAGTTAGCATATTTTGCACAGCAAGTTATCTTTCCTCCTTGAGTTATTTCAAAATTTGTATAACCATTGAGTCAGTCCATTATTATCAAGCTTCTTAGTCACAAAACCACTCTCAAGCTAGGAATCATGAACTTCCAAGGCATTGCTACCTGTAGTCCATACACCATCTTAAAGGGCGTACATCTAATTTCAACCTTTTATGAGGTGTGATAGGCTCATAGAGATGCGGTGAGCTTAGACTCCCAATCAGTGCGTCTTGCCTCAGCCTTAGTTATTAAGATTGAAATAAGGACCTTGTTGGTGCTCTTCGCTTGGCCATTGGCTTGTGGATAATACGGTGTTGATTTGTTGTGTGCAATCATGAATGTACTAGTGAGATGTTTGATTTGTTGTGTGCAATCATGAATGTACTAGTGAGATGTTTGATTACGTCATTCATGAAATGTTTACCTTGATCACTCACTAACTCAAATGGGCATCTAAAGCATATAATGTTGTGTGCAATCATGAATGTACTAGTGAGATGTTTGATTACGTCATTCATGAAATGTTTACCTTGATCACTCACTAACTCAAATGGGCATCTAAAGCATATAATGTTGTTTGATTCCATCATTGATGAAATGTTTACCTTAATCACTCTCACTGACTTGTTGGTGCTTTCTGCTTGGCCATTGGCTTGTGGATAATATGATGTTGATTCTTGGTGTGCGATCATGAATGTACTAGTGAGATGTTTAATTATGTCATTGATGAAGTGTTTACCTTGATCACTCACCAACTCATATGGGCATCCACCACCCAAAGCATGTATTGAGTTTTCATAAAGAAATTTAACCATTGCCATTGCCATTGCCATTGCCATTGCATCTGCTTTCCTTGAAGCTCTTGCTTTGGCCCATTTGGTAACATATAAACGGTGGTGGTGGTGACTATGATGAAGCATGCATGTGTGCCATGGGTAGTAGGACTTATTAGCTTGATAAAATCTAAGCCCTATTTCTCAAAATGTTGGTCAACCCTAAATTTAGTCTCCTCATCTTTAGCGCTTTCTTCCTCCATTAGTCTTTTGGCTTCTTTTTCAGCTAGTACCAATTTTATTTTTTGTGCTTTACATGCAGAGCGGCAAAGTTTTTGTGGTTCGGGTTGGGAATTAGTTGTTTCTTCAAGTTTTGTGGTTACCGTGTTACCCACAGAATGGGAAACTTGTCGAGCCCCTTTTGCCATACTTTGCAAAACTAGGAATGTGTGTTAACAACTTCCATGTACCTCATCCAATGTTCTTCTGACTCTATCAGGAAGACGTATGCCTCTTCTCTTGAGAAGCCATTGGGTTTATGTGTTTTGCGGGGGTGGTTTCCCCGTAATAGTCTTTCCTCTCTGACACTCACAGGTTCATGGCTTGAGCATCGGGCATGCATGTGGCGCTGAGCATGTAGAGGAATGTGATTTCTTGCTTGTCTCACAGTTGTGGCAAATCTAGTACCCATGCGTTTTGGAAGTATGTCCAAGGTAGCAAGGATATGCATCCAGTTCTCATAGTCTTCTGACTCTTGGAGGGGTGCAAATTCCACACTATCTCATTCTTCATCTAGTGTTTTATGGCATGTTTATCACAAGTGAACTACTGTGGATCTGGCCATCATTACCAAATCCTTAGCGAAGGGCCTCCCACTCATAGGATAGATCTTACAAGTGCACAGGTTGACCTTTAGTGTTTGGTATTGCTTTCAAAGGTAGATATGATCCGTGTCCCAGTCATGGATCATTTTGGTTTCCCTCATGAAGGGATATCCTAGGATATAATCATAAGAAACAGGCTGCTCTAGCGAAAGTTCATCACCACAGAAGTTACTTTCGAGAATCTTTATTTGCAAATCCCATAAAAGACCTATGGGCTTTGCCGTGGCTCCATCAGCAAGTTTCATGAGTAAAGCTTTGTCATCCATGGGAGGTTCTCCCCATTTCTCCTAGCCCTGACACCTAGGATGGCGGTGACTTGAAGGTTATCAAAGGTTAAGGGCAACACTGCATTAAATTCATCTCCTTCAAAGTATTGCCCTAACTTGTTTACTTGGACTATGGGAACACCGATGATTCCATTTAGTTCTATGAATCTCGTCCTCATCAGTCTCGTCAGAGCTCCCTAGTTCCATTGGTTCTTCCATTCTCCTCTAAGTCATCCTTCCATCCAATCTTTCAAATCTTTCCATAAACTCGCGCTTCCTTGAAGTAAAGTACCAATAGGAATTTGAATTTGTGAAGAAAGGAAGGAGGAAAGACCTGTAATGTATCTCGGAATGGATGTGGGTTCCTGAGTTGGATTACCCCTATTCGTGATGATTAGGCTTTTCTGGGTGTAAGGTATCAAAATATGAGCTTATGTGTTTGTTCTTTTTGGGTGATCGTTCCTCAAGTTTTTGAGATACTCCGTAATAGGTTCTACTTGGTGCACGGTTGCCATGGCTTTTGGTGCTATCCTTTGAGGAAGTGTCTCACGGAGTGCTTAGTTGTCACAGGACCTCTGTCAATCTCTTGGGTTTCCTCAGTTCATTGAAAGCTCAGCATAGGGGGACCTTCAACCATATGTACCACTTGAAGTTCCTCCTCCAATTGAGCTTGACAATCCTTAACCAACTTCTGAGCAGCCTTTAGCCTTTCCTTCTCTTCGATGGGGTTCAAGTATTCGGTTAACTTTCAATGTAACCGATTGGGATCTATTTTTCCTCTTTCTTGAGGGGTCAAGGGTAGAATCTTCTCCTCATCAGATGAGGAAGATGACACATTGGTAGTTGTCCCCTTGTCGAACCCACTCTTTATGAACCACACGACTATCCCCTTTGCCGATCTTTGTGGCCTTTTTCTTCCGTGAGCACCTAGTTACGCGTGCTTGTTCAGGGACTTATTTAGGGGATAAAATCCTTGCATGTCCCAAGGTTTCGGCACCGTGTCAATGAAGCCATCTCGTACACTAAACAAGTTAAGGTTGGTGCTAGGTTTAGCTCTATTTCCCTTCCCAAGTGTACCCATTCTCAATGGGCAATCCTTGTATATATGATCTATCCCACATCATGTGCATAAAGGAGTTAAGGCAGAAGTACTCTCACAAGAGTACTAGCCATCCCTTTCTTGACAAAACACTTAGCTATTCCATGAGGTTCCGCAGAATGATAGCATTGCATAGGTGGTTGTTTAGCCATGTTATTCAAGTCTCGTCCCCATGGGAATAGGACTGCTAGGTACACCGGCGGGTACATGTGCTCACCCCCCATCACATATAGTGACTTATGATCTGTGAGGGTGGACTACCTGACTCAATGAGTTCAAAAGTTGTATTGCTAATGGCTTCTTCCTCCTCACCTTCTTCAAAGATCTCTGTCGAGGTCAACTAGTGAACATGGGTAATTTGAAGTAATGGAGGTTGTGGTGGGTAGGAGTGGGAGTGGTAAGGGTACGTCGGGCACCTGGCATAGGACTTCATGGCCTAGTTGAGGTGCGTTGCGTTGCGCTGGGGATGGCAAAGCTAGCGGTAGTCTAGGGTTTGGAGGCAAGGCCTAGGGTTGAGCTCGTGCTTGAATAGCCCCTTGGTGGTAACAATTGGAGGTCTCGTGATTACCCCACCTTTTGGTGGTAGCAATAAGCACAGTAGAGAGTGGGTAGAGGTATCAAATGTGGACACTTTATAATAGTGTGGTTAGCTTAATAAATTGGGCACCATACTAATTCTCTCTTTAGAGGTAAAGATGGGGTTGCCCAACTTGGTCATGAGCTTGGCCTATTCTCTCCAGTGTTGGGTCCTTTGATGCATTAGCGTAGCTGCTAACTACTCTACTTGTTGTCTTGAAGAGGACTCTTTTCCCATTCCTTTAGATTTCATATTAGTAGTTTTGAAGGAAGCTTCAGAAGTTTCCTCATGCAATTCACGGGATTGAGTTCCCTTGAAATTGTCCTCGAAATCCATCGCACTCTTGTAGTATTACTTAGGAAAGTGTGGGCTAGATTGTATAGGGAGTTGTGCAGGGCTACATCTTCGAGGCCCTCTAGGAATCACCCGATCAGTCTTTCATCAAAGAACTTGTCTCTATCGTTATTACAACGAGAATGGAGATATCCCATCTAGGGTCCTTGTCTTAGTGGTGGGCCAACGTGTGCTTTGTAGGGATCCACATGTGCTTTGTAGGGATCCACATGTTATCTAGGATACACTCTGTGAGGCAAATAGTGGTTGTACATAGGTGCCATGTGTTGGCTAGAATATTTCGTGTGGGCTCTCTCTCTTTGGTAGGAGGTCCCAGGGCCTTAGTGAGCTGGCTCTTGATCTAGTTTTTGTGCCGGCCTATGGTCTTGGTATGAATCTATAGTTACAATAGGTGGCATGGCTTCCCAGACTATTGGATTCATCTAGATTTGGGTCTTGGAACTCTTCCCTACCTTTGATCTAGGGTCTAGTAGTAGCGATGTGATGGTTCTCTCTGGTTGATGTTTCATGCCTGAGTCCCTGGGGTAAGGCTCTTCCGATTGCATGTTTCCCAGGATAAGTTTTGTAATCTTAAAGCGAGGCTCCTTTGCGAATATGCAAGGAATCTTGGGTCCTCTTGCTCGAGGATCGATGGTCTGTCCATGCACTGGGCAGCCAATCCTCCTACCTCTAGGTCAGGGGTAGTGCGTCTCATGCTTGAATGCTCTTTGCTTTCACTGGTGGTGCCAAGGACTAACATTGTTTGGCTCCACTTTGTGTTGACCAAAGGAACTAATCTCACAAATGTTTGTGCATTTGATGGCTCAGCATCTTGTTGTCACGATGAGCTAGAACCCATTGAAGTCTAGACCTAGAACCTATGGAAGTCTACTGGCTCCACCCATAAAGAAGCTATCTTGATCCCCAACTCAACCATGTGGTAAAGCAAGACTTATAAATTCTAGCTCTACCATATGGAAAATCTAAAACATCTAAAATTTTAGCTTTACCATATAGTTGAGTGGTTTTGTGTTTAAATTTTACCCAGGCCACTCTCGTGCCAGTTTCAATGGCTTTCCCTAATCCAAAGGTCTTCCTGGACATGCAATACGGTTTGTGGGTGAGATTTATCATCTTCACCACAAACCGCATCTGCTTCTGCCTATCTTCATCTGCAGTGCTTGTTATTTTTTACTTCTTGGATCTTCCCTCTAGCAAGCCAAATTCTTTGATCAAGTTATCATCCTCCGCCGACTTGATCTCTACTTCTCCCTCGGCTGGCAAGTTGAACACCTTGGCCACATATAAAGGACCGAATTCCCTCTTCTCTTTTGAGGGTAGCGTGATGATGTTTGATTTTTGGAGCTATTCCAACTGTTCCCTGGTTCTGAAATTGTGTTGAAGCTCCTCCCAGGGGAGCTCCATGAACTACTTTAGGCCCATCTTTTTCAACCATTATGCTTGGTTATCAACCTTCTTGTATAGGGTGGATCAAAGAACTTAAATTCCACCATCCTATAAGGCACGAGATAACTAGGGTTGAGAGAAAGAAGGCAAGGGTGACAGCAGAGCTTAGCAAAGAGAGTATTGGAAGCGTAGCATAGCAAAGAGAGTATTGGAAGCGTAGCATAGCAAAGAGTTTTTGCACAATAGACATGCAAATTAGGCATTCAATAGAGAAAGTGTCACGATTTCTAGCTGTTATCGTGGTGCACACCTTCCCTTGGTATGACCATAATTGCCAGATATCTCCATAATTCTCCCTAATCCTTCTTGAATTATGTCTATGAGTGCCTACTACACAATTGGGATGTGGTGGGATAAAAGTGATGTGACACCTTTCCCTCTCCATCCATGCACCCTTTTTGGGGCGACAACACTGATTTTCCTACCACCTCCATGTTGTTGCCAGCTGGCTCCTCGTTCTCTATGCACACTGAGATTATATTTACATAGACAGTTCCTATTTTTGAACTTCGTTCTTTTTCATTTTCATTCTCTCCATAATCCTATCCCACTTTCGATTCTTGATCCTGACTAGACTTAGATTTTTCTTTTTGGACA
Organism: Cibotium barometz; assembly: GCF_041138505.1. Lineage (NCBI taxonomy): Eukaryota > Viridiplantae > Streptophyta > Polypodiopsida > Cyatheales > Cibotiaceae > Cibotium > Cibotium barometz. The sequence goes on from NC_141055.1 coordinate 8,625,780, forward strand.
TTCTCTAGATTTGGACATGCTTTTCTTGCTAGGTTCCCTTCCTGTTCTGGCATCCTTTCATGATAAGGCTTCAGCCTATATCCGTTCACGAGTTTCTTTAGCCTTTCACCATCTAGGCTTGCTAGTTCAAAGGTTCCCCTTCCCATTTTCCTCCTAACAATTTTGAATGGGCATATCCATCTCATCTTCATCTTTCCTGGGTGAGGTCCTATTCTTTACGAGAATAGTAGGATTGCGTCTCCTTCTTTGAAGATCTTAAACTTTGTGTTTCTATCCACCTCATGCTTTCTTCTCTTGTGCATAATCTCGGCCGTCCACACACTATGCAGTCTTCTTTTATCCAATTGAAGGAGTTGTTCAATTCTGTGAACTTTTGACTCTTCCGGAGAGAGCCTTTCTACCACGGCTATCCTAAGGCTTTGTGTGAGGACCTCCATGGGAATTACTACTTCCAGTCTATACACCATGCTGAATGGCATGAATCTCATTTCATTCTTGTAAGCTATTCTGAATGCCCATAATGTTGAATGTAGCTTCATGTCCCTGTCGGTCTTATTTTCGTTTACTGTCTTGACCAAAATTCCTTTCAAAATTTTGTTGGTGGATTCTTCCTGACCATTTGCTTATGGGTAGTAGACTGTTGATTTCTTATATATGATCATATGCTGTTGTGTTAGCTTCTTAATCACTTCATTTCTGGAACATCTCAAGTGGCAGTATTGGGCTGTGTCAGCTTCTTAATCACTTCATTTCTGGAACATCTCAAGTGGCAGTATTGGGGTGTGAGGCATTCTATTTGCATCATTTGGTTGGCCTAGTCTCTAGCACATCGCACTCCTTTGCGAACTTGTGTGCATCTTTCAATGTCATCGTCCACCACAATCCTACCTGGACCACTTTTCATCCTGTGACCTCTCCAAAAAAGTTCCTTGCACTTATCCCTTGATGTGCTTCCACCAACACAGCCTATTATTCTACTCCGGAGAGTTAGCTTTTTTCTCTAATCTCTAGACATGTGCTCCAGAAAGGACAAGTCAGAGAGGAAGTGTAGCATTTCATCATACTAGCTGGGTCTCTCTCCATCTATGATAAAGAGATGAGCATCTAGGAAGTCATCTTCCACCCCATCTAGAGTTTCTCCCGACTCCAGTAGTCTGGATAGGAAATTTGCCACACTGCATGCTTGTTTCTTGGGTGTACTTGATAGTGAACTCAAACTCTTATAACAGTAGCATCCATCTTACCAGCTTTCCTATCAGGTCTGGTTTGTTTACTAGGTATAAGAGTGCTTTTTGGTCCACATGAAATTTAAAAACATTACCTATAGGTAATGCCTGAATTTCTTGATCGAGTAGATCATGCCCAATGATTCCTTTTCTATGGTGGAGTAGTTCCTTTTTGGCTTTGACAGCCTTCTTCTTACATAGTAGACTGGTTAAAACCAACCCTCTTGTGGCTCCTACATCAAAACACTTTCAATGGCAAAATCAAAAGCATCCACGAATACATGCAACACCAGATCAAATTTTGGTTGTTGAAGAATTGGTGCCAGATAATAGTATCGGCTTCAGATTTTGGAATGTCTCCTGACCAGACATATTCTATATCTTTTATGGTCATACTATACAGGGGTATTGCCACATTTTCCAGGAACCTCATGAATCTCTTATGCCATTTGATCAGTCCCAAGAATCTGGCTAGTTCCTTGGTGTTCTTGGGTGGCTGCAGTTTTACAATGATCTTGACCTTAGCGAGATCTACTGCCAGTCCTTGTAGATGTTATGTGCTCCAATAGAGATCCTCTCATGAGCAAAGGCACACTTAGCTGGGTTGAGGCTCAATTTGGTTGTTCTACACTTCTCTAAATGCATAATAAGGGTGCTTTATATGGTCTTCTTTCTTTTCCAAACACACTGAAATCATCCACAAACACCCTCTTGAAGGTGGTTAGATATTCGTAGAATATTTCCCGAACCATCCTTTGGAACTTGGTTGGAGCATACTTTAGCCCAAAAGTTAATATTCGAATAGAGCAGTCCAGAATCTAAAGGTGAATTTAGAGTCCCTATCAATGACTATCCTATGAGGGAGTCATGGAGTCCTTGATTACTTGATTTACCCTTTATCCATCTGACTCCACGTGATAACTAAGCTCATATCTAAATGAGTAGTAACAATAGATTCGAATAGGGTTGTCTTGAATCTAAAGGTGAATTTAGAGTCCCTAGTCACTAACTATCCTATGAGGGAGTCCATGGAGTCAAACAATTTCCTTGAGAACAACAATTGTATGCAAGGTGCCCCTCCATCTAGGAATCATAGATTTAGTATATACTCAAGTCAAGAACATAGAAGCATTATTTATGTCTATGTCTATGTCTTGTTTAATTTGAAGTCTATTATCAAGGATTATACTTTTAATTTATTAGGGATTTGGTAAACTCACATGCACCCTTTTTCACTTCCTTCACTAGTCTTTGATAAAGATCCCAAAATCATAAGACAACGTCAACCATTCACTATACTTAAAAAAAACTTAACCGTTTCATAACAAGAAGAAAGAAATAAAAGAAACCAAGCACTTCATCATATTTTCTAAGCCTAGTTCACATTTCTTAAGCCGGCTAGCTTATAGGCATGACTATTAAAAAAGAAAGTCAACTCAATCCTTTTGAATTTGTATAACTCTTCTTCATGGTTCTAGATATGGAAACAATTTTAGGTTTATACTCATGCACACATAACTTGGGTTAGATTGACCTACTAGTGTCTACAAGTGTTCTTTAGTAGTTTCTTAACTAAGATTACCTTGTATTATTTAGAATCATTAACTTCTTATTCTAACTAAGGTTCACATATGATTGTAAGATAAATCTAGCTATAGCTCTAAAAATTACTTCCCACAACTAGTCCAAGATTCTAAGAATTTATTATTTAAGTTAGGATAAAAGTTAATTCTTAAAATAAATCAATCCCTAGTTAAGTCAGATTGGAGGCATGGCTAAGCTAAAATCATCATTGGAATTTTTGTTTAAAGCATACTGGAGACCCTATAAGCTATCACAAAGCATAACCCTCATGAATAAACATTAAATTAATCAAGAATGACCATATTTCCTCTAAGGATGCATAGATAGGTTAGAAACTGAAGGGAGGTAGTAGTCCATGCCTCAGTGGATGAGGTGCACTCTTCAACTAACGAAGGCCTAACTCCCACCATTGCTCTTGATCAAGTAGAGCCATCAATTTAGTACTTAGGGGGCACAAAACAAGATTTAAATACAATTAGAGAAGAGGAAAATCTTTGGTTTTTAATAGACTTTTGGGGTTAATTAGGGGCCTTCTAATCACACAATTAAGGAGCTCTAGTATAAGGGTAAACCATTGGGCAAGGTAGGGAACAAATCAATTGCTTAAGTAGTGTGCATCAATGGAAGGAAGCTAGGCTGAAAGTTGTGCTAATTTTTGGTGATTTTTGGGGCTTCAATTGATGGGATAAAGTTGATGATAAACCTCCCTCTTTGCTTGGGTTTGATAGTCCATGGGTTGTGCAATTAGTTGGGCAATGAAAGGCTTGCATATGAGTGCATAGGAGCGTCCCACCATAGCTTGCAAGAGGCTGTGCATAAAAACATAATTTTTAGATTTGGATAAGAAGCACAATTTTCCAATTTCACCCTTCTCATATCTACTACTACTAGTTGCACCCCAGACTTGGATAGCTTGAAAGGGGTCCAAAAAAACTCCAAGACTCTATTTATATTTAAGGTTTAACCCCCACTAATAAGCTTAACAGGTTAATTTAACAATTGCTAGATAACAATTAAGCACACCCACCAAGCTATATCTCCTAAAATATCCACAAATGTTTCACCCATAAGCTTTGGCACACGAGAATTTAATTTAACAATTGCTAGATAACAATTAAGGACACCAACCAATCTATATCTCCTAAAATATCCACAAATGTTTCACCCATAAGATTTGGCACACAAGAGAACTTCTATATTTATATCAAGCTCATTTATAAAATCACACATTGGCCCTAATTAACACAAGAACAAGTATAGCAGAGGCAAGCTAGGTCCATAAGATTCAATATCTCTCTAGTGAACCTAGTTCACACAAAAGTAAATTAATTCCTCATCTTCGTCCTAACAAAAATTTGCATTACATAATGCTAAACTCACATCAATTAGAGTTAATATGACCAAAGAAGTAGGGAGGGTAAAGGATGCCTTACAAAGAACGAGCAGGTTATGTATGTGCAAAGGGCCTAAGAATGGCTTCAAAAAGAGGGCATATGTATGGGCTCACCAAATTTTGTGTAGCACCTAGAGGCTACCCTTGTTTTAGACAAATGGGCCGAGGTAAGTCGATGTTAATACGTCTAGGCCCACCAAATTTTGGTGTAGTACCTAGAGGCCACCCTTGTTTTGGACAAATGGGTCAAGGTAAGACCATGTGAGTCGATGTTAAAAGATATGGGTAGTAGGCGATTTAACAAGATTGACCACTTTGCCTCGCCTATTTTATAGCCCACCATTTTATATTGCAACAGGCCACCTTGTTAATAGAAGATTGACCAATTTGCCTCGCCTATGAGCCCACCATTTTATATTGCAACAAGCCACCTTGTTAACAGAAGGTTGACCACTTTGCCTCGCCTATGAGCCCACCATTTTATAATGCAACAGGCCACCTTGTTTCGCCGAGCATGTGAGTCCAGCCCTTCTGTGGGTCTTACGTTCTGATGTGAAAGAGAAGGGCGGGGAGCTCTTTGATATTTCAAAGCCGGGAGCACCTCTCCATTGGATTTTCCAGTTTCATACCACATGGCCAACATGCGTGCGCCTTCCTCTCTCTATACGAAAATTAAATCTTCATGCAGCTTAGGAAAAAAAACTTTCTGCTATGGTTCACCAGCCCTAGCTAATTAATTATTGAGAAAAAAAACATGTTGGGTGCATAATTCAATGATAAAAGCTGTGGGCGGGCCCGTAACAAGATTGGCCACTTTGCCCGGCCCATTGCATACAAGTGTGTAAACACCCTAGCATTCGATTTTCCTGTGTCTTCATATGTGAAATGGAATCGGTGAGCTTGGATTGAGTGTTAAGAAACACAAGGTTGCTGCTTGATATTTCACCATGCTGCAGCGGCAGTGAAGCCTTTGTTTTCCTGTTATTATAATCAGAAAGGATGATAAGTTGCATCTGGGTTATATAAGCTGTTTTCCATTAAGCTGCTGCAATAGATGGGCACTCCCATGGCTACTGTCTCACCTCTAGCAAAATATAAGCTCGTTTTTCTGGGGGATCAATCTGTTGGAAAAACAAGCATCATCACAAGATTCATGTACGACAAGTTCGACAACACTTACCAGGTACCTGATCAGTTAGGATTTCCGATTAGGATCCTCAATTCATGTGCTGCAGGCCTGATCAGTTAGGATTTCCGATTAGGATCCTCAATTCATGTGCTGCAGGCCTGATCATGCTTGCTCTATTAGGGTTTTCATTTACGTACGACAAGGTTTTTAAATCTTTCGGTTCAACAAATTTGACATGGCTTCTTTAAATCTTCTTTAAATTTGACAGGGTTTTGCATTTGGCTTCTTTCTGTAATACCCGTCTCTTCCTGCTGTCCTATGCACAACCGTACGAACCTAACATGGCAGTCAAGATCTTGCACTCACCATCAAGGTTGGAATAGATGCACTTAAAGGTCACCGCTTTTTGGCATCTGATCACGACAGGAAAAGAGTGCTTATGTTCACAGCGGTGGCTGAGAAGACCATAGTCCTCTTCAGGATGGCCCAGTCAAAGTCGAGCAAGAGAACTGCCAAATCTTGCTGGTGGGTCCATGTGCACTACTTGTGCTTTGTGCAAGAGTTATTAGAGAGAGAAGAGAGCAGCTGAACGCAAAGTAGACATAAATCCTACTGTGTATATTATGTACAAGAATGATTACAACTGACTGTTCTCTGTACAAAATAAAACCAGAAGGTAGATATCCCTGTTCTCAGCTCCATATTGCTGTTATACATATGTTCTCAGCCCAACGGATGACTGCAGATCTGATGCCAGCTCTAGCTTGCTTACTAGTGCTCCTTTGCTGAAGAATTCCTGGAATGTATGAGAAGACCCCAAATGCCCATTTTATATGTGTCTAGAGGGGCTAATTGGCCCCTGCCCGACTGTACCAAATCTAGTGCAGGGCTGCCCGACCCTTTGCCAGCTTCCCGACAGCCTGCCCAACACGTGTCAGGGCTGCCAAGCTTTCATGTGCTGCTGCCCAGCGCCTGTCAAAGTTGCCGAGGTCTTGTGCCCTGTGTCGTGATAATGTGGAGGTGTTTCCACACTCCCCGTATTTTTTCCCTTATTTTCCCATTTTTTCCTAGTGGTGGGAGGGCTGCCAGATGATGCCAGGAGCACCCCAATGTTGGCCGACGGGATCTTCTTCAGGCGTGGGCATCAGGGCTGCTGGCCGACTGCTTTTTCATTAGTCGTGGGCATCAGGATGCTGGCCGACTGCATTTATGCAGTCGTGGGATTTTTCTCCAGTCGTGGGCACTCTCTGCTGCTGGCCGACTGCCCTCTAGGAGTTGTATATATTGCCCCTCAGCCCCCACCACATTCTCATTCAGTATTTCCGGGATCTTGTGTATAGAGAAGAGTTTACACACCTATCTCTCTGTGTTTCTTGTGCTGATTATTTTCTGCAGTCTACTTGCTCTTGTCTACCCAAGTTTGGTTGTCATTTCCGCTGCATATTCTGACACCCGTGCCCGTGTGAATGCCCTGTATTTTGGCATGGTTTGTGGCATGTGAACAGGTGGCAAGTATTCATTTAACCCTTGTTTATTATTGCAAAGGTTTTATAATCTTAGCAATTCACATTTATTAAAGCTGCTCAGTGCCTGGGGCCCAAGGTCAAAAGTGTGGCCAGCCCAAACGCTGGGCACCCACATAAGGCCTCATTAAGTGTGTGGAGTCTGAACACTTTAAGGAGGTGCCCACCATTAATTATGGTGGGCTGTGCCACATGGCACAAGGGATTTGGACCCCTCCACCTCCTCTCCCCCAATCTTCTCCACCTCTACGCTTTCCCTTCTCCTAGAAGTTGGCGCCCAACTCTCCTTGGCTCACTTCCCTTTTTCTGCTGGTCGACTGCTCCTTTCAGTACCTTCAGCACCTTCTGCACCTGTTGTACCTACTGAAACCCTAATTGTACCTATTGTACACGCTCAGTACCCGACTGTACTTGCAGTGCTGTACCCACCTCTGAACTTTCCGTACCGAACTGAACCTACAGTACCGGATTGTACCTACAGCACCCGACTGAACCTGTAGTTCAGTACCTTCTGTACCTGCAGCACTTCCTGTACTTGCAGTAGCTGTTGTACCCTCAGTACCTTCTGTGCCTACAATACCTACTGTACCTGCTGTGGGCACGTACTGTACCTACTGTGCCTGCTGTACCGTGTGTACCAGCCACCGTACGCACCTGCTGAAATCCTAACTGTACCAGCTGTACTTGCTGAAAATCAGATCTGTACTCATGGTTGTACCTGCTGGAATCCTAATAGTACCAGCTTGTGTACCGGATCTTCTACAAGTACATCTTCGTGTACTTGTAGATTGTGAGCACCTGTTTGTGTGCCTACACTTGGGGGGACCAAGCCCGTTCCTCTGCGTGTTGTGCGAGCCAGGCTCTAGTATGAGAGTGCTTGTTCATGCGTGGTCTCAGAACGACAGTTTTGTGTTCACACAACTCTAGGTGTATGAGGAGTCGGGGCTGGTTGTATTGACTCATTCGACGAGTTTGGCTTCGACATTCTTCATTGGCAAATACTTGTTTGGGTAATATGCCTTCATATTATGCATTGCATGGATTATCTGGCTAGCAAGCCCTTGGAACTTTGTACACAAATAAAAAACTCTAGTAATATACTTTAGTATTGAAGGGGGGGTTGGCCCGTTTGCGGCCCCAATGGTGGTGTTGTCTTGAGCAATGATGTATCTTTCAGTGATTATGTGTATTGTGGCTAGTTCATTTTAGTGTTGATGAGCGTATTGTTCATGAGACAGTGCTCAAGGACGTTCACACCTAGTCGGTGTAGTTTCAATGGTATTAGAGCACGGTTGTTTCCCTCTTCAGTGGGGAAACGATCGTTTGGGCATTTAGCATCGTGTGAACAGCCATCATTCACTATGGATAGCCATGCACACAATGGACAAGGGCCTAGTTCAGTTGGTCAAGCAAGTGGCACTCATATTTCTAAAGCTTTGGGCAATAAGCATACAGGTTATGTAGAGAAGCAAACGCATGTCGAACAACCTTCTCGAGGCAAAGAGAAGATGCATGAATATGACCCCGATGTATTGAAGGTTGAGATGGAGCAGATGAAGAGGTAGCTGTATGCCAAGGAAGAAGAGCTCAAAATGTTGTATGTGAACCCGTAGGTTCACAAGCTTATGGAGGCTACAAAGTCCGGGTCTATGGTGGCACACACGATGGATTCTATGGCGAAGGAATTGGGTGTGAACCCTTGTGAGATAGCTCTCAATTATCTCATACGCAGTGGGGATGTGGTGAAAGGACTTGGAGGTGAACTTTGTGTTAAAGAGCCCCCATATGTGGAGACAGGAAATGATGTATCTTGCAAGGTTAAATCTTATGTACACAGGGATGAGGCTTCGGTGACTTCAAAGCAAGTCTTCGCTTTGCATGGGTCAAGAAGAGAAAGAGATGTACATGGCAGAATGAGTGGTAGACATGCTGAAAATGTACATGTGATGCATGCTTCTCATAGGGAAAGTGATAGGTATGTAAGCCGCAACACTTTGCCTATGGAATTGGCCAGAGAAGAGCCCCGTCGTGGGCTGAAAGCTATGTATATTGTTGGGACAGCCAAAGAAGACCATGTGTCACCTACTACTCATGCCACTGAGTATGCCTATGGTGAACAAGCTTCACGCACGGACCCTTTTGTGAATGCAAGTACTGCGAGACCACCGTTGCACGGATCCCTGTTGCATAAGGTGACAAATCTATGAAGTTTGACGCCTATCATGGTGATTATGATGCAAGCAAGGCAATGGCTTTTATAGCCCAGATTGACATTGCCTTCAGTGATGAGGAATTCTCTGGGAAATCCAAGATTTGACATGTGAGCATGTTTCTAAAGGGCTTAGCTGCCCATTGGTGGATTACGGAAAAGCTTTCTAGTTGCCTTGTGCAGACATAGGAGAACTTCAAAGAAAGGTTTTATGCACAGTTTTTGACTCCAAATGCGGTAGAGAAGATCATGAGTAAATGGGACAAGATAAGGCAAAAGGACAATTGAGTCTATGCAAGCATATGTAAACAGATTTTGTAAGATCTATTTGGAGGTCTCTCCATTTTTGTTTCTGGGTGAATTTGAGAAGAAAAAGAAGTTCAAGTCTAGGCTCCAACCGGTCTACAAATCCGGACTTGATACACACCATAATGCCGCTTTACAGGACTACATTGCAGCTGCTCTTGCCACCGAGCAATTGGAGCACAAATTATAGCATTTTGGCAAAGGAGGCTGGGCATTCAAGGGCAAAGAAAAGGCTGGTCATAACATGCAAAAGAGTGGACGTCATGCTAAACCTTTTGTGAAAGATGTAAAGAGTGGTGGGAAGGTTGAAAATAAGCAATCAAAGGATGCCTCTCAGAAAAAGCACAAGTTTAGGCTCAATCCTAAGCAAAGGGAGCAATATGCCAAGGAGGGTAAGCGCTTCTCATGTGGCAGCCAAGATCACATGTTTCGTGAATGTCCTAAATGCAAGAATAAGGACAATGAGAAGCCGCAAAAGGCTAATGTGCATTTCCGATGTGCAAGGGAACACAGGTAAGAATGACAAAGAGAGGATGGTTTGCAAAGCGTGTGGACAGGATCAGCCCTCTTGATGATTGTGCCGCAGACAACTTCATTTCTCTGGAGATGGCATCTAGATTGAACATTGATGTAGGGGACATGGGACCCCATATTGAGGCAGAGGCTGCTTTTGTGGGCAAACAAGTACAAGTGACCCCTATCATTGGAAAGTTGCGCATACACATCCAGGGGTATCTTGATGAGTCTGCATGTTTCAACCGCATTGATCTTAAGAGTGGGTATCACCAAATGTCCCGGCCACGTTCAATAGAATGATGGATCACATTTTTCATAAGCATCGGAAATTCACAGGTCTTCATACTAAGTCTTTGCCTTGAATTTCAAGCATAGTGAACTCTTGCAATGTCTAAATAGTACCCTTGCGACTAAGAGCATCGGCAACGAGGCTATTCTTGCCCGGGATGTATTCAATCATTCCCCCAAATTGTTGGAACAATTGACTCCATCTAGATTGCCTGTCACTCCATTGGGCACTAGGCATGGTTTGCAACCATTTAAGTGCCTGGTGATCTGTCTTAACTGTGAAGTCCCTCCCGTAAAGGAAGTGCTTCCAATGTTTAAGAGCGGTCATCACCCCCAAGAACTCTTTGTCATACACTGAATAATTCTTCTTGGCGTTATTCAACTTGCGGCTATAATAAGCCACTGGCCTACCATCTTGCTTTAAAACAACTCCAATGGCAAGGTTATTGGCATTGGTAATCACCTTGAAAGAATCATCCCATGATGCCAACCTCAAAACTGGAGACTCAGAGGCAACTTTCTTCATTGCGTGGAATGCCTCTAGAGCCTTGCCTGTGACGGACACTTTTTGACAAGGAGTCTTCACGCCCTTGAGCAAGTCAGTAAGAGGTGTTGCAAGGTTAGAAAACTTGTCCATGTGGGTGTTGTAGGCCTGACAAAGACCCATGAATGAGCGGATTTCTTGGGCTGTAGTGGGTGTTAAATTTTTTTTTAATGCATCTCAAGTGAGGTCGGCCAAGTCCATTTGTGGATATATAAGCACCCTAGCTCCATTGTAAAATTCATCTAATTCATTGTTGTTCTGCCAACGTTTTCTCTCATCCTCTCTCCCTTAGCGTTTGTCTCACTAACGCAATACTGCTTCCGCGTTGTTAACTTTGACATGGTATCAGGGCCAAGGCACGTCAACGCCTAGGGGACCGGAGCGCGAGGAGAAGGTAGATCTCGGCTGCGTTTTTCAGCCGGCAGGAGAGCGATTGATTTGCTACGTTTTCATCGCGAGAAGCACCCTTGGACCAGCGTTTTTGCTATAAGAGGGGGGCTGATCGGATCTAGCAGCGTTTTCATCGCGGAGAACCCCTTCAACTCTGCGTTTTTCAGCTTGTAATCGACGGAGCAGTGCTGCTGATTTTCAGCGTGAAGTTGGACGAGATTTGGGCTGTGTTTTTTGGAGAGGAGGGTCGGATTGACGAAGGAGATGGGTCTCCCGTGTTCGAGCAAGGACGACAAACTGAATGGCGACAATTATGCGCATTGGAACTTGATCATGAGGCTATGGTTTAGCAGAAAAGGCTTATGGGACATTGTTGATGGCTCGGAGGAACGCCCCCGAAGGGATAGCAATCGGTTCACACGTCTTCAGGAGGAGGAGTTTCTCAATCTCTTGTGGATTGGGATGCTCACAATGCGAAGGCAATGTCGGCGATTGCAGAATCTCTCACCAAGGAAATTTCCCCTGCCATACAGACTTTGAAGACTGCCAAGGAAATGTGGTCAAAGCTTGCAGGAATGTTTGATCGAGACTCAACAATGCGATTAGTAACCCTTCTCGGCCAGTTGTTTTCCATCAAGTTTGAAGCCGGGACCTCTATGTAGTCATTTCTAATGAAGGCAAAGGTTATCCATGATCAGTTATCGGCTATGAATAGTGCGTTAACTAGTACCCAGTTAGCTGCCTTGGTTCTTACGAAGTTGCTTGAGGAGTACGAGATGGTCTCAAGGGCATTACGCTTACAAGTCACGAAGGAAAAGCTGGAATTTAATGTTCTCAGCTCTTTTCTCATTGAGGAGGAAGCAGTGCTCATTTCCCAAGGCAAGATTCGAGTTCCGAAGGATGTAGAATCGGCACATGCTGCATCGGAATTCAATAAGAAGTCTAGGAGCTATTGTTGTAAGTGCGGAAAGTGAGGGCATTTGGCTCGGGATTGCAAATCCAAAGCTAAAGCTCAAGGCTCGACGAATGACAAAGGCAAAGGCAAAGCTGACGAGGATGACAGTGACAGTGATACTACCAGGGATGATACGGCTTCTGCCGGTGTGGCGAGGACTACACTGGCACATGCTCCAGGATTCTAGCTTGGTGGATGGATGCTACCACATGCTTCAGCCAGAGAGAGACATGTGAGTGGCAAAGAGGAGCAGTCTGTGCTCCCGTTTTGACGACTTGGACCCATGTGTCGGAGTTCAATTTCTGGGTGTTTGGATCCGTGTGTCGGAATTCAAAGCACTAGGCATCTGGCAAGGAACCAACATGGCGTATAAAACACTATGGATGTGCTACAGTCATTCATTGTTGTTTTCGGGATTATGGACAGGGTGTGTACCAAAGTTCATTATCTTGTGGAGTTTTTTGGACGTGATGTGTTCACAGTTCATGAATGGGGATTCTTGGACGTAGTGTGGTCTACAGTTCAATGTTCTTTGAGGCAATTGGTGCTCAGGATGGCATTTTTGGTGGTGACAAGCTGGTGGTTGCAAATCGGAGGTGTACCTAGTGGTTGGCCACTGCTCGGGTGTCCATGGTAGCTTCTTCATCGACTTGGTATTCCTACTTATGTCCACTATGAGCTGCAGAGAGGGTGTTAAAATTTTTTTTATGCATCTCAAGTGAGGTCGGCCAAGTCCATTTGTGGATATATAAGCACCCTAGCTCCATTGTAAAATTCATCTAATTCATTGCTGTTGTGTTGGTTCGAATACTCTCTCCCTCTCTCTCTCTCTCTACCTCTCTCTAGCGTTTGTGCACCCTCTCTCTCTCTCTTTCTCTGCCAGCGTTTTCTCTCATCCTCTCTCCCTTAGCGTTTTCTCACTAACGTAATACTGCTTCCGCGTTGTCAACTTTGACAGTGGGAACATCCCAACTGAGAATGGCCTGTGCCTTTTCAGGGTCGAGGCTAATACCTGAAGAACGGATGATGTATCCCAGGTAATGGATTTCTTGTACTCCAGACTCACTCTTCTTGGCATTGATAAACAACTCATTGGCTTGCAAGAGTTGCAAAACCTGTGCCACATCTTGCTTTGCGGGCATACATTTGCACAGGACATTTGGTTGCCTGGCAGTGCACATTGGTGCTTGGTTTGCTTGCAGGTATATTTTGTTGACATGGCACAGAATGCTACAGATGTATTTGGTGTGCTCACCCAGGAGGACAAGCTGGATGGATCTAACTACTCCCTCTGGAGTTTCATGATCCGTAATTTGCTGGTAGCCAAAGGGCTTTGGGGCATCGTGTGTGGTGATGACACACGCCCACTTACCATACAGCCAGCCACACCTCAAAGGGGAGGTGCTCAAAGAGCTCCTGATGTAGATCCTGCTCCCACACAAGAACAGAAGAGATGGGACTCTAGAGATGCACAGGCCATGTCATTGATAGCCCTTTCAGTGAAAATGACTATTATTCCACACATTCGTTCATGCAAGACATTGAAGCTTGCATGGGACACACTGGAAGCAATGTATCAGGTACGCAACGAGGCAAGGGTTGCCTACTTGAAGAGGCAATTGGATCTTCTTTCTATGGATGAGGGTGACTCTATGGCAGATCATCTCACCAAAGTGAAAGATTTGCAAGAACAATTGCTCAACATTGATGAGGTTATCCCAGACAGACAGATGGTCACCAACACTCTTCATTCTTTACCGCCTTCCTACTTGGGTTTTCACACCTCTCTCAACCTCTCAATGAGAGGAGGTGCTGATCCCGTCACTTTTGAAGAGCTCGTGGGTTTACTCTTACAGGAAGAGCAAACAAGAGCAAACAAGAGCAAACTTATCGAGCAACCGTGGTGGAGAAAAGGCATTTACAGCCAAGGATAAGGGTAAAGCAAAGAGCTTTAGGCATGGGGGACAACAGTCTAGCAAGGCTGGTCATGGACAGCCCTCTTCTAGTGGTGAAAAGTCTGACAAAGGGGATGCAAACAAGCCCCAAAAAAAGGGCAAATGTCACTATTGCCATAAGCCTGGACACTACATCAGTGAATGTAGAAAGCGGATTGCAAAAGAGAAAAGGAAAGAAGCAGGCAATGCAGTAGCAGACTCTTCTGATGTCAAAGCACAGCAATCAGCTAATGTAATCCAGGACGAGTACACTTTTTTGGTCACATGCACTAGTGTCTGACAGACAGAATGCATCATGATATTTTGATAGTGGTGCTTCGAGCCACATCACTTCATGCAAAGATGTATTTCAGCACTTGGTTTATGCTTCAAAAGGCCGCACTGTATCATGTGTAGATCATACCACATATCCAGTAAAGGGAATTGGTAATGTCATACTTATTGCAGCCAATGGTGCCAATATATGTATGAAAAATGTATTGTATGTTCCAGGGATAAAGAAAAATCTGCTCTCCGTCTCGGCCATAAACGACCAAGGTTTAAAGGTTGAATTTGAAGACGGGAAGTGTTTGGTAAAAGACTCATCAAAGGGTTATGAAATAGTCACTTTTGGAACACGATACAAAGGCTTGTATAAGCTGGATAGCTATGACAAGCGCACTTATGATGCAAATACAGATTATATGCTTCAAAAGGGCATCAAACACCAATGTACTGTGCCTTATACACCGCAGCAGAATGGTGTAGCTGAAAGGAAAAATAGATCTCTCATGGAGATGGCAAGATGCATGGTGAAAGCACAAAAGTTGCCTCACAAATTTTGGATGGAAGCTATAATGTGTGCAGCTCATGTGTTGAACAGGTGTCCAATAAAAGCTTTGAAAACCATAACCATTTGAGACTTGGTATAGCCGAAAGCCAACAGTGGATTATATGCATACATTTGGGTGTTTGGCATATGCACATGTACCAGAACAACTCCGAACAAAGCTAGATGACAAAGCAATTAAATGCATTTTTGTGGGCTACAGCAATGAAAGCAAAGGATACCGTCTTTATAATCCAACTACACGAAGGATTTTTGTCAGTAGAGATGTGGTATTTGCTGAAAATTCAGAACAGCCCATGTACAGCTTGTAGAAAAGCAATGATACAGGCTTACAGGACATGTTTGATGGACTTTTACCCATTGCAATTAGGGGGGATTCAGATCAGCCAGCCCCTACACAAGAAAATCCACATGTAGAACATGTGGAACAGCCAGCCATTCAGCCCCCTTCTATGGAAGAAGTGGAAGATCTTGTCAGGGAAGAGCAAACAGCCATAGACACAGCCAAGTCAGTGCCAAGATGGTTGGTGAAAACTTTGCAAGAAAGCAAACTTGCAGCTCCACTCACAGGTAGAACAAGGGCTAGTTCCAGCCATGCTTTGAATGTACATCGTGGGGAGTCTGCATTAGCAATGGGTGGTCTCTTTGATTCAGAAGAGCCTTCTTCTTATGAAGAAGCACATGAGAATGAGCATTGGTTGCAAGCTATGCAAGCTGAAATTTCTTCTATCATGAAGAACAATACATGGGATCTTGTGGAATTGCCTAAAGGCAAGCATGTAATTGGAACAAAGTGGGTGTACAAAGTCAATAGAAAGTTTGATGGTACTATTGACAGGTACAAAGCAAGACTTGTGGCAAAAGGCTACTATGAAGAGACTTTTGCTCCTACTTCGAGAATGACCACAATAAGATCAGTGATTGCATTGGCTGCCCATAAAGGATGGAAAGTGCATCAATTGGACATCAAAACTGCATTCTTAAATGGGGATTTACAAGAGGAAGTATATGTAAATCAACCCATTGGTTTTGTAGTTCCTGGTGAGGAACATAAAGTATGTAGGTTGCACAAAGCATTGTATGGGTTAAAGTAAGCTCCAAGAGCTTGGTATGATAAGATACATGCTCATCTAACCAGCCAAGGTTATGAGAATAGTCCAGCTGAAAGCACATTGTATGTGAAGAAAACCGATGCCGATATTCTCATAGTCATCTTGTATGTAGATGACATGCTCATTACAGGTACAAGCAAAGCACAAATTTCAGATTTCAAAGCTGATTTGAAAGCTGAATTTGATATGTCAGATTTGGGGCCTTTACACTACTATCTCGGCATACAGTTTATGCATACAGATGATGGCATTGTTATGCAGCAAACTAAGTACATAAAAAGTTTGCTAAAAAGGTTTCACATGGATGAATGTAAGCCCATTTCTACTCCGGTAGAACCAGGTGTACGGCTTACTATGCATGATATTGGAGAGCCTTTTGAGGTCGGCATTTACAGCCAGACAGTGGGATGCTTCATTTACTTGTGTAACACGAGGCCAGACATATCTTTTGGGGTGTCTTTGTTGAGCAAATTCATGCACAGCCCAGGCACAAAGCATTGGCAAGCAGTCAAACGCATTTTTCGTTATCTTAAGGGTACCCTGGATCTTGGTTTGTTCTATCCGAGGGGGGGCAGCTTGCAGCTTTATGCATACAGTGATTCAGATTGGGCTGGTGATTATGATACCAGGCAATCCACCAGTGGGAATTGTTTTTTTCTTGGCAGTTCATGCATATCTTGGTTGAGTAAAAAGCAACCCACTGTTGCTACATCTACTTGTGAGGCTGAGTACAGGGCAGTCTTTACAGCTACAGTAGATTGTGTATGGTTGAGGAGACTATTGGCTGATCTTCGTGAGTGTCAGCAGACACCCACCACCATTCTCACTGATAGCCAGAGTGCTATGGCCGTGGCATGACATCCAGTATTTCATGCACGTACCAAGCACATAGAGATTCATTATCACTATGTCAGAGAGAGGCTACATGCAGGGGAGATCAGTTTATCTTATTGCCCTACACAGGATAATGTTGCAGATCTATTCACAAAGGCTTTACCTCGAGAAAAGTTTGAAGCTTTCCGCAAAGCTTTGGGCTTACTCTCATACAGAGAGTGATCTGCTACCTTGTACAGGTTCACACTTCCACTACAGGGGGGATTTGTAGGCATATGCTCACTTATGGTAGTGCTATGTGTGAATAGGGCTTAACCAGGGGCACTTTTTCCCATGTGGTTTTTCCCCTTGGACATCAAGTGTGAAAGGACACTCTAACATATAATATTTTGTACTTCTATATTATATGGATGTGGCACACATGCAAGAGTTGACTTGCATTTTGTGGATACCACACTTTTGGCTCTCTCTCTCTCTCTCATTTCTCTGTGTGAGCTTCTCTACCCTGCACCTAACCCTAATGTGCAGGTTTGTGTGTGTGAGTCCAACACCCACATTCCCTTAGTGCTAGGCTTCATTATGGCTGAGTCTGCCTTGCATCTCCGGAAGTTTGACAGAAACTCCTTGACAACATCTTTACTTTCTGGGAGGCGACGGCCCGAGCTAGGTTTCTTGGCGAGGACTTGGTCGTGATGCTTCTCGATTTTGAGAAGGCATACGATAGAGTTGATTGGGGATTCTTAGAGGGCACTATGCTACGCCTGGGCTTTGAGCCAGGATGGATCAGAGGGGTGGCAGCTTTGTATTCCACAGCTCGCAGCCAGGTGCTGATTGCAGGAGGTCAGGGGCCGAGTTTTGAGCTGACCAGATCAGTCCGTCAGGGGTGTCCTCTCGCCCCTTTCCTTTTTCTCTTCTTTGCGGAGGCTATGAGTATGTATTTGACGGCAGAGGAGGTTGGTTTGAGAGGACTTCAGCTCCCAGTCCGGGGGGAGGATTTGCTTGATGCTGAGTTTGCAGACGACACGGGCTTATTTTTGCATGGCCAAGAGGCCAATCTTATTCGGACAGAGCAGTCGCTCCAGGTTTTTAGTGCAGCTTCGGGAGCATTGATCAATTGGCGCAAGACAGTGGCCTTTTGGATCAGTAGTGCTCCCACTCCGGCATGGAGTCCGGACCCCGGTTTTAGATGGATTCCTCCCGGCACAGCAGTGCGGTATTTGGGATGCCAGATTGGCCTCGATTTGTCACCTGAGCAGCAGATTGCCCCGCTTCTTCTGAGCATTCGGAAGAAGCTATTGTATTGGAGTACAGCTCGACTATCGTTGGCTGGGAGGGTGGTGGTGGCAAATCAGGTGCTGTTAGCGACTATGTGGTACATTACGTCTTGCTGGATTTTCTCGAGCTCTTGCATCAGCCAGGTACAGAGGCTGATCAGGAACTTTCTGTGGTCTGGGCGGGACGGTCAGCCAGCTCGGGCAAAGGTTGCATGGGCAGTTATTACACTTCCGCTGGCTCAGGGCGGTTTGGGCATTATAGATCCAGTCGATCAGAGTAGAGCCTTATTGGGGAAGCTTATTGTTCGGGGGTTGCTTCCAGGCGCTGAGCCTTGGAAAGAGCTCCTCTTGCAGCGACTGCAGGCCCGGGCGCCTCCTGCAGGGGGTACTTGGGCACCAGAGATTCGCTGGATCTTCATAGAGATGAGGAGGACAGGCCTCAGTAGAGGATGGGAGGACAGATTTGCTTTGAGTATCCTGAGAGCTTGGGAGCTGCTGAGACCGGGGCTCTCTCAGCGGCCTCCTTCTTGTGTTGAGGAGCGGGCCAGGCAGCCGCTCATCTGGAGCCCAGCGGTTCGTACAGAGCAGGGTCATATGCTGGGTTCTCGGCCTCGTCTAGCCTGGGGACCTTTAGCGGCAGGCCCAGCTCGTAGTTTTGGAGACTGGCAGGCTTTCTGCAGTCTACCAGAGGAGACCCAGGTGGAGAGGCTGAGTCACTTCAGAGGGGGGTTGATTATGAGGGATGATATTCAGGAGGCACTTACAGAGGAGTGGTTCACACCTCTCGAGCCAGTGGCCCCACGGTGGATGGGAGCCTTTACACAGTTGGAGATCCTGATTGCTGTCAGAGCTAGCACTGAGGATGGCAGATGCCTCTATTATGAGATTCAGGATGAGGGCAGACTCCAGAGAGTGGAGGTGGAGTCGCCTTTGGTTGCAGAGTGCACCTTTCAGAGGATTCGGGTAGTGGCTGCCGCTTCTCGGAAGTGGCATATTGACCCCGACCCTGCTGACGTGCTCCCGGATTGGCGCATATGGGCATATGCAGCGCGCCCCTTGGCCCGGCTACAGTGGGACCCCGGAGAGTACGAGTGGCATGATCCTTATGCATCCCTTGAGGCCACAGAGATCACATTTTTCCAGTATACTGTTCGGCTGGGACGGCACATTTTGACGGCGAGGAGGACGGTTTCTCCAGCGGCAGCGGGGCATTGGCGATTGCAGGGACTATCACAAGAGTTCCTGGAGGATTTCTGGGCTCGGCTCTGGGCTAGTCGACAGGCCCGCAGGATCTCGGCTTTTCAGTGGCTGGTCGCCCACAGGGGCTCAGCAGTTGGCACTTGGCTTGTTTACAGCGGTCTTCCGGCGGCCTGCGTCAGATGCGGCCACCCTATGGAGACACAGAGACATTGCCTTTGGGACTGCCCTCAGGCACAGCAGATTTGGCTGCGGATGCTGCGTATTCTAGCCCCCCTCTCTCCAGAGGGTATGTTTACGTGGGGTGCCGCTGCTTGGTCGACTTCGTCAGGGCCTGCTATGGGCTATGAGATGGAGCAGGGCAGTCAGGCCATCAGATTTATTAGGGGCCAGCCTCGCCTGGTTCCGGCACCGGATTTCTCGTCCGCCAGCTGGACACAGGAGAGGGATTTACGATGGGAGCTCCTCAGCAGCCTCACCATCTGGTTCACCTGGAGGGCCCGGTGCTTTACGGCCTTTGAGGGGAGATTAGAGCCACCAGCAGAGACTGTTCGGGGGATTTGGCAGGAGTTGATCCACACCCTGCGAGGACAGTACGACCGCATCCGGGGAGACTCGGATGAGGCGATCTTACGGCGCCAGGCCTTTCATACCACTTGGCGCTGCGGCCCGTTCTACACCCTACACACGGGATCCCCCCGTTGGCACTACAGGCCACCTGTTTGGCTCTTTCCCCCCCCCATTGTATGATTTAGCCGCTCAGTCCTTTAGACTGATGCTTGTATTTTGCAGCACCTAGGGAGAGTCTCCCGGGCTGCCATGATGTATTCACTGCTCTTCTCTCTGTTAGGAGCAGGAGAGATCTCTTTTGTAGCCCTACGGGCGTTTTTTACATAACTAATGAAAGGATCTTTTCTCGGAAAAAAAAAAAAAAAGTTTGACAGAAACTCAGTACGAAGGGCTTTGTGTAAATATATGCTCTTATGTGTGTGTGTGTGTGTGTGTGTGTGGAGTGCGTGTGTGAGAGCATATCTTGATACAGAGTTCTACACCCACTATTGGGCATTGATGACGTTATTGGGGATGTTGTAGTATCTAGTCCATACTATGCATAATGGAGTTGATAGTTATATAGTCTTGTGGGTTTACTACCATGAGTATATAACATGCACGTTCCTAAAAGGTGAATTTGGGCATGTTCCTGGATTCATCTAGGTATATATATATATTTTTTAAGCACATCTAAAAAAAGGATGGCTTAGTTTTAAAGTGAAAAAAGAACTTGGGTGTGTTTTTTAATAGCTCCTAAAATCGAGGCCAAAGACCTCTTGTTCTCGGTGTGTGACGAAAGTGAGTTTGGGTGGATTTCGAGACGTAGTTTCGAGATGAGTTCCTCCAGAGGGAGGACGAGGGCTTGATGTGATGTCCAAGTTTGTAGACTTGGGTATGCAACACATGTTTTTCTTGACACGGATGTACAGATATTTAGAGAGTTGCAATCTGGAGCAAATCATATGGATTCCACGACTTTGTGTGGGTTCTTTTGTTAGCATATTCATCCCCATATTTGATCCCTTTTATGGCCTTTGGTTGTGGGCTGGCCACCCCTATTATATTTCCCCATTTTCTTGGTATTTTTCCTAGGTCGGGTGATGCACTTCCAGTCGGCCAGCTCTTCATGTCCAGTCGACGAGGTTGTCTTGCTCGAGTCGGTCAGCCCCATATGACCTATATATAGGTGGGCTGGCCTCTCCCCTTTTCATTTATTGTTTTGCTAGAGGTGTGGTTCATGTGTTGACACACTCTCACCTTTTGTATCCTTCACTTATGAGACTATTCTGTCTCTTGCTCGGGATTGCTTTCATTGCAGTATATTCAGCGGATTGCTTTCATTGCAGTATATTCAGCTTATTAGCTTCATATCTCTCTCTCTCTTGCACTTCTTAGATCAGCACACTCTAGTGCTCATCTTGCTTCTGCTCTGTGCACTCTTTCATGATATCATCGTTCTAGGTTCAGAGTTTTCTCTGCTGCCCCAATTTTTACCCTATCTACAACCCCTTCGCCTCTACATTTTTTCATAATCACAGCCCTCTGGATTGCTGCATTTTATGGACAATTACTGCTGATTGCTCTACCTTCTTCTAGGCTTCATCGCTTACAGCCTACAGGTATATTCTCATCAGAGTTTTTCTCTACAGAAGTGTGGAACTAGTCGGCCTGTATTTTCAGGTCTGCAACCCCCTGTTTGGTTGCGTTTTCTTCTCCAGTGGACACTATCTATTGCAAAGGGGGTCTTGTGGTGATTCTAGCTTTGGTGGGAACCTTGGTACCTGTGGTGTACACTTCTCTCTTCTGAGGTGTGTGTTTTTTCTTCTGAGATTGAGCCCAAGTTTTAGTGATGGATGCCTCGACTACTCTTCATATGTTCTCTGAGTCTGCAAAGTTGGATGGCTCCAACTATACTTTATGGAAGGTGAAGGTGAAATTTGCCTTGCGTGGAGTGGATCTCTAGGACTGTCTTGTTACAGCTACCAATGCCACCCCTCCCACCCTTTCTACCGTTGGTGTGACTCAGGCACAGATTAATGTTTGGCAAGCGAATGATTGTCGTGTTTTCTTCTTTCTGATGTTGAATTGTCAAGATTCTGTTCTCTCTCATGTGCGTACAACAGATGTTGCACATGAAGTTTGGAAGGCATTTGTAGATCTTTACGAGATTTATGTCTCCGGTCGGATTTTGGCTTTGGAAAAGCAGCTTATGAATCTTTCAGTTTCTGCCTTTCCATCTTTATCTGCTTTCATCACGAAGACGAAAGATCTCCGAGACAAGCTTGCTGTATGTGGCAAGGATATCTCTACACAGGATATGGCTATTCAGCTTCTCTCCAAGCTTCCAGAGAAGTTTGATGCTTTCTTTCAGTCTCTTGTTTCTTCTCCTCGTCCTGTTCCAGTCACTTGGGAGGAAGTTCTCCCCTCCATTATGCATATTGAATCTCGCTTTGAGGAGCGGATTGGCACCTCTGCGTTCTGATGGAGCTTTGGCTGCTCAAGATAAAGGGAAGAATCGATAGAAGAAAGGGAAAGGGGATTCTAACAAGAACTCCAAGGACAACGACCAAGATAAAGACAAAGACAAAAATAAATCTTCTAAAAACAAGGACGTGGAGTGTAACTACTATGGCAAGAAGAGTCATAAACAGCCCCAATGTTACAAGAAGAAGCGGGATGAAGAAGAAAAGGACTTTACCTCTACAACGGTGTCCCAAACCAAGAAGGATGATGCTATTCTTTTATTAGCTGCCGGTGCTCATCGTGTATTGGCTCTTGTGACTTCTTAGTCGGGGTCTTGGATTGTGGATAGCGGTGCTGCTGCTCACATGGCACCTCATCGGGATTGGTTCGAGGACTTTACTGCTAGGATAGGCAATATCACTTTGGGTGATTCTTCTTCTGTGCCAGTTCTCATGGACATGGCACCATCCCCATCTTCTGCTCCTCCGAGGACAAGAGGTACTTCTTTGACGTTTTGTACATTCCAGATTTGGCATTCAACCTTTTGTCAGTGAGTGCTCTTATAGCTTAGGGTGCGGAGGTGATCTTCTCTCTTCACGATATTATATTCGTGATAAGGAGACTGGTTGCATCTTGGCTCAGGGAGTCTAGGATAGTGGCTTGTACAAGTTGACCGCTTTGCTCTCTACTGGTTCTTCTTCAGCTCTTTGGCATGCTTGGTTTGGCCATTTGAGCTATCAGCTTCTTCAAGCGAGCTTCAAAGGATGGGTTGGTTGAGGGTTTACCGACCATCAAGGCTCCAACTTTTGTTTGTTCCTCTTGTTTACAAGGGAAGCAACACCGAGCCGCCTTTTTGAAGGATGTGACACGTAGATCTTCGACATCACTTGCTCTTGTTCATGCAAACTTATGTGGTCCTATGAGTACCACGTCTTTTAGTAAGGCGTTGTGCATGCTCGTGATGGTGGATGACTTCTCTAGATTTACTTGGGTTTTCTTTTTGAAGTCCAAGGATGAAGCTTTTTAGCACTTTTGTGATTGGAGGGTTGAGGTGGAAAAAGAGACAGGTTCTTCGGTCAAGGTTCTCAGGACGGACAGAGGGGGTGAGTTTACATCCCATGAGTTTCAGCAATATTGCAAGGATCACGGCATTCAGAGACAGCTTACTACAACATATACTCCATCACAGAATGGAGTTGCAAAGAAAGAATAGGACTATCATGGAGATGGCCCGTGCTATGCTTGAGCACTCCTCTTTACCTCGATGTTTCTGGGCTGAGGCGGCTTCTACTATTGTCTATATTCAAAACAGGTCTCCTACTGGTGCCCTTCTAGAAAAAACTCCATATGAGGCTTTCCATGGTGAGAAGCCCTTTGTTGTTCCTTTGTAGGTATTTGGTTGTTCGGCGTATGTACATGTGCCTAAGGAGCATCGCTCCAAGTTGGACTCCAAGTCTCAACATATGACTTTTCTTGGATATAGTTTTGTGTCCAAGGCATATTGTCTGAATGATCAACAGGCCGGCAAAGTTGTGAGCCATGATGTGGTGTTCGACAAGACTCGTGCATCTTCTGAGGGGGGTGGTGAGCTTCTTCCTTCTCCGCCTCCTCCTCCTCCTCCCCCTGCTTCTATTACACCTCCAGCTATGGATTCTCAGTCAGATGATAATGATGACTCTGCTCCTCTCGAGCAGATTGGTGCCTAGATGGTATTTTCAAATAGTTCGTGATTCTGGGTTACGAGAGCTTCCTTCTGCTCCTCCGCCTAGTTCTATCAAGCGATCTTCCAAAGTTACAAGGAAACAAATTCATGAGGGCAACATGTTTGTTAACTATGCTCTTATGTCCTCTATTATTCATGGTCCTTCTGATCCCACTTCTATGGACAAGACTCTTTCACATGAGCCTTGGCGTCGTGCCATATAGGCAGAGTTGGATGCTATTGAACGGAATGGCACTTGGATTTTGGTGTCTAGACCACAACAGCGTAAGGTGATTGGTGTGCGGTGGATCTTCAAAACGAAATATCGAGTTGATGGCAGCTTGGATGGGCACAAGGCGAGGTTGGTTGCCAAGGACTATGCTCAACGCCCTGGAGTCGACTTCGATGAGACCTTCGCTCCGACGGCCCAAATGACTACCATTCAAACCGTTCTTGCTCTTGCAGGACATCATAGATGGCCTTGTATTCCAGATGGATGTCAAGTCGGCTTTCCTGAATGGGGAGCTTACACAGGAAGTGTATGTTGATCAGCTGTTGAGAAGGCAGACAGGACCAAGTGTATCGGCTAAAGAAAGCTTTGTATGGCTTGAAGCAGGCTCCGCATGCTTGTTACCAGTGGATTGATGAGTTCTTTCAGAAGCTTGGCCTGTGCCGTTCTCATGCAAATTCGAACCTTTATATCCTTCTTGAGAAGGGGTTAGTTGTTATCATTGTGGTCTATGTTGATGACCTCATCTTTACAGGTTCTTATTCTGTGAGGATCCATTTAGTCATGGATGCTTTGGATACAGAGTTTGAGATGACAAATCTTGACCTTCTGCATTATTTTCTTGGCTTTGAGATTTGGCAGGCCCCTTAGGGTATTTTCTTCTCTCCACAAAAGTACACACAGGAGATTCTTGATAGGTTTCAGATGACTGGTGGTAGACCAGTATCTTCTCCTATGGATACTAGTGAGAAGCTCTCTCTTCTTGGTGCTGCTCCAGGGATTGATCAGGGATAGTATCACGTTCTCGTCGGTTGTTTGGTATGGTTGACCTACTCTCGATTGGACATTGTGGAGTTTTCGTCCGAGTTGCGGCCAGTTGATATTGTGCTTATTCTTTCTATCTTTAGCGGTGCATTTACCCTATCAACTACTTATTTGCTGTACTAATTCTTTCTATTTGCTACTTTCCTTAGTGCTAGGCTTCATTATGGCTGAGTCTGCCTTGCATTTTCGGAGGTTTGACAGAAACTCAGTACAAAGGGCTTTGTGTGAATATATGTTGTGTGTGTGTGGAGTGCGTGTGTGAGAGCATATCTTGATACAGAGTTCTACACCCACTATTGGGCACTGATGACGTCAGTGGGGATGTCGTAGTATCTAGTCCATACTGTGCATAATGGAGTTGATAGTTATATAGTCTTGTGGGTTGACTACCATGAGTATATAACATGCATGTTCCTAAAAGGTGAATTTGGGCATGTTCCTGGATTCATCTAGGTATATAAATCAGCCGTATTAGCGGACATGCAGATTTCACATTGTGAAGTTTTCATCCGAGTTACGGCTAGTTGATATTGTGCTTATTCTTTCTATCTTTAGCGGTGCATTTGCCCTATCAACTACTTATTTGCTGTACTAATTCTTTCTATTTGCTACTTCCCTGAGTGCTAGGCTTCATTATGGCTGAGTTTGCCTTGCATCTTCGGAGATTTGACAGAAACTCGGTACGAAGGGCTTTGTGTGAATATATGCTCTTATATGTGTGTGTGTGTGTGGAGTGCACGTGTGAGAGCATATCTTGATACAGAGTTCTACACCCACTATTGGGCGCACTGATGACGTTAGTGGGGATGTCGTAGTATCTAGTCCATACTATGCATAATGGAGTTGATAGTTATATAGTCTTGTGGGTTGACTACCATGAGTATATAACATGCACGTTCCTAAAAGGTGAATTTGGGCATGTTCCTGGATTCATCTAGGTATATAATTCAGTCGTATTAGCGGACATGCAGATTTCACATTGTGAAGTTTTCATCCGAGTTGCGGCCAGTTGATATTGTGCTTATTCTTTCTATCTTTAGCGGTGCATTTACCCTATCAACTACTTATTTGCTATACTAATTCTTTCTATTTGCTACTTCCCTTAGTGCTAGGCTTCATTATGGCTGAATCTACCGTGCATCTTCGGAGGTTTGACAGAAACTCAGTACGAAGGGCTTTGTGTGAATATATGCTCTTATGTGTGTGTGTGGTTGTGTGTGGAGTGCGTGTGTGAGAGCATATCTTGATATAGAGTTCTACACCCACTATTGGGCATTGATGACGTTAGTGGGGATGTCGTAGTATCTAGTCCATACTATGCATAATGGAGTTGATAGTTATATAGTCTTGTGGGTTGACTACCATGAGTATATAACATGCACGTTCCTAAAAGGTGAATTTAGGCATGTTTCTAGATTCATCTAGGTATATATATTTGTTTCACAATCAGCTTATTGAGTTCTTTCACATCCAAACCGCATCAGCACCATTGGTGGTGTGCTCTTAGGATTCTTCGGTACTTGCATGGTACTTTGGACTTTGGCATCTTCTGTGGCCAAGGGTGCACTCTTCTTGGATGGTCTGACTGGAGATCTAGATACTCAGCGTTCGACCACTGGTTGTGTTTTTTTCACTTGGGTCGAGAGCCATTTCATGAAGTAGTAAAAAGCAGCCTACTGTGGTGCTTTCCTCTACAGAGGCGGAGTATCATGCAGTTTGTTATGCTGCTTGTGAGGCGATTTGGTTGCGGAGATTATTGGGAGAACTTGGCTTTCCTCCTACTGGATCTACTCTTCTTTGGTATGATAATTGGAGTTGCATCGCCATCGCCAAGTACTCTGTGTTTCATGCTCGTACGAAATCCATTGAGATTAAGTATCACTATGTTCGTGGACGGGTTCTTGCTAGAGATTTGCGTTTGGATTATTGTCCTTCAGCAGAGAATGCAACAGATTTGTTCACCAAGCCAGTGTCTCAAGCTTCCTTGGCTCCTCATCTTCAGCTTCTCGGAGTTTGTTCAGCATATGTTGCTGAGAGAGGGTGTTAGCAACTTAGCATATTCATTCCCATATTGTGCCCATATTTGATCCCTTTTATGGCCCTTGGTTGTGGGCTGGCCACCCTTATTTTCTCTTTATGTTTCCCTATCTTCCTGGTATTTTTCCCAGGTCGGGTGATGCATTTCCAGTCGGCCAGCTCTTCTATGTCCAGTCGGCCAGGTTGTCTTGCTCTAGTCGGCCAGTCCCATATGACCTATATATAGGTGGGCTGGCCTCTCCCCTTTTCATTCATTGTTTTGTTGGAGGTATGGGTCATGTGTTGACACACTCTCACCTTTCGTATCCTTCACTTATGAGACTATTTTGTCTCTTGCTCAGGATTGCTTTCATTGCAGTATATTCAGCTTATTAGCTTCATATCTCTTTCTCTCTTGCACTTCTCAGATCAGCACACTCTAGTGCTCATCTTGCTTCCGCTCTATGCACTCTTTCATCTTTATCTGTGAATTGTTGCAAGAACACAAGCTCTAGGTGAAGAGGATTCTTAGCAAAACATTGGAGAATGCCATCTAGTATGCTAGGATCAATGGGAGATGATGGCCGGCCAATTTAAGAATTACAAGAATGTTTCCCAGAAGCCTCAAACCACAAGAACCTCTGAGCGGGCTCTCGGGCATAAACGTAAGTTTAAGTCTGGAAAGGCACCACTAAACCCAATCCGAAGAAGGATTGAAAGCACTAGCAGAACCGTCAGTATACTCGGGAAGGGTAGGTGTTTCATCCTCAAATTACTCTTGTTTTAGGTCAGTGCGCCTACATCGAATATAGTTATAACATGACAGTCTTCAATCCCAATGACTTGATACGTATGCTTTGGGTGAGCGTTAGGGAAGACTGTGCACATTCTTTTGACCCTTGTAGCATTCTTGTACAGACGCTGGGAGTGGAGACGCAATCCAGTGATCACGTGTATCGTGTGAACCTGCAGCAAACCGTAGACAAAGTTAGGACGTGCTTGTGTCTCAGTTGGTTTTATAACCATGACGTCCATGTCGATTGGAAGGGTCATACTTTATCTTTTGTTATGGATAATTCTCTAGTATATTGAAGGGTGTTTTTGCAGTCCCAAGGTTTTAGAGAGCATCAGGACAGACTTCATAGATATTTTCTTTACTGGATTACCCCAACGTTGTAGTTGGTGAGTATTGTACCTTACGAAATGAACCAGCTGGGGGAGGACGAGATTGTTTCCTGAAGGATGAGTCTTGATGGATTTGTAGAAATGTTTTATCTGGTTGTTTCTTCCAGAGGCCACGAAAAGGTTTGACCGTGACATGAGGTGGAGGTTTAGTTGCTCCAAGATTGAATTTGGGAAAGGATTGATCACCCTGAACTAGCTCTTAAGTCAAAAGGAGATTTTATATGGGGTGAATCCTTGAATCCTAGTGGTATGGGATGCTAGGATCTACAACATGTAGACTTTCCCACTGTGTCTATATTTCTAACCAAGTATGTCCTATTCCTGAGGGGATAGTTAACCTAGGTCAGGGGGTGGAAGGAACATAGGAGAGTTTATGGGGGCACTTTGAAGTTTGAGGACTTTGATAGAACTTTCAAAGTATTGGCAGGGTAATTTGGATGAGTAAGATTGGGGTGGTGAATCTTTTGAGTTTTACCAAGATTTGTGTTGACTTGTATGATTCCTTGAGAGAGCTATGTGTGACCGATGGACATTCTAGTTGATAGAGAGCAGGTCCAAGTAGGGAGCTCCATTGTCATTAGACTAGGACTCAAGGATCAATTGGTAGTCAATACTTTATTTGGGACAAGTTATGGCTCCAAGATGATTGAGTCTATATGCCAAATTATGTTTAATTAGATAGGAAACCCTTACATGTAATCAAGTCCACTCCTAGACTATGGTGTGTCCATTCCGTTTTCCTCATGTCTTTGAACATAGATACACAACCTCCTCAACAAGAGGCTTACTTTCAATCACTACGAAGTATAAATCTCACCTATTATGTGTCCATGGTTTGTAAGGATTTCCCTTTGATTTCTAGGATCAAGGGATAGTGTGCCTCCTGTTGAGTAGAGAGGGGAGCAGCAACAACACACACACACACACACACACAGAGAAGTACGCACACAATCACATTAGCTTGTGAGAGAGAAAGCACGTAACACAATGAATATTGAGTGTACCAAAAATGAAAGTACAATGAAATGATAAGGTAACACACCCTAATGGCTTAGGGTGTGTCCCTATGCACGGGAAAAAAACCCCTCCTAAGGAGAGTAAAAAGTGTTCCGGTTATCCTATGGTGTTCACACACCAATGCTTGTGTCACAAGTTGGGGAGTCTCATAACCATATACTAGACCAAACACTTCAGATACCAACACTACAAATACTAGATACAGAGCATGAAAACACAACGGAAGAACAATATACAATACAATAACACCGCATTGGGCCGGAATGGCCAGCCCCCGGTACGAACTTCTTTATTAAGATAGAAGCTTTTACAATAAACCAAGATGCAGGTGTGAACAACACTAGATCTTTCCACAAATTCTTTAGAGAAACAATTCAGCTCCAAAAAGCTGACAAACAGTCACCAAAGAGCAGCCCCTGAAACAAGCCCCAAACTAAACTAGCCCTTGGGCTCCACACGTGTGATCCAATGCTGTACCGCTGTACGGCTGCTGCACACGGGCTGTTCTCAGCACCTGTACGGCCTGATCCCTAGAAAGAGTATGGTGTACCGTTGCTGTACTCTTTGTATGTCCAACATATGAATAGACTGGAATGCTGTACAACAGAAGCTTTTCAATACGGCCTGTGCAAGAAGAGGAGAAGAAGCTGCCGTACCCTGTGTACAGCCTGTGCAGGTAAGTGGGGCAAGGCTGTGTGCTGTACGACCAGAGCAACAGGGCAGGAGAAAGGGGGCTGCCCGACTGCAGCTCCAGTACGGCCTCCAGAAAGAGAGAGAGAGAGAGAGAGAGAGAGAGAGAGAGAGAGAGAGAGAGAGAGAGAGAGAGAGAAGTACTGCCGCTTGGATCTCCTGTACGACTGCACAAAGAGAGAGAGAGAAAGAAAGATTTTATTAACGTCTTCCAAAAGACCGAACTCGGCCTATGAGACAAATCAGTGTACCTGTGTGGGGTATCCTCTGTCATCCCAACAAAATGAAAAAGTACTGAACTAAAAAGCTGAATCTGGGTGTGCAATAAGTACAATGAGTGGGGGAGGTGATGGAGCTCTACTACTAGGAGAATGCAAAGCTATATGCATGGAGTATACAATCATGATATGCAACCTAGCTAGCTCCATCCTAATTCCCTGCTGTGTAGGGGCTGAGAGAGAGAGAGAGAGAGAGAGAGAGAGAGAGAGAGAGAGAGAGAGAATATTGTCGATTGTATGCTTTTGTTTGGCTGCCGAGAGGGCTAGAAAGGATCTACTCCTACTACTCATGAAATAAGCCCATGCTAATAAATTCGACTGGCCATATTTGCCTAGCTTTTCCCTTTTTCACCAAAAATAGTTGGACTTCTGCCCAAAATATCAACTTGGTGCTTGTAGCCCAAGTTTTGAAGTAGGCGCCTCCTTTTTGTCCATTTGTCCATGCCCATGGTAATAATATGTCCACCCTGGTGTTAATGGTGTGTGAACACACTAACCCATGAAAGAGAGAGAGAGAAAAGTACTAGCCCAAGTTTTGAAGTAGGCGCCTCCTTTTTGTCCATTTGTCCATGCCCATGGTAATAATATGTCCACCTTGGTGTTAATGGTGTGTGAACACACTAACCCATGAAAGAGAGAGAGAGAGAAAGAAAGAAAGAAAGAAAGATTTTATTAACATCTGCCAAAAGACCGAACTCGGCCTATGAGACAAATCAATGTACCTGTGTGGGGTATCCTCTGTCATCCCAACAAAATGAAAAAGTACTGAACTAAAAAAGCTGAATCTAGGTGTGCAATAAGTACAATGAGTGGGGGAGGTGATGGATCTCTACTACTAGGAGAATGCAAAGCTATATGCATGATGGATCTCCTGTACAACTGCATAGAGAGAGAGAGAGAGAGAGAGAGAGAGAGAGAGAGAGAGAGAGAATATTGTAGATTGTATGCTCTTGTTTGGCTGCAGAAAGGGCTAGAGAGGATCTACTCCGACTACTCATGAAATAAGCACATGCTAATAAATTCGACTGGCCATATTTGCCTTGCTTTTCCCTTTTTCACCAAAAATAGTTGGACTTCTGCCCAAAATATCAACTTGGTGCTTGTAGCCCAAGTTTTGAAGTAGGCGCCTCCTTTTTGTCCATTTGTCCATGCCCATGGTAATAATATGTCCACCCTAGTGTTAATGGTGTGTGAACACACTAACCCATGAACCTTATAAGCCACTTGGATGAATAAAATTCATGCTGCTTTTGCTCGAAACCCATCTTTTAGGCCAAATTTTGTCGGTGAAAGCTCCAACTTTCTTTTGTGGGAAAGATCCCCGTTCACACCTTGGTTCCGCCTAGTGTCTGAAACACTGATCAAGACTGGTGAAGGGACCAAATGGTGACATCCCCTCCGTCTTATAAAGCAGTTGTCCGCAATTGTATAAACCTAATACCACTGAGATATCCTTCAAGAATAGCAGGTGCACAGATGCACTGCCAATCCATAATATTTCAGCCATAAATCCAAATCCACGATCCGAAGCACAAGAGCCAACCGTATCAAGAAAGAATCTTTATCCATATCTCGAGTCAAGAACTCTGATAATAACCAGACACAGGCACAAGAGCCAATTGCGTCCCAAATATCCATAAATCCATAATTTGGATAATAACTAGACACAGGCACAAGAGCCACCTGTGTCCCAAATATCCATTAATGCATAAGTAGCTTTAAGTACCTACAAAAATAAAGAAGCGGCATACTTAGCCACAAAACATCTTGCCATGCCATTGGACTGCATAAGGGCACCACCCCTATGATCCATGCACATGCCCAAGCCATATGGTTCACCAGGGCAACAACCCTTCCATGAAACCCTAGATGCTCGCTAGGGTTTTCCCTTCCATGAGGCTTCACTCACCAAGGTCACCAACCCTTCCATGAGTTACAATACTCACCAGGGTTACCACCCTTTCACGAGTCTTGATATTAACTTACTAGAGTCACCAACTCTTGCGAGGGTCACCAACCCGAAATCACTTACTAGGGTCGCGAACCCTTCCATGAGTTCATGAAACTCTCACTAGACAGAGTCACCAACTCTTCCATGAGTGCAATATAGAATAAGATATCAATAAATCACAGGCATAGAGATCTTGGTTCTCCATAAACGTCTGCGATCGATAGTTTTACAGCCATTTTGGCCAATAAAAGAAATCCATAGAGAAATCCTTGATTCGTAAGATATCCATAAATTCCTAAAATCCACTGCATTCCGAATAAAAGGGAGTCAAAAACATACTCCATCCTAGTAAAAAGGAACCAAAAACTCAGTCTAGAGTCCTTGGACACGTTTGTATGAAAAACCATGTAAACCAGGCTTTTCAGTCATAATGTTTACCTGAAACAGTTTAAGGCAAACAAACAACACACAATTCTCCTTGTATGGGCATACAAGGGTTAAGTGTAAAAAAACACTTACAATAAATTACAAAAAGCAGCAACTTTGCAAAACTCAAAGTATACTTAGCTTTTTCTTGCCAGGATCGTCATGAAGCCAAAAGAAATACCTCCTTCACGTACGCAAAAGATATCTTGAGATATAGCTCTATATAGCTTGCTCATAAGCCTGATTTATAATCCGCAATAATCCATATGGAAAAAAGTGTTGAACATGGGCACATAAAACCAACTCCATATTCCGAGAATAAAATCTGTGAATCCATAAATCCTTAGACCAAGCTGTCTATTGCTCATGCTCATGACAGCAAAACTGTTGGTCAGTGTAGTCCCCACTTCTGATCTTTTCTCTTTCTCATTGTTGGAAGAAAGCCTCTTGCTTCCAAGAAAGCCTTTGCTCTAATACCCATGTCACAAGTTGGGGAGTCTCAGAACCATCGACTACACCAAACGCTTCAGATACCAACACTTCAAATACCAAATACAGAGCATGAAAACACAGCGGAAGAACAATATACAATACAATAACACCGCACTGAGCCGGAACGTCTGGCCCCCATACAAACTTCTTTATTTAGATAGAAGCTTTTACAATAAACCAAGGTGCGGGTGTAAACAACATGAGATCTTTCTACAAATTCTTTAGAGAAACAATTCAACTCCAAAAAGTTGACAAACAGTCACCAAAGAACAGCCCTTGAAACAAGCCCCAAACTAGCGCCTGGGCTCCACACGTGTGATCCAATGCTGTACCGCTATACGGTTGTTGCACACGGGCTGTTCTCAGCACCTGTACGGCCTGCTCCCTAGAAAGAGGATGTTGTGCGGCCGCTATACTCTCTATATGATGAGCGTATGAATGGGTTGGAATGCTGTATGGAAAAAGCTTTTCAATAAGGCCTGTGCAAGAAGAGGAGAAGAAGCTGCCATACCCTGTGTACAACTTGCGCAAGTAAGTGGGGCAAGGTTGTGTGCTCTACCACCAGAGCAACAGGGCGGGAGAAAGGGGGCTGCAGTACGGCCTCCAAAAAGAGAGAGAGAAACGTAATGTCCCTGGATCTCCTGTACAACTGCACAGAGAGAGAGAGAGAGAGAGAGAGAATATACTGTCAACTGTATGCTCTTGTTTGGCTGCCGAAAGGGCCAGAGAGGATCTCCTCCGACTGCTCATGAAATAAGCGCATGCTAATAAACTCGAGTGGCCATATTTGCCTTGCTTTTCCCTTTTTCACTAAAAATAGTTGGACTTTTGCCCAAAATATCAACTTGGTGCTTTTTCTCAACTTGTAGCCCAAGTTTTGAAGTAGGCACCTCCTTTTTGTCCATCTGTCCATGCACATGGTAATAATATATCCACCCTGGTGTTAATGGTGTGTGAACACACTAACCCATGAATCTTATAAGCCACTTGGATGAATAAAATTCATGCTGCTTTTGCTCAAAACCCATCTTTTAGGCCAAATTTTGTCAGGGAAAGCTCCAGCTTTCTTCTGTGGAAAGATCCCCGTTCATACGTTGGTTCCGCCTAGTGTCTGAAACACGGATCAAGACTGGTGAAGGGACCAAATGGTGATAGCCTGTGACATAGATGTCAACAAACCCCCCTAGAGTGATGATGTGAACATGTACAAGGATAGGCGGATCAATCCCCAGAAGGTAGTCAGCCCAAAGCTTTGCAAAAAACTTCGAACTTGTCACAAGAAAGAGCCTTCGTGAATAAATGTGCCAAGTTATCGTGTATAGACATGTATACCAAGCTGATCTCTCCAGCTGAGAATCTTTCCCTGACATAGTGATAATGCACCTCTATGTGCTTGGTGTGGCGTGAAACACTGGGTTTTTCACAATTGCTAGTGCACTCTGACTGTCAGTGAAAATGGTAGTGGAGGACAACCCAAATACTAAGCGAGACACACTAATTGTTGTTGCTTCACAACTAGAAGTAGCCACTATTGGTTGCTTCTTGCTGAGCCATGATATACATGAATCACCAGGACGAAAGCAAAAGCCACTAGTGGACACTCGCGTGTCGTACCATCCAGCCCAATCCGAATCTGCAAAGGCATGCGACTATGAATCAGCCCCTTAGGATAGAACAATCCGAGGTGCCAAGTGCCTTATAAGTAGCGGAAAACCAGCTTGACAGCCTGCCGATGTATGGAGCTTGGGCTATGCATAAACCTGCTCAATTGAGAGACCCCAAATTGATTGTCTGCCCTCGTGTTGCATAAGTTATCAAGCGACCAACAGCCTGCTGATATATTGTCCAATCAAAAGGCTCTCCAGAATCTTGAATGCTAAGCCTCGCACCTATCTCAAGTGGTGTAGACATAGGCTTACAATCCTCAAGATTAAACCTTTTAAGCAGTCTTTGTCTCTAGGTGAATTACGTCGTGGATGGCTGTCACATCAGCAGTGGGGCTGAGCTCCATTTCCCCCGTCTTAAGCTACATTGTTTTTGGCGCTTTTATTACATTCAGGTCGCTTGTTGAATCACTACCCTTTTTAGCTATATACAACTATCTATTGACACATCTACAATAAATACATATACACGAGTGCACGTGCACACACACACACACGCACACTGATGGTGTGTGCACATACATCTATAGACATCTATCATCTTTGTGGTATCATGTTGAGGGCTTTTCTTAGTTTAACCCGAATTGGTTCTGCCATGAGGGGACAGCAAATTTTAGTGCCGGAAAGTTAACATATTGATTCTTGTACTTAGCAAGGTTGAGTTAGTAATCATGGTATTTTGTTTATTCAGGCAACTATTGGTATCGACTTTCTTTCAAAAACTATGTATCTTGAGGATCGAACTGTTCGCTTGCAACTATGGTAAGCTTAAATTGATCCTTTCATTGTTGTTTGAAGAAACAATTCAATCCCTAGAGTCTTGATAAGTCACCACGCACACTCGCACACACGCCCACACAAAAAAGAAAGTACTTGCACACCCACACAAAATCACCTTTTTCTTTCTCCTAGTTACTTCGATGTGGCTGTGACATGTAGGGATACTGCAGGACAAGAACGCTTTCGCAGCCTTATACCCAGCTACATTCGAGACTCTTCGGTCGCTGTTATCGTGTATGATGTTGCCAGTGAGTTTTTCTCTCTGCTACCTTCTTATCAACCTTCACCTTCACCTTCACGTTGGCTTGGATGGTTTCACCTAGCTAATAACTTCAAATTCGGTGGGTGTATCATATTGACCTAATGCAAACCTTATGCTCGTACAGATAGGCAATCCTTTTTGAATACTGCCAGGTGGGTCGAGGAGGTACGGACTGAGCGAGGTAGTGATGTGATAATTGTTATAGTGGGAAACAAGACGGACTTGGTTGACAAAAGGTATGTTACTTGACTTTTCTGCCAAGGAAAGAAGAGCCTCCTTCAGTACAACCTACTAAAAATATTTGTCAGAGTCCATAGCCTTGGCTCTTAATTTCCTTGCTTCTTTGTTCTAGAAGCATGAGATGGTTTTGATAATACTGGCGTTAAGGGTAAAAAAAAGTTTGTTGTAAATGTTAAAAAGCATGAGGTTGTGTGTAATGATCTTTCAAATTTTCAAAGTTACGAAATGATCCATCCTGTTACCAGACATGACTCCGGAAACGTGTGAGAGACTGCATCAATACTAGTAAGTGATGTGGAGTTTACAATTGAATTAAATTTTATTGGAGTTTGTGACAGTGTACGACTGTGCAAGGGAAGAGTTAGTTTTTCTGGCTAGGTGGTGGATGCACACTGAGAAATGGATTTTTTCGTAGAAAAAAAAAACCCCAATGGGGAGTCGGGACATACCAGCCTGTTTCTTCTGGTTCTAATGTGGTCTTCAATTTTATTACTCACTGTGAATGCATAGCATGCTTTTATGTGTCGTCGTGTGCTTTTGATGTATTTTCCTCATTGTTTTAGCCATGGCCGAAAATAATTTTATCTCTAGTGGTGTATGAACCTGTTACACATCCTACACTACGAGTTTTGAGAAAGCAAGGAGGAGGATCTTTACTGCTATGAGCTCCAGCCTCAGGGGAAGCAAGGATGGGTTTTTTTTGTAGCATTCGAGCCAAGTGCTTTAAAAACCAGACTGTCAAAGATAATTACGTGAGACTGGTACCATGAACTCCAAAGAGGACTGTGATGGTTCTTTGCAAGAGCAGGTCTTGCAGGCAGGATGTGCTTGAGAGGATGGTGAGAAGTATCAAGGTTGTATTGGGTTTTTCAATTCGAGTTCCTATGTTCACCGATAGTTTTTTAATTGTCTGAAGCTCTTAGTGCAGCATATTGCCATGCCCTAAATCAAGGTTTACCGGTGCTATTGTATGCTTTTGTTTTCCGGCTTCAGACACATGCGTGTGCATGCACACGCTTGCACGTATGCATGTATATTATGCCTTTCCTTGCCTATGGCTCTTCTGTTTGTGCCTCAATATTCTTTGCTAGTTCTTTGAGACCTTCATAGCTTTTGTCCTTAATGTGAGTTTTGATGCAGACAAGTGTCGATCGAAGAAGGTGATGCAAAGTCTCGAGAATTCGGGGTCATGTTCATTGAGACAAGTGCCAAAGCAGGGTTTAATATCAAGGTTTGATGATATGGATGACATGTAAAAATTCACAAGTGTATGTGTGTCCATGCACACGTGCATCTGGGTGTGCGTGTGCATGATATGGATGATGTGTAAAAATTCACTAGTGTATGTGTGTCCATGCCCGTGCATCTGGGTGTGCGTGTGCATGATATCACACACACCCACCCACTCACTCATGCACGCACTCGTGCGTGGGTGCGTGCGCGCGCGCACACACACGTGTGTCTGTGTGTGTAGATCATTTATATACATGTGTGTGTGTGTGTGTATATATGCATGTATTTTGGGTTGAAACCAAGTGTCTTATAATGCATCAAGCACCTCTCTTTTTATCTGCAGGCATTGTTTCGGAAAATAGCAGCAGCCTTGCCAGGTATGGAAGCGCTCTCCACAAAACAAGAAGATATGGTGGATGTGAACCTCAAGTCTACAACTGCTACTTTGCAGACAGATAAGAAAGCAGGGGGCTGTTCTTGTTAATCATCTCCAAATACCCTTAATGCAGCGAGCAATGCCTCCCATTGATGGCAGATAAGATTTTGCACCTGTATTTGTTTCTCCTGCAGTTGAAACCGCCTGGATGCAACTACTTTGATTTGGTAGTGGTTCAAAATCAAAAGATAAGCATATATGCTCTCCCTACAAGCATGGAGGGGCTCTTATTGGGATTTTCTGTATCATCAACGTATTGGAAATTATCTTGTAAGCACTTGAACCTAGATACTTGCAAGGCTAAGATGGTGACAGTCTTGTTTTGATCGTATTATGTAAAGAGCTTCGTACTCGGTAATACTTGCCTCTTTCTTCTCTGGTTGATAGGGCTACTGGGAGTGCTTACCCTTCTTTTGAGCCAAATTTTACATCGTGCTCTGTCCTACATGTGGCTGCATTCATGACCTCTGCTTTTTGGGCAAGCCTATAAGGTTTCCCTGCTTATTTTGGAGCATTTCTTAAGACAAGCTGCAACCATAATATGTCTTGCAGCTGTAGTTAATCATGGCTTTGAAATTAGCAAAAGAAACATCACCTGGGTAACATAACTTGATAAATGTTGATATTTAAATATGTGAGCAGAAAGCATAGCAATTCCAGTAAGATATTTGCACTCATATGCATGTGCATACATGCACCTATGTGTGTATGTGCACATAGACACACACATGTATGTATGCATGTGTGTGTGTGTGTGTGTGTGTGTGTGTGTGTGTGTATGCATGTGTGTGAGGTGTGTGTGTGTGTGTGCGCGCTTGTGCGTGCGTGGGAGAAAGCATAGCAATTCCAGTAAGATATTTGCACTCGTATGCATGTGCATACATGCACCTATGTGTGTATGTGCACGTACACACATGTATGCATGTGTGTGTGTGTGTGTGCACGCGCGTGCGTGCGTGGGAGGGAGAGCGACCTGCGATCTGCGACCTGCATCCTGCTCGACTGGTTGCCTGCGACCTGCTCGTCTGGTTGCCTGTGACCTGCTCTTCAACACTGCTTGCATGCAACATGCTCGTCTCTGCTCGCCTACTTGACTGCTCACCTGTGACCTGCGACTTGCTTGATTCTGTTCGCCTGCGCCTGAGACTTGCACGTCTTGTTTCTTGCAACATGCATGTTTTCTTCTTCAGACCTGGGACTTCTGTTCTACACGTCTTCTTCTTGCATTCCGTTAATTTTTGCCTTTCCTTTCTCTTATCTGTTCTTCCCCTTGTGAGCGTGTGAGCGTGTGAGTGTGTGTGTGTGTGTGTGTGTGTGTTCCTATACAGCTGCTCAGCCAGCAGTGTGTGTGTTTCCCTGTGTGTGTGTTTTTCATGGCTTCCCTCGAAGCTCAGAATTCTGCAGTGTATCTCCGTGACAAGGAAAGGCGTCTTCATTCTCCCAGTGTTGAAGCTAAACGCCAGCAAACTATGATGCACAATTGTCGTCCCGATTCTGTGGATGCACAGGTTGTTTTTGATGCGATGCATGAGGGGTTTGCTGACATTCATAAGGCTTGGAATAAGGCGCTTCCAGAGCACACAGTATCGATTGCATTGCCTGCAATAGTTTCTCTAATCAAGCGTTTTGCTGAAAATGCAGTGATTTTGTTTTTTCTGGGCCGGATGCCAAATGTTGATGATGTGGGACAATGGTTAAACTCTGAGCTTAAAGCATGTGCAATAGATGGTGTGTTTTTTGCTGCAAGGGGCTTTTATGAAGTATTGTGTTCTGAGCTGCGGTTCAAACAAATGTTATTGGAAAGGCCACCCATGTATTTTGGCCTGCAAATGATACATGTTTTGCCTTGGTCACGAACGAAGGATTATCAAAACCTCAATTGTCATAAATGTCTGGTTTGGGTGGAGGTAGTTGATTTCCCAAAGTGTTTGGCAGATGCATTACCCATGATTGCAAGCAGTCTTGGTAAAGTCATATGCCCTCCACGAATAAATGGGAATGGTAACAGATTTTGCATTCTCTGGGATACGGATGTTGCTAACACCTCGTATCTTGATGGGTCCTGCTTTTTTTGAATTAAAATGGGGTATGTTTGCTGGTGCGTGCTTCAAATGCAAGAAATTTGGTCATATGGCATCTGAATGCCTTGAGGCACTTTTGCAGCCACCTATTGCTGCTATGCACCCTGCGAAAGTGGCTGAAAACAGCCCTGCTTTGCACCCTTAAAAGGGCAAAGGGCAAGCTCATTACATAGTCTCCTGTCTCTACTACTCAAGAAAAAAGTACTGATAAAGATGATGCTTCTGCTTGGCAAATGCCTAAAAAGACAATCCCTGCCAATTCTCGCATGCATCTTACTCGCAACTAGACTGCCTCTACTTCTTCTTCTGGTCAATCCACTACTTCAGCTGAAGTCCGTGGAGTTGGAAAATTATGGACAATAGTAGTAAAGTCGGGCACTATTTATGATGAAACTATGCATGAGATGGGACATGTTGCTATGGAAATTGACTTGCTTTCGCCTATGCAAGGGGGTGCAGGGAGTCAAGCACTAGTGCCTATGCCCAACGTAGCCATGCATGTGGAAGTTTGATGTGCAGGGCAACTATATTGATTGTATATATGTATAGTCCAATCAAATGCATTACTTGTCCAAAGCCTCTGTCACATAAATAAATGGAGGCTGGTTTGGGACTATGTAAATAGCAGTAAATCGCATATAGTGTGTTTGCAAGAGCATAATCAACACTCCTTGGCAAGCTATGAAGGCTACTTTGCAGGCTTTCGTATTTTTTATGTTGGTTCTTCTTCTTTCTCGGGCATTGCCATGCTCGTGCATCATGAATTACAGCCACATGTTGCGTATAATGATCCACATGGCCGTTTACTGATTATTCAATGCACTATTAATGGGGAAATTTATGAGTTTGCTTCAATTTATGCCTCGCAAACAGCTGCTACATGAGCTGAAATGTGGCGTCGTTTGGCTCCTTGTCCTTGACTGGGACATGCTTTTCTTTGTGGAGATTAAAATAATGCGCTTGATTCAAGGGACAACAGTTCGCATCGGTCTCATATGCTTTTCAGAGAACGCCAAGCTTGGTGTAGTATGACTGACTACTTGTACGCATGTGATTTATGGCAGCATCTTATGCCCAGTTGCCCTGGCTATACTTTCCATCATAATGCTTTCACTAGCTATTGGGCTAGATTGGATAGATGGTACATGTTACATGCAGTGCAGTTTGATGATTTCACTTGTGACATGAGCCTAGACTTTTCGATGTGCTTATCCGATCATTTTCCAGTATCTATGATGTTGTATTTTGGACTCCCTGTACATGATGTACCACTTCCTTGCAAAAGGTTCTTACTAGTTCATAATAGCTATCTCAAACATCAATGCTTGAAGTCCATGGTATTGCTCCGCATGATTAATGATGCTTGGCTTTCTGGTCAGATGCCTCAACCATGGAAAAAGGGTTTGTTGCAATTGATTCCTAAAAAATAGCTGTGTGAACGTTTGTCGGACTGGCGTCCTATTACTCTCATGCCAGTGGTTTATAACCTGGGTTCTAAGATGTTGGTTCTACGGCTGTTACATTTTCTGTTTGAGGGGTTACACCCGTCTCAGTACGGTTTTGTGCCATGTAGACAGATTCTTGATAATATTGCTAATGCTTATATTGGCATAGAGTATGCCAAATACACTGGCAAGGATGTTCTAATCATGCAAGTGGACATTGAGAAACGTTTTGATACTGTTCGTTGGGATTTCATTGTGGCAGTTACGGCCAAGTTGGGATTTGGTTCCAGAATGCAAAATGTGGTGCATTGGTTCTATGCTGATGGTTCTGCCTGTTGCCTTTTAGCAAATGCTCTGTCTTCTTCATGGACATTGGGTCCCTCGATTCGGCAAGAATGTCCTCTCAGTGCTTTGCTATATGCCATTGCAACTCATCCTCTCGTTATACATGGATGTTTTGGTTTATGAGCAGCGTTTCCATGGCATTGATATTCCTGGGGGGTAGACTTTCCTTAGCCAACTTGAAGCTTATGCTGATGACTCTTTTTTCTTCTTGCGTAACTCTAAGTCAGATCTTCAAAACATTATGTAGGCCCTTGATTTGTATGGTTTGGTGATGGGGTTGAAAGTTAATTTTGCCAAATCAAAACTCCTGTCTTTGAATGAGCGGAATTGGCATCGTTTGTTGTGACCCGGACTATTGCTCCCTCCTGATCATATCGTGCGGCATTTGGGGTACCCCATTGGATGGAATATTTCATTGGCATAAGAAAGGCAATGGGTACTGCACAAACTTTTCCATAAGCTGGACTATTGGAAGCTTTCCATATGGCCACTTCATGTTCGCTTGCGGATTGCGCAATCCATCATTATGGCCTATGTGCAGTTTCATTTGCCATTGATCCCTTGGTCTTCTTCAGACATTGATCAGTTCATGTCTAGGGCAATGGAATGTCTTTGGCATATAAAAACCGATCGTAAGGCAGTTCGTCTTCTCAAATGCAGTTATATTTGTGCAGAAAGATGCATGGTGGTTCGAACATCCTTAACATTCATGTTCATCTACTTGCTCGCAAGGCTATGCTTTTGCCTATTTTCTTAGAGCAGCGTCAACCTTGGGCTATTATGCTTTCTCACTTGGTTGCTTCTCTTAGAACGGATGCTTTTGGCCATTGGATACCCGATATTTCAGAGGTCATGTTTGGGAGTTTTCATGGCATTATTCTAGGTTGTCCATTTTCCACCCGTTTGCAATCGGATTGGCAGCAGGTTTTGGCATATTTATCTTGGTCAGGACGACCGTCTGATCCAGGCAACTCACTTCGTCACCAAAGAATCCATTGGAGTCCAGTGTTTGCCTCTCCTTTGGCCCATACTCAACCTCGTAAGGCTTATTTTCTACATCGGATGGGCATTCGTCTAGTGGCTGATGTTGTGGATGATAGTGGCTATACCCTTTCTTTTCCACAAGCTAGGACATGATTTCATCTGGGGATGCATCACCGGCCTATATGGCATGCTATGTTGCTGATTTACTGCAGCCTTTCCAGCAAGTACCTCGCTTGAATGAACCTCTTCCGCTACTTGATTGGACATTTGATTGGGGGCTTCCAGGTTATTCCTCTTTTTCTTTTGTGGACTTGTCGGCCAAAAAAGCTTATCATCGTCTTCTTCCACAGCCATGGATTCAGGAGCATGGTAATCACTTTTGGCGTTTGCATAAGCCACTATCTTGGTGGAAAACCTGTCTTCATCAACAAATTTGGAAAAGCAAGCTTCCTCTCAAGGAGCGA
Source organism: Cibotium barometz (assembly GCF_041138505.1). Lineage (NCBI taxonomy): Eukaryota > Viridiplantae > Streptophyta > Polypodiopsida > Cyatheales > Cibotiaceae > Cibotium > Cibotium barometz. The sequence continues at coordinate 8,668,804 of NC_141055.1, forward strand.
GTCTTTCTCTGGCAATGTCTAGTTAAAGTCCTCCCAGTTGGTGTCCTTCTGGCTGTCAGACGCATTGCATCATCGACTTGCCCTACCTACTCGCATCCGAGAGAGACAGTCCTGTATCTTCTATGGGCTTGCTCTACTACTCGTGATTTTTTGGCCCGCCTGTTGACAACTCGGTTGCATGCCCGGTTTCCTAGTATTTCCTTTGGCAGGCATTTTTGGCTCTTTCGTAGATATGTCCCCCACACTTGATTATGATCTCTTTTTTTCATGGTGCCGTTATTGGGCTTTGTGGACATTATACCATGCCTGCAACACTATGTTGTTTGGCCAAACTTGGATAGATCTCTTCTCCTTTTTCCGCTTCTCTTTGATGCGGTCCCTCCAAGATGCACATTATCTTGGAGACCTTTCCACTGCCCAACTAGAAGTGTTTTCTCACTGTTTCTAGTTTTTCTGTAGTAGCTGTCCCATGTTGGGGGGCAGATATGAATGTACATTACACTTTTATTGAAACAGTGGTTTTTACCCCAAAAAAAAGTGTGTGCATGTGTGTGTGTCCCCTTGCCTATTTCAAGAATCTATAAATGGTCAAGTGGGCAAAGGGAATTGGCAGGCTATGCACGTGGGGTCATCTTGTTTTATGACTGAAAAGAAACTTATATGATTGGGATAGAGAGGATCAACAAGAGCATGAAACTCTAGAGGTTGAGGAAGGAATGTTGTTTTTCCTTGGGATGACAAGTTAGGAGAACTAATGGAACAAGGAGGCTCCTTCAATAGGCAACAAAGCCATCTTGGACGTGAAAGCTGAGTGTTGCATCTTTTCAACCATGTGTTCTAGGTGGCATCCTAATAAACAAGCATACATTTTGGTGTGTAAAGGGGCGAGCACCCATGTTTAGTGATAGAGGTGCTCATTGGTTACACAAAAGAACATTGATGAGCGTGTTTAACCAGCATCAATTCTATGTACCTATGTACACCAATAATCTATATCCAAGTTGTAGCTAGTTGATATTGTGTTTATTCTTTCTATCGTTAGTGGTGCATATGCCCTATCAACTACCTTTTGTTGTAATAATTCTTTCTATTTGTTATGATCTTTAGTGCTAGGCTTCATTATGGCTAAGTCTGCCTTGCAACTCCAGGGCTCTAATGGAAACTCAATACACATTGCACATACCTTTGTATGAATGTATGCTCTTATGTGTGTGTGCGTGTGTGTGTGTGTGCGCGCGCGCGCGCGCGGTGGGGGGGTGTGTGGGAGCATAATGATATCAAGTTCTACACCCACTATTGGGCACTGATGACGTTAGTGGGGATGTCCTAGTATCTAGTCCATGCTATGCATGATGGAGTTGTGGTTTATTATCTTGTGGATGACTACCACGAGGTTATAAATTGCACTTTCTTATAAGGTGAATGTGGGCATGTTCCTAGATTCATCTAGGTATATATCCTAATTAAATTTGCTGCGCCTCTAACATTTATCTATGCTAATAAAATATATTAGTATTGAGTATTGCTTCATTTAGGCTTGAAAATCTTGTTTTTTTTCAAAAAAAGCATGTATGATTTGAGAGAGAGAGAGAGTTATATCAAATGTCTTCAAAAGATCCAATGGGTCTATGAGACCAAAGGTACTAGGCCTTGGAAAAAGACTAGCAAAATTTGAAAAACTCATATACAAAAAGAGAGTATAGTTGTATGTCTATCTCATCTTCATCTATCATCATTAGCATGGGCTGCACTATGGTGAGCATGTGAATACATGTGAAAGATACATCTCCAAGTTGGTACAAGAAAAAGAGGTCTCATGTAATTGTAGTATCATCATCCTCTTCCTTCTAGACCTTCCAAAATATCCAAAATAGGCAAGTCTATGATGTTCAGTTCAATAGTCTTGCCATGTCCACCCAAAATGGGGGTTGTCTCTATGTCATTGGAGAATCTCCATCTGGAGTTGCCACGTGGAGAGTTGTCGTGGACTTGCGGCGTCGACATTGAGTGCGTTGTAAAGTCCAGGGCGACTTTAGGTGGGCGAGGTGGGATATGGGGGTGGCTAGTCCTATGAGGTGGATTTATGGGCATGGGAACCTCTCTTGTTCTTTGAAGTTGACAATGATATTTGCTTTGAAGTTAAAACACAATAGTCTAGATGTGTTGTAGTGCATGAGAGTATTTTGTGTTTGCTCATGAATTGTGAACAAAACTTCACAATCAAACGTGGCCATCCTCCAATCTATATATTCCACATGGAAGTTTTGTCCTAGTGACCATAGTAATTGTACATACACAATTGAAGAATGGACTTCAAATACACCACCGACTTGATATGTATGAGGTAACTTACATGAGAATATTTCCACTCCCCATTGCTAACATATCCTTATGTGGCCTTTGACTTTGTGAGATTAGTAGCTTACATTGAGAGGGAGTAATTCTTAGGTAGAAGACCAAGTTTGGTGTAATACTCGACTTTTATGCCGCCTCTTGAACTTTCTTTCTCCTCCTCTCAATTAATCCATTTTTTCAACTGTCCCCACAGCTATAAGGAATTAAGTCATTGATGCGTTTTGTTCCTTTCCCTTTTGAAATTTAACCTATTAAACCTAAGTTAGGCCTCATTGCCCTAAAGTAATGGCATCTAAGGATCAACTTAAGCAAGAAAATTGGAGATGTATACTTGGCCATCGCCTTACAAACCCTTTACCTCCTAATATAAAACATCTATTGGACAGGAATTATTTGTCTAATTGTCCAGTCACATGGATTCCTATATTGATTGATCGTATTGAACTAAGTTGCATTGTTCGTATTTGACAATTTGTTTTAGTCCTGAATAATAGTCAAAACTATATGTTTCGCCTCATTATTCTTATTCACACTGACACTCCACGTATAATGGGTTATTCATTTTTGTAATTACATTTCATGCAAAAAGCTTCTAAAGAAAAAATGATATAGTATAAAAGGAGTACTTTATTCATTGTGTCATGTACGAGGTTGTACTTCCCTCGGTCTTCACAGACTTTGAGGAGAAGTCACACAAAAAGGGGTCTCCAAAGACCCAAATAGGGTAAGGAGGTCAAATAAAAACAAAAAATTATTAGTTTAAAATTCTTTGTTTAGTTGGCATGTGTTTGATGTTTAAGCTTACATTTGTCCAACCAATTATGCAGCAAGAATTTCCTTAGGGTTGAAGCTTTCTTTACACTTATCAAAGTACTAGTAAAGTGTATAAGTAAATTGGCCTTCTTGAAGCTTGCTTTGCACTTGTCAAATTACTAGTGAAGTGTAAAAGTGTGTTGAAGCTTGCTTCAAATTTACTAGTGTAAGCATGTGGTAAATCTTGCTTTGCATTTGCCAACTGATCAATAAATGCTAAGGTAATGTGTAAAGATACAATCATTTTTTGAAATGGATATCTAACAAGATATACATGCTGACAAGGGTAGAAAATATTACATTGGTAGTAGATTGCCACACAAGGAAAACAATTCTTTTACATTTGGCTTACATTTGGCTAACACTTTTCTCTTGTGTCACATTTTCAATACAAGCTTAAGGAACATGTCTAATATATTATTAATGGTGAATAAAGGATCTGGTGATTCTTGGAGAACACCAAAAGACATTGCTTTCCATCACTCAAGCTCAACCTCTAGATGTGTGACACAAGCATCCAAGGAGTCACTCTCTCTCTATAGGTGAAGGATACAATCTATGACACTCTAAGCTATGTATGTGTCTCGCTTTTTTCACAATTGTATCATGCGCTTCGGGAGTTAGAGTGACATGCCTCACTCGCTCAATGGGTTGGTTCTCATTAGCTCTTTCTTTGGGTCTTCCTTGCCCCATGACCAGGATTAGGAGGTTTGTCAATCCAACCAACACGATGTCTTGAATATAAACCTATTGAATGAAGTAGATAGGAACTTGCTTGTTGTTGGGCAAGGTCTTCTCCACCTCGATGAAGTGATGCATAATAGACCATTTAAGGTCGATCTCTTGAAGATCTAATAACTTTAATGGAATAGTTTCCTTGCAATGCCTAGATCTTCATAGCAAAGTGTACATCAAATCTTGTGCAAAACTAAAAGATCTTGGTGCCCCATCCTTCAAGATTTGTTGAGACTCGGACCAAGCTATGCCTTCTATTTGATCCTTCGATGGGATTGGAGGAGCTAAGTTGGATATCAATAAGGTTCACCAGTGGGGCTGGAGGAGCTTGTACATTAGCAAAATTCTCAACAATTTTTATCATGATCACTGTCCACAAATCAAAACAAATTGTTTAGATGTTTAATCAAATCAAAACAAATTATTTAGATATTTAATCAATGATTTTCTTATTCTAATTAATGTATATGTAAACAACATTAGCAATACTTAATGATCCCATGGTTCAAATATAAACAAAAGCATAAATAGACTTAGCATAGGCATAAAAATATATACATGTGTTGTATATATTTACAAGTTAGAAAATCAACATTTTCTTTGTTATAGTCAGAGTACCATTTTTGTATGTGTAATGCTTCCACATCGAAACACATTCTCCCATTACTTTTTTATATGTGAGCACACACTATTCCTCACCAAAAGAAACATTCTCTTATTTATAACTCTATTCAGTATGTGTGGCGAAGTCATAAGCTCTAGTAATAGGAATGGAATGCTTAAGTGTTGGACACCAAATAGTGTGAGATGCATCATGAACTACGGGCCTATTTCTATACGATTCACATTCAGAACCTGTATACAATCTTTGCTTATTTTCCTAAGTGTTGGACACCAAAAATAGTGTGAGATGCATCATGATCTACGAGCCCATTTCTAGGATTTACATTTAGAACTTGTGTACAATCTTTGCTTATTCTTCTAACCAAACCCAGGTGTTATTGGTAGAATCATACTCAATACAAGTGAGAAACATTAGGAAAAATTAGGACTCAAAAAGAGGGACCCTCTAAGAAGCCATATCATCACTTTTCTAGAAAAAAAAAGGGCCCTCTAAAAAGCCATATCATCACTTTTCTAGAAAAAAGGGGAGTCATGGTGGTGAACTTTACATATCTTATGCAAAACCCCTATATCTAGCATACCATTGGAAAGCCCCATATGTACCATACCATTGGAAAGCCCATAAAAAGTAGATTCTAAGTCTACCTCCTCTAATAAATTTAGAGTCGCTATGCTCGAGTTATTCCTTTTCTACTAAAATGTAGATTACAATGATTGTAACATCCATGATCTACCTTTTAGTGGGGAAGACATAACTTCAATATATAAACTCCAAATTTGTCAGAGGTGGTAGATTTAAATTCTATTTTTTAAGGTCTTTCCAACAATATGCCACATGTGGAAGCTTTGTTGTAAAATATATAAGATTCACCTGTTGGGATTCAAAGTCATATGTGTATGTGGCCATCTCCTGTGTCCACCAATGTGTTAAGTTGAACACCCTTATATGTGTAAGTGTGCTTATATGTGTGTGAGACCTAAGTAGTGATGTAAATGTAGAGGTGCCGTGTCATTGACTTATAGTTTGTGTGAATCAAAAGATAAGGCTGATTGCCTACAAAAGCATGTACTTCCAAGTGGAAGTTATCACATCAATCATAATGTGCAACTTTGCCTCTCTCTCAAGAGCCTTTGTTCTCTTTCTCTCTCTATCACTCTACATACACACAGCCAGATGTTCGACCCTCCATAGCCTGGGCCTGTGAAGCTACCAACCCTAGGCTTAGTACTAACAAATGGTATCAGAGCCTACCAACCCTAGGCTTAGCACTAACGAATGGTATCAGAGCCTTGCAAATTTTTAGGGTTTACAGATTAGAAGGTTTCTAAATTTGAGGGTTTATTGTCTGGCCTTCTCTCCCTCCTCCTAGCCCCCGCCCATCACCGCTTGTTAGCCCCATGGGCGTCGCTCCTCTGTGAATCTATGTCGCCCATAGCAACACATCTCTTCGCTCACCCATGTCCCGGGCCTTCGCCTTCTGCATTAATGATGCGTTTGCCCAACTCCATGACGAGAAAGATTTATAATGCAAGTTCAATTTGATGTAAACAATAAAATAGATATATATACATATATATGACGATGTAATATTTCAACAAAAACCTAGGTTTCTTAACTATGTCTGAATGAATCATATTTTTTTAAGCACTCACGAGCAATGTGCCTAGAATAATCACACCACAGATGCCCCATAAGGGTGCCAAAGTGCACACACTTGTCCCAAACAAGCTTTACCAAATAACCAAGAATGCTCACACCAAGAGTGGAACTTGCACACTATACACAAGGACCAAGTTGGAAGAAAATACATGCTATGTGAAACCTGATCACAAGATAAAGAACTTGAAGCAAGAGTTATGGAGAATAATGTTGAATTAGTGCCACAAACCAAAGTTACAAAGTGATGGCATCTACCCACATGTATGCTCTTGTTGCAAGGAGCTTAGATGGTGATCCAAGTAGACTTTGGACATGGATATCATGCCAAAGACACCCTACGACTAGTCTAAATGGACCAAACCAACCACATCACCTTAAGTAGAACCATATTACACTATAACAAAAAAACTATGGCCTTAGTGTAGTTTCGAGATCCGTCTAAGGTTATATGGGCACTTAAACGGGCCCTACAAGGTGTCCTAGGAAGGTCTCCTTCTACCAAGTGTGTGGGCAATCGGCCATCACTAACATATTATTAAACTAATCTAAAACTTGATGTAGAATGGTCACAATGGCCCAAACATATTATTAAATGGTTACTAACATATTATTAAACTAATCTAAAAAACCCGATCTAGAATGGTCACACTAGACCAAACACACACATAGAGAGAAGAGATGTTACCTCTCTCTCTCTCTCTCTCTCTCTCTCTCTCTCTCTCTCTCTCTCTCTCTCTCTCTCTCTCTCTCTCTCTCTCTCTCTCTCTCTCTCTCTCTAAAAACTATTTGAACGAAAGCATTTTGATTATTGTATATATAGAGTTTTTTATACAAAAGGTTTTTTGTACGAAAATCTTTCGCATGAAATGAGAAAATAAAATTTGGTATTCGAGGTAATATTTGTGCTATTTATGAATAACAAGGAATAATCCATATACAAATTTCATACGAGCTGAGTACTACAACCTAGCGAGCATCATTTTTCTTACACTTAAGGTAAGGGTTCAATTTTTTCATTTGTTTGCAAGGATTCATTGCTTAAGAACTCATGGCAAGGCTTTTACTATGGCCATTTGTTTGCAAGGATTCATTGCTTAAGAACTCATGGCAAGGCTTTTACTATGGCCATTTTTCTAAGCAAGCGAGTGTACATGCTCGCAATGGTATGATAAGTCCAATTCTCTCTACTGCCCTCCCAATCGCCAAAAGACATGGAGTGGTGATACCAAAAAGATTACTCTAGCCCCCCCTCCCCAAGACCATTGTTTAGGATAAAAAGGCTTCCAAATCACCATCATCTCCATGCAAGGGATTACCTCTACAATCATCTTGCAATAGTAGAGAGCTTCGAAGCATTCTCTTACTCACGGGCCATCCTCCCATATAGCCTTCAACCCTTGCTACTAAGCACCAAAAGCTCCTAGGTGTGACGAGCATGACCTAAAGCTTTGCTCCCCCCCCCCCAAGTCCATCACAAATGTAGAACTTTGCAGTTGTTTTATCACGATTGTGGCTCTTCATAGAGAGCCCTTTTTTGAGTCCAAATTTTCCCTAATGTGAGTTGGCTAACAAGCTCAAGTCATGTGAGGATTTACTTTTAAAATTTGTTAGGTACTAACTAAATATTAACCTTGTAAAAGTACTCACCTTTTAACCTTGTACTAAACTAAATACTAACCTTGTAAGCTTCATTAGGTACTCACCTTGTTGTAACCTTGTACTAAACTAAATACTAAACTCGTAAGCTTCATTAGGTACTCACCTTGAAACCTTGTACTAAACTAAATACTAACCTTGTAAGCTGAACGTTAGGTACTCACCTTGTAACCTTGCACTAAACTTAATACTAACCTTGTAACCTTGTACTAAACTTAATACTAACCTTGTAACCTTGTACTAAACTAAATACTAACCTTGTAAGGTTCATTAGGTACTCACTTACAAATGGCAAACTTTTATTAGTATTAAACCTATCTAGCTCTATATTTCAAGTGGACTATTGCATGATAGTAAGATCTAGATACTAGGATCTACCAACACCTTAGGTCTCTACTAATACTAAGATGCATTCTCATCATGAGAGTGCATGGGGCGCCATACACTTGAATAGTATTGTACACCTTATGTCTCTTCAAGGGCTTTGTACCATACCTTAGATCTAGCAAAGTTTGCCAATACATGAGGAGTCTATCATCTCCTTGGTTATACTAAGGAAATAATATTGTGTGAATGATCTGATCACATGATCTTTTTTAACAATGATCAAGTATGCATGTTTATGAATCCATAAGTCATACTTGGATCATTTACAGTGCTACATATGATGTTTTGTGTGCTATCAATTTATATCAATACGCGTGTGTTTTATGTGGTTCTTGCACCCTGTTAATTTCTCTTTTTTAATAATAACAAATCTATCACCATGTTGAAGCCTTTCTTCCCATAAAGTCCTTACTAACTTATTCTTTTGCAAGGTGGCAGGTGAATAGTGATGGTTGGATGTTTAATTCTTCGTTGTGTTATATAAAGACTTTATAAAATGTTTCCTCTAGTGTTATTCGTAAGATTTAAGCCTTCTTAACTCGGATATACACCTCCATTGCATTTTGCATTTGCACCGTATATGACTTCATAGTTCACTAAGATTTTTTATTTTTATTTTTTCCTTTATCCCTTTACATTCCTTTCTTTATATTAACTTGTACATGTATTTATATGCATACGTACACCCACATATAGATACACTTCTAAAAAATTCATATCTTTCACATGCACACATGCACACACACATACACACACACTCAATTACTCACATGCTTCTTAATACACTTCCTTTATTTATACACTAACATATCACTACACTCTCTTCCTCTCGTACATAGTACACAATTACTTACATTTTACTATGCAATAATACCATTCTCTCTCTCTCTCTCTCTCTCTCTCTCTCTCTCTCTCTCTCTCTCTCTCATAATAGAAGATATATTACCAAAAAATTTTACTTTACAAATGGCCGCATGGCCACCATGTGATGTACTAGCTTTCCCTCACTAATTACTCCGAACCACAGGTGTAGCTCGAAGTACCCTCATCCAATATATAGCCGTGTCATTCAACACCAAATGAGCTGACTGCAAGGTCTTGACTTGCATAATAGTAGCCCTTTTATACGACCTATGTGAGCTGTAATACCCACTTTTGCATCAAATATGAAGGCATTCTTAGTTAACCAAATATATCACAAACCTATCCACCTGAAAAAATGAAAGAAAACTGAATGTTATCGGTTATTCGGCCCATTTGGAATCTTGCCAAAAATCCAATCTTTAACCTTTACGGGCCTATCTGTCAACGAAATCCATACACGAGAAAGGAGATCCCACACCTTCTTTGCCATTGGACATGAAATAAAAAGATGCGGGCATGTTTCCAAACATGTAGTACAAAACACACAATTACCAAAATCAATCCGCCACTTTCGCAAACTGGTCCCCCAATGGTAGGCCTCCAGCTAGCATGCGCCATAGGAACACCTTCCCTTGATATGGAATCTTAGACTACCAGCCCTGTAAGATTACTTCCTTCCACCAGGCCCTACTTTTCCTGATGTTCCATACCCTATTTGTTGAGAGATGTAATCGTGGTGTTGTGTGTATGTGGGAAAGCACCCTAGAGGTGCAAAATATTGTGGTGAGATAGGAATGCCACATGTAATATTGTATGGTGTGTGAGTGTTGACCAAAAGAGTGGAAAAGGAGTTGCCACATGGATGATGATGTGTTAAGTGGGATAAGGCTAGAGGGCCTATATCATTGTATGGTTCATTGTGATATGCAAGGGAATAGAATTGAGTGTTGAGTGTGCAATCTCCCTCTCTCTCTCATCATGGAGTTCTTAGTGTGGTTTAATCCACCTTAATTATGTTGCTTAATCTATGTTTATCACCATGATCAATCCCATTTTAAGATTGTTAACATGGTATCAGCAGAGCTTGGTGGGTGGGCTCTTGGTCATGGTGATTATTATGTATATTAGCTTGTTTGTATGTGTCTTTGATTAAGCATTATTTTCAGTTTATTATGAAAAACTTTATGCACACTCATATTATCATTTGGATTTGCATTTGTGAGGATTTGAGAGAGATTTGAAGCTACCATTCTCAAGTTTGAGAGGAGATTTGCAACAAGGAGGTTGCATAGAAGCTGCCCAAGAGAGTTGCAAATGGAGTTTTGCAACATGGAGAGCTTGCTCATCATCAAGGAAGCTGAAAATGGAGATTTCAGCATTATGAAGGCTATGGAGTCTTCATCATCGTCAAGGAGCTGCTGCCAAGAGAAGATATGTTGCTGATTATGCCTCAAGAAGGTTGGTTTTGTGAAGTTTTGCCTCAAAGTTTTGGGTTTGAGCATGGAAGAATGCTCAATGAAGGGTTGCTATGTATGGGATTTGTGTATCCCATGAATCTTGTGTGGAGGTGCATGCTTGTCAAGATGATGGCAAGTGAGATGGTGAACTCAATGGAGTTCACATGTGTGTGCATCAAGAAGAGGATGCACTTGTGGATGTTTGCTCAATGAAGGAGAGCAAAGAAGGGGATGGAAACCTTGGCAGTTTCCACATGTTTATGCACCTTGGTTCTTATAAGAATCTTGTGAAGAAGCACCCTTGAATGGATGCATGCATTGAAGGAAAAGCATGCTGATTTGGAAGCCATGAAGGCCATGTCAATGGAAATGAAAATCTCAAGGAGGAGATTTGTTGGTTGAGGCAAAGAAGAGGTAGTTGGTGGTGGGTGAAGCCAATTGCATCATGGAAAAGAGCTGCACACAAAGGTTGTAGCTAAAGAAGATACAAAGAAACAAGATTGCTAGCAAGCAAAGTATGGAGGAAGGCAAGGCATGGCAACAAGAAGAAGCTTGTGCACACAAGCTAGAGAGGAGAAATGGCATAGAAAAAGGGCAGCATAACAAATGTGGCCAGTAAAGAGAGTGTGGAGGAGTGAAGCAGTCGACAACCAGCTACTGCAGAGAGAGCGGGCACATCAAGACAGCTCAATAGAGTAGATGGTGTAGAGAGGGCGAGTGAACCTTGGTAAAGGAATTGAGAGAAGACGACCACATGTTAGGTGGTCTAGAGAGTGTGATCGCAGGTCACAATCCAAAGAAGACGGCTGACAGGAGTGAGTACAGATAGAGCATCGCCACCAAACAGGCAGCTGCCAGCAGAGCAAGCAGTCATCATCAGAAGAGGTAGTCGTCACCACCAGTCAACAGAACACTCGCCGCCGACAAAGCAGGCAAGAGGCGGCAGCAGCCTAAGCAGATAGTTACCTCTGTAGCATGCTCCAAGAGTAGATTCGAAAGTAAATCGACAACAGCAAACTGTACAAGCGCTCCGACATTGTCATCTCCACTGAGCTCATGCGCAAAAAGCACATCAGAGCTCTTTGTGAATTGCAACTACAACAGGAACAAGTCGCTATAGCTTGGCGAGGAAAGGTCAGAAAAAGCCTGTGGAGAAGAAGACCCTGTGTGTGTCAGGGAATCCGACGACTGCAACAGACTCGGCTCTTCGGCGCACAGAAGCGCATTCAACGCGCAGTCGTGCAGACATTTCAAAGGATATTTTTAAAAAAAATAATAACAATTAAAACAAATGTGAGCCCTTGACGAGATAAGGTTCAAAGACAAGGCTTTTGCCCGGCTTTGGCCAAAAAGGCTTTGTAATTTTTTATTTTTTCACCCAAACATGATGATGGACAAACGTCCACGAGCATGCGTGCTCGAAACGAAAATTTTTGTAATCATCCATGGTATGAGGGTAACCTACCCGAGCTCACCGAGAAGCTCAAAATGGTTGTCGTGTGATGTGTGCATAAGCGATGCACGTGTGAGGTGCATGCGCATGGGTTGGTTCCCACCCGAACTTCTACGTTCAAATCAACTCAGTGGTTCTGCTGTGAGCGAGTCGGCTCAAAATGGACTAGGTGTCTAAGATGGTAGACACGCGCACACATGTTTGGTTGATGGACACTCCAATTTATCATTGAGGGGGGGTGTTGAGAGGTAGCGATTGCGGTTGTGCAATGCTACATTGATATGGGTGATGGGTGATGGGTAATGGGTGAGTTGTGGAACACCTTGATTAAGAGGGGTGTTAAGAGATGTAATCGCGGTGTTGTGTGTATGTGGGAAAGCACCCTAGAGGTGCAAGATATTGTGGTGAGATAGGAATGCCACATGTAATATTGTATGGTGTGTGAGTGTTGACCAAAAGAGTGGAAAAGGAGTTGCCACATGGACGATGATGTGTAAAGTGGGATAAGGCTAGAGGGCCTATATCATTGTATGGTTCATTGTGATATGCAAGGGAATAGAATTGAGTGTTGAGTGTGCAATCTCCCTCTCTCTCTCATCATGGAGTTCTTAGTGTGGTTTAATCCACCTTAATTATGTTACTTAATCTATGTTTATCACCATGATCAATCCCATTTTAGGATTGTTAACACTATTAGCCTTCTCAGTGATCCAACGCTTATTTTCCACCAACATATGGTACACTTAATTTTTTGTCCACTAGAAAATGTCTTGAGGCTTTCTAAATGCCCAATCTAACCAAGGTTGTTGACCTATTCTCTCTCTCTCTCTCTCTCTCTCTCTCTCTCTCTCTCTCTCTCTCTATTGCACATGTGCGTATACACATATAAAAATAGATACACACACTAATCCTCTCTCTCTCTCTCCTCTCTCTCTCCTCTCTCTCTCTCTCTCTCTCTCTCTCTATTGCACATGTGTGTATACACATAAAAATAGATACAGGAACTACTCCTTTGTAAGTTACCATAATGATATACTAACAAGTATCATTTCCCAATGCTTATTGATATCCACTTGTTTGTTGAAATGTCCCTATAAGTGGTATGGTTGTTACAAGTGTTTCTTAAGACCTTACTCATTGGTTCAAACCTTTTCTTAAGTGTTATGTTTCTTAGGAGTTTACTAACCCTAAAGTGGCATGGTTCTTAAGAGTTTCTTAGGATCTTACTCACTGGTTCAAACCTTTTCTTTTCAACTAATTTCTCAAATATCATAGGTTCAATATTTTAAAACACAATGTTATTCTTCCCCATCAATCCTTCTCATTTTATAGTCAATATATGTTACATTCTTTCAAACTCTAGATGCTAAGCTTTAGTGACATTAATAATAAGTGTAGAGTGTTATTGGCACCTACCTTCCTACTACTAATACAATTGATAACCATTCCTAAATATGTCCCACCAATCCTATCGACATCAATAATGAAATTCAAATCTTACTTTGACAAGGGTAACACCATAAAACCCTCAACATTAATAGATCCTAGTATAGCCTCTTGAACGCCATTGATAATCAAGACCTTCCCTCTATGTTGACATTCCCCCATGATGAAGCCTCTCCTCTGAGAACCCTCTTGGACCAACCTCATCAAAGGAGAAAAAAATATATCACCAAAAATTTGTCACCAATAGCCCCTCTTCTAAACATCCCTAAGGCATATAAGACCAAACTCCATCACACATCATGTGACAAAGGTAAATCCACTTACCTGCCCTTGACATCAACAACCCCTATATTGCAGACCTAAGCCTCAACATCAATGTTAACTATACCCATAAGCACCAATGTTTCATCACAAGCTCATGCCAAGAAGGGTACCAAACCTTTAGCTCCATTAAATAAGGTAACTCCACCACCAAAAAAATCATTATCCAGATTATCTGCAAAGTATCAAAATATGGGTGGAAAAAATATTGTTGATATCTCAAGGCTACTACGAGGATGACAATCCAATTTAGCTAACACGCCACAACCCATGCCTTGTAAATGCAAATCTCATAAGAAGGGTATCCAACTACCACTTCCATGGAAACCCGTAAAAGCACAACCACAACCTCTACCAAATCAAACATTGTGGGTTCCAAAGAACTTAATTACAAGCTCATGGATACTATGAATATCTCAAGGCTACTACGAGGATGACAATCCAATTTAGCTAACTCACCACAACCCAAGCCTTGTAAATGCAAATCTCATAAGAAGGGTATCCAACTACCACTTCCATGGAAACCCGTAAAAGCACAACCACAACCTCTACCAAATCAAACATTGTGGGTTCCAAAGAACTTAATTACAAGCTCATGGATACTATGAAGGTTATATCAAAGTGTGGATTCCACAGAAATCCACAAAGACCCGCTAAGAGTGCACAAAGGAAAAAACCTCAACAGCAATGGCACCAACTCCAAAGCCCAAAGGTTCAAAAAAGATGGGTACCCGCACCTAATCTATGCTCAAGGATATAATGAAGGCAATTCCTTCATATGGATGCCTAAATAAATTAGTAAAAACAAAGCATCACCATCAACCTTAGTGACAAGAGCACTGAAGTCTAACATTAGAGTGTGGAGGCCAAAATAGTAGAAAGCAGTACACAAGAAATTTTTCCCAAAAATGGAAGAACCAACTCAACAAGGGAAACCAGCAGGAAAACTTGCCTATTACCTCACAACTTGATGATGGTCAATTCCAAGCTTCAACATCCTCACCTATCCCATCCATTATGGAATTGATTACACATACAATGTAAATCAACCCACTTTTTAAGCTAGCTGTAGAAGCTTAATAAACGACACAAGAACACACTCTTTCAAAAATGAGAGTAGCCACAAGAACACAACTCAGGTGTGCACAAAACATATCAAAGTGTTTATGATGGTACTATGGTAGACTAGACTTGAATGTACATAAAGGCTGAATTAGAGAATCTACAGTAACATCTTCTCTTTAATTCAATAAGGAAATTCAGTTATTATTGGGAAAATTCATCAAAGATAGATCCAACTCTTGAAAAGGTCAATATTTCACCACCATGAAAATCTAGTTTTTCATGATGTGAAAAAACAACTCATTTTTCACCCCAATGAAGATCATCATAATCATATTTACTTCTCCCAGGTCATCAACTTAAATCCACCCAAAGTGATCATCATGCCCACGCATGTTTTCTTGGAACCGTGAAAAATTAGACTAATTTTTCACACCATCAAAAAAACCATTTAAAGTCATGTGCTAGGAGGGGGATAATTCTACATCTCAATTAACCATTTCCCCAAGAACTTAGCACCATGAAAACCTAAACTAGTTTTTCAATTCTACGTCTCAATTAACCATTTTCCCAAGAACTTAGCACCATGAAATACTAAACTGGTTTTTCATGTCAACATCAATCATGGAAGGAACACCAAAAACCCTAATCTCCTATTTCTATACGATTTACTGAATGTCAAGATCAATCATCAATTAAAAGGGGAGAAAGCCTTAGCACCATGAAAAACTATATTTTTTCATGCCGTTAAAAAACTACCCTAGTTTTTCCACACCACACTTAAGCTTGATGTTTGACATCCACACACTAATGTATCATCACTAATGTATTATACTAACATGGGATCATGCAAATATTTTAGTTATCATGGTGAACAAAAGCTTGGTTTCCTAGTACAATGTATCGCATGGATTTCCCTTGAAAGGTGTAAGAACAACAAGTTGCCTTTACTGATATCACTACTTCCTACTCTATTCCAACAGCCTTAACTTCAC
This sequence comes from Cibotium barometz, assembly GCF_041138505.1. NCBI lineage: Eukaryota > Viridiplantae > Streptophyta > Polypodiopsida > Cyatheales > Cibotiaceae > Cibotium > Cibotium barometz. The sequence continues at coordinate 8,684,632 of NC_141055.1, forward strand.
CAACAATAGGCCCCCCTCAAGAAAATATCTTCACTATATAACCCCACATTCCAAACTCAAGAATGATAAAGTTCTCCATTAACCTCACAAGTCGATTTATTTTTTTCATTAGCCTCTCCAATTATTTTGACTTTGAAAGCAAATAGCTACATCAAGAGTCTAAATGACTCACCTTCATGCACTTCATTGTATATCTACTTGTATGAGCACTTAAATACACTTAAAAAATAAAAAATCACATGAGACAGGTACAGGTCCCCCTCAAGTTCATTTGCCATAACAATCCTCCAATAACAAGAAAAGCATCAAACCAAAGAAGCTATTATCTTACATTGCTTCAATGTATCAATGTTATGGGCTACCACACCTCCAAGAGGGAACTCAATGCATTCACCTAAAGGATGAGCAATCAAACACAACTGTCATCAGGCACTTACCAATGCTTCGAACTTGAGTCCCTTGAGGCATCCAAGCTCACTTGTTAAGCTCCAAACCTCCAAGCTCCACCTCCACGCTGTCACCGTAGAGTCGCTCACACCATCGCATAAGGCAATCTCTCTCTCTCACACACTCTCCCACACAAGAAAGTTATGCTGTGGAGAGGTTGCAGCATCCTCCGATAAAAAGCTTGCTGTGATTTGGATAATTCAACAATACAAGCATAGAAGAGGCACAAATGCTAGAATGCTCTCTCTCAATCTCTCTCAAGACACAAGGAAGAGCTCTCAATAGCACAAAGGGGGATTGTGTATGAGAAAATGCCCTATATACGTTTGGCCCTTATTCACACTTAGGCGTCCAAAACTTACTTAACTAGGCCTTGGGTGGCCAATATCTCATAATGTACGACTTTTATAGTGCCATTTCATGACACTTATTAATGTCCTCAATTGGAGGAGCATGCTTGTTAATCCAAAATGGGATTAACATCCCCCCTACCTAATGTAGGTTTTGTCCTCAGAACCTGTCACTCACTGAGGTCTAAAGACCTGGTCACCGAACTCATGTCGGTAGAAATTTCTTCGTGACTGAAGCTTCTTGAGGGTGCATCTGAATGCTGAGTGGGAGCACCAGAATCCTGTGTCCACACCATGTCTTCGAACGTGACATGCATGTAAGCCGGAAGACACCTTAGACAATGGTAATACAGCATCATGCCCCAGTCAAATGGCCCTTAATTATGTCGAACTTCACTTGCTCAGCTTCATAGCCATCATAGGTCTCTTTGGATTGATCAGTCAGGACCACCAGCAATTTTAAAAATCAAACACTTGCCACGATTTCTAGGTCCTGGATACGTCGCCATGCTTGTATCCAAGTAAGCATTTGTTTCCTTTGCTCCCATATGTCTGGAAAGCTTGCTGGCATGAAGACTGAAAAATTGTAACATACATGGGAGTTCCGCTGCTTGGCCTCTTGAAACTCCAGTGGAGTCCATCTTCTCTTAAGGGGCATGTACAATGGGTCAACCCGCTGAGTTGGCACACACATATAGACTTGGTTGTACTCTGGAATTGTTAAGTATTCTTTCCACCAGTCTGGCTGTATTCCAAAATCCTCTAGTTTGGGTTTTGCCTCATCTGTGACAATTGTGGCATAGCCACCCCTTGTGTGTACGAGGTGAGCCTTTCTCCACCTGCGAAAGCAATAGCTAATAATGAAAGTGACAATCCTGATTTCCAGTAGGTCAGCCAATTGGGGATTGGCCAATTTTGTGTGCCACGCCACATTAGCCCATAATGTGCCTTCTCCAACCAAGGGAAGTAATTCTTCTAAATCCGGGCGAGGTGCTCAGTAGGGGGTATGGCACATAATGTTGTTTTGTTGGTGTGACCTCGGAGTAGGCTTCTGGCAAAATCCTTCGAGTTGGTTCAAAGGGTGTTACTTGCATTAGCACTTTGAACATCAACTTGGGCTTTAATAGAGGATTGCCAGCGCAAATAAAGCCCTCATATTCTGCACCAGACAATGATTCCAAAATTGTATCATCACTGAAAGCTCCAATATTGTCATGGGGAATAGGATAATGTACCTCTTGAGGTTGCCATTGGGGAGACGAGTGAGGTGCTAGTATCTCCTTGGGGACAAGAGGGTTAGTGGGAAAATCTATTGCTGAGGAGTGAAAGTAGAGAATATGAAGGTGGCATAGATATGTTTAGTAGGTGGGACATTAGGATAGGGATTAAGGAGTTTACTAGTAGCGACATTAGAATATCCCAAAGAGATGAGACAGGGCCCATCAGAAGCCCTTTTTGCCCCCTCCCTTGAAGAGACCTCCTTCAAATTTTTCTATCCCTAAGTCAAAGAGAAATAGGGGATATGATTAGAGCCAAGTGTTAGAAGCCAGTGGGCCAAGGGGATATGATTCTTTCCCCAGAATGCTATCAGATCTGCAGCTTTAGATTGAGAAGGAACGTAAGTTTTAGATGCCAACAACTTGGACATTTGATGAATGATTACCTAAATGTACAAGTTCATTGTCGCTTATCTGACTCCTTCTATTCCAAGATATTGTTTTCAAATGCCAACAACAACTTGGACATTCATGAATGATTACCCAAATATACTAGTTTGTTGTCACCTATCTGAGTCCTACTAGTTTGTTTTCACCTATTTGACTCCTACTTTTCTTAAGATGCTACCACACCTTTGCCCAAGTTCTTAGTCCTAGCCTAAGCCGCACTTTTATAAAAAATTTAGCAATCAATTTCAAGGTAATTCCTTTAACTATTCTAGGCCACACCAATAATAACTTTCAAAAGTTTAGTTAATTTCAAAGTTATTAACTAAAATTAATTTTCAAAGGCTTTTACCTTTTTTGAGCAAATTTTCCATGTGCATATTTCTTCTTCAAGAAGTTACAGTTTTTGAGCCAATTTTGTTTTCTTTTATTTAACATTTGCTTTGAGCACGGGTAGGAGGGATCTTACATTATGCACAGTCTCATCCTTCTTTTTAATTAAAATCACTAGTTCACTCAAAAAATTAAGTAAAAAGTAGTTTACTGACAACACTTTGCTTCTTCTTTTTTTAAATCCTCAAGAGAAAAAAGTCGAGAGTTTTATACTAGTTAGATCCACGCATGTGTTTTTTATACTAATCAGATTCACAATTGTGTTTGTTGAGCTTAAATCTTGATTTTCTTGTGTTTTATGCTAGTCACATGCACGACTTTGTTTGTTGAGCTTATGTAACAATGGTGAGCCACACATCATAAGTGGCCACGTACATCATAAGGGACCATGTATATACTAGCCTATGTACTTGTATAAGTTTGGGCATGGGAATAGGTTAATAAGTGTGAAAGGAGGGCCAAGTATACTAAAGATAAATATTGGTTCTAATCTAAAACTAATCAATGTGCTAATCACTTTGCTAGCACACTTTCTTGGAGAGCCTATGCAAGCTTCCATGGAACCTTGATTGAATAGGAGAAGACTTCCTTCTATCTTGTGCTTTGATCCTTTACCTTGCTAAAAACTCAAAAGAAAGAAAAGAAAAGAAAAATATTTTTGTAATTGCTTTATTGTTTTTTTAATGTCTTTTCTTTGCCAAACCCTGGTCACCTTGGGCAAGTGTATCTTGCTTGGTTAGCCTTTTATGGGAGTGTAGAGAGCATAGTCAGGGTTTCTTTGGCTTGAAACTCACTATTTACAACATGGACAAGAGGTGAGAACAAGGCCTCTATTGTTGTAAGAGAGAATGTTTCTAGCTTTCAGGATTTGGTGTCTTATGTTAATCATAGAAGAGAAGTGTTTTGGTGAAGACTCTTCCTACCAGAGCAAGAACACTTCAGAAGAGGCCTTCTACTCAAATTTAGGTAGAGGTCGCAGTCGAGACCAAGGTGGTGGCCGTTTTGGAAATCATAATTATGGACATCAACACTACTCCAATGATTTGCAGAGCAAAAACACACACGTGGAAGATGCCATTATCAAGGTAATGGGAGCTAGAGAGGCCAAGGAAATTGAAAAAGGATAGGGATTAGGTTCAAAGGATTGTTTTTATTATGGAAAACTAGGTCACTTTACAGTAGAATGTCACAAGAAGTAGAGTGACATAAAAAATGGCAAGTTATAGCAAAACAAATATGCATCTTCAAGTAAGCAGGTTCAAGATAGATGTGAGCATTTGTTTGTTATGGTTTGCCTAAGTTTAAGGTATATGGAATGCATAAAGTATGTGAAGCATGTCAGTTTGGAAAGCGTACAAAGAATGTATTTCCACATGAAAATAATGTAAGAAAGAGACCACTTGATGTGGTGTACTCAGATGTATGGGGGCCGACAAAGATGACATCAATGGGAGGATGACGCTACTATGTATTTCCACACGAAAATAATGTAAGTAAGAGGCCACTTGATGTGGTGTACTCAAATGTGTGGGGGCCGACAAAGATGACATCAATGGGAGGATGACGCTACTATGTATCTTTCGTTAATGACCACACAAGGAAGTTGTAGGTCAAATAGAGGGGAGAGTACTTCTCCAATGAGTACTTGAGAAATTATAGAATTCAGAGGCAATTCATATGTAGGTGCACGTTACAACAAAATGGTATTGTAGAGACAATTCACATGCAGGTGCATTCCAGAACAAAATGGTGTTACAGTGGTTGATCATGCATTGATGGGTGGCTAAGAAGAGCATGCCTCACCATTATTGGACTGAAGCAGGTGCGAGCAACGACTGAGTTTACACTATGAACATGACCTCCATAGCAGCGGGGCGGCAGTGCATGGTATGACTCCAAAGGAAAAGTATACTCGCAAAAAACCAAATTTGTCACACTAAAAAGTGTTTAGATCCAAATGATGAGCTATGTAGTAAGTTGGATCCAAAGGCTGAAAAATGTGTGGATGTTGTCTTTGATGAGATGAGAAATCGGTATGCTGCTCTATAAACGAATCGATTGAGACTGATGAACGTTAGCAATCACAATCATTGTGAGTGGACCGAGAGATTTCTCTAGGAGTGTGTCTGTTGATAGACCCTGGAATAGTAGGCTTCGTCAGAAAATTAGTCCTACAAGTTCACCAAGTGCATCACATAAAGGTAAAGAGAAGGTTGATGAGTCTCTTGGTATACTTGACATTTGAGCAGGACATTCGTATGTTGATGGATAGTCTAGTGGCTCAGAGCAGAGCCTTGATGTGAGGAGTTTGGGATTCCAACTATCAGGACACCTGGTGTAAGGAAGGCTAAGGCAACTGCAAGGACACCAAGGATAGATCTAGGACCACCCAGGTCAAGTAGGGTCAAAGACCTTGTTCAAAGATTGATGTATGATGGTTATGTAGCTCACCATTATACATACATGGCAAAGGTTATGCAAATAAGACATGGAAATTGGTACCTTTTTCTGAGGGTAAAAAGGCTATTGGATAAAAGTGGGTCTAGAAAGTGAAGCACAACTTTAATGGAGGTATCAGCAAGTACAAAGTCAGACTAGTTGCCAAACGTTATTCTCAGACCTACATCATCAATTATGAGGAGACATTCAGCCTCATTACCAAGTTGGCAACCGTGAGAGCTATTATTGCAGAGGGGCTGCTGAAAAGGTTGTGTTTTACATCAAATGGATGTAAAGAATGCATTTTTGCATGGTGAGTTGCAAGAAGAAGTATATTTGGAACAATCACCTAGTTATGAGGATTTGAGTTACCTAGATTAGGTGTGCAGAGACTACATAAATACTTGTATGACTTGAAGTAGGTACCAGCATATTATCTTATTACCATTGGCTTTCATATAACAAATGTTGATCATGCACTCTATGTGCGAAAGAGTGATAAGATGATTGTGGTCACATCACCATCTATGTGGATGACTTGATTGTTGGGAGTGACAATGAAGAGGAAGTTGAGAATACAAAGAGTCTCCTCAAGAAGAAGTTTGACATGAAAGATTTGGGTGAGCTAAGATACTTTCTTGGCATTGAGGCCATCAAGATGCCTGAGGGCATATGGCTATCACACAGAGATAGTATGCATTGGACATATTATCCAAATATGGTATGGCTAGCTGTAAGCCCATTTCTGTACCGTTGGATCAAAGTGTCAAGCTAAGTGCAAACACAGGTGAGATTTTGGAGAATGCCACTATGTATGTATAGGAAGATAGTGGGTATCTTGATCTACATAATGATCACAAGGCCAAACATGAACTAGACAGTTGGGTTGGAGAGTCAGTTTATGCAAGTTTATTGGAAGCTGCATTTGGATAGTGTGAGGCACACACTATGCCACATGAGGTCCACAGTGGATCATGACCTCTTTTATGAGACTGGTATATACAATTGCAAGTGTATGGATACACTGATGGAGATTGGGCTGATAGTATCTTGGACAAAAGATCTACTAGGGGGTTTATGTTCTCCTTTGGGAGTGGTGATCTTACATGGAGCAGCAAGAAGCATACGTTGGCACAGAGGAGCACGTAGTTGACATTTTCACAAAGGCCTTGGGAGCAAAGAAGCTTTGCAGATTCTAGACTATGCTTGGAGTCTTGGGATGGAGTTGAGCTTGAGGGAGAGTGTTGAGATATCAAGCTCAACACAAGCTGACACTCAATGACTTACCTGGGTGACCGTTCTACCTTTACCCTAGCACATTTGGTAGCTACTAACATGACAGATCTTCGCCAGTGATTCTACAACTAGACTACACCTACCTAGTCCAACCGAGTTATAGTATACTTATCCCAACCGAGTTATGACATACTTATCTTGCCAGCTCACCTACTTAATAGTGTGTTCATATAATGATCCACTTGTACATAGTACTCTAGTACTTATGTTGGTTTTTACTTATCTTTCGTAAACCTCTTTTGAGAGCAACAAGAAGTAAATTTCAATGTTCCATCTTTGTATGTGTCTTATCCAGTGTTGTGAGAAAGTGTGTGCTTGCAAGAGCTCATGTTCTCTCCCCTCCCCCGATCTTCTCAAAAGGATGTTGGACTTGGTTAAAGAGATGTGAACGTTTATAGAGCAATATGTGCAACAATGCAAAGTCAATAAGGATGAATGCTCAAGACATGGTGGTTTGTTGCATCCTTTGGAGATCATTGTGAGATTTTCTAAGACCAATAGAGAGAATGGTGCCATTTGGGTGATAGTGATTTGCATCCTCTGGGGATCATTGTGGGATTTTCCAAGACCAATAGAGAGCATGGTGTCGTTTGGGTGATAGTGATTGCCTACCTACCTCCCATAAGAAGTTCAATAAGGCGTCCATAGCTAGCTCAATTGCCAAAAAGCATTGTTGGTGATGGTGAAATTAGGCTCAGTCACTTCTAGCAAGAGATATTCAAGCAAATTGAATATGCAAGACTGACGGTGAAACGAAACGGGCAAATAGGACTAGAAAATATGCTTTGGACATATGTCAAATGCTTGCATATAACAACACACATGTCGCTACTAAAAGTTGAGTCCATTCGTGTTCATGTATGGATATCAACCTAAAGACTCGTAGACCAAAAGAATATAGAATGTCAAGGTGCAAAAATCTTTGGGCTTTTTGCATGAGCAACAAGAGATGTTGCACCATGTGAAAGGTGTTCTTCATTTAGCTCGGGATAAAGCATAGTTTTATGCCAATGAAAAGAGTCCCCCCTAGAAAATTTCAGGTTGGTTGAATGGTGTACCGTAGAATCTTAGCACTAAAAGCCAAAAGAATATAAGCTCTCTCCTCAATTTAGTGGGCCTAGCAAGATCGTTACAGCATTTAATGATGTGATCTGCAAAGAAGAATTGTCACCAAGGATGAGAATTCACTGATTTTTCATGTTAGTAGACCAAAAGAGAGATAGGGGACGAGACATGGATTGGTTTCCAACGAGGTGCTTGTTCAATTGAAAATTTTCTCACCACATTCCACATGGACCAAGTCCATTCTTAACTACCTCAAGAAAGCCATAAGGAGTAAGGAGTATTCTTGATTTTTTTAGTAAATGGAAGCATCATACTACTAAAGACGATCCTTGGGATACTATCGAGTCTCTTAGAAAACAATTATTTATATATACCTAGAGGATACTATTGAGTCTCTTAGAAGACAATTATTGTCTAGCTTCTTCATTCGATGGGAGGATGGTCTACCAAATGACCTCAGATGGGGTTGGAAGGAGGGTCTCATATAGGGCAGTTATTGGATTGTATGTTTAGCTTCTTCATTCAATGGGAGGAGGGTCTACCAAATGACCTCAGATGGGCTTGGAAGCTATGCCAAGAGCTAAGTCTCTTGTGGGAGGAGCATCGGTTTGAAGTTAGAAGCTTGTTAGAGCTTGTTAGTGATTCGCATGTATATTTGCGGCTAGGTTTATACCTAGTGAGGGTACACATAAGTTACAAGTGTCCATGTCGACACACGTACGTGGGATGGTGTGAAAACCTATTAAGTATTAAGGAGTAAAGCTGTGAGCTTCACTGTGTTTTTGGATCCCCAAGCCCTACATAACTGAATTGAGGGATAATAAGTGAGTAATCATAAGAGGGGGATCAAGACTCTTGCATTGGTATGACGAGAGAATTCCATGAATACTCAAACGAATGCAGGCAATGCTTTCTCACCTAGCTTTTCCTACAAGCAAGCCACAATGTACATGCATAAACAACCAACGTACTACTCTCTTTTGAGAATCATAGAATCCTTGCATTGGACATAACTATGTGACAATTGGATGCCCTTGTAATGTTTCTGCACCGATGCATACTTACACCTTCTAAACCTCCATCCTGCATTCAATTGCTACATCTCCATATATTAGTGTCCAGGTAATTAACCCCAGGGGTGATTTCTTTCTCACATCCCAAATAGTCACAGGCTGCTAACCTTTTTCTTCAACTGTCTCTCCCAGAATTACTCTGCCAACCTTCCTTTAACTGTCTACGAACTATTCAGTTCATGTCCAGGAGGAGGAAAAGAAAGAGAGAAACAGATATAGAGAATGAGACAGATAGCCACAAGCACCTCAATGCATAGTGTATATCTTAATATTGAAAAACTCTACCTATAATAATCCACCTCAATGCATGGCCTATATCTTAACGTTCGGAAACACTACCTATATTTATCCGCAATTAAATGGCAGCCACATTTTAATTACACCAATTTCAGATATTTGCCAAAACAGCCAACAAATTCACAAATCAAAACTGAGTACCAAGTTCACCACAGTACAACCTTAGAAAAAGGAAATGTGTATATAGAAATAAACAAACGTGCATAATAACTAAAGGCAGCATGTCAAAAGAAGCAAGGCATAGTCTCTGTGTATACATCTATGTATCCAACCTGACCCCAAAAAGAATAATGGTAACAAATAAACAAACAAGTGCTGTGATCTGTCTGAAAAGGCCATCTGAGTGTGTGAATATTGGGCCTCAGTACAAAATGGCACCCGCTAGAAGGGAAAACAAGCTGAGCAGAGCCAAACTGGCTAAGCCCAGCTCTGCTGATAACCCTGCGCCAGAGGCTGGGGCAGGGGCTGGGGGATCGCTCTGAGCCATCACTGTTGTGATGCACAGCACCAGCAGTGCTGTCACAAAAGCCATAGTTGCAGCTCCAGATGCCATCTCACTTGAATTAAAAAAGCTTTTACCTGCAGACACCAGATAGCTAAGAATAAAGGTACATACATGGCTGCACGCATGGAGATACATCTTGCCAACAGATGATGCTCCATTTATACATTCAAAAAACAAAAGTTCCAAACATATGCATTCTCTTGCTCCCTCCTACATAATCTACAAAGCAATCCGAGAGCCTCTATACCCAGTCTCTCTACATGCATACATACAAAGAGCAAAAATTACCAACAAATGCATCTTCCCACTCCCACCATCTCTGTACATATAATTTTAAAAAAAATGCAGAGGCCCCATATCCCGTGCATACATTGAATGAACATTTATCCATATTTCCACATGCACAAACACCACAAGATACCCACATTCTTAATTGCTTAATCTATACATACATAGCGTCTCACACACACATTTTCTCTTTGAACCCCCCCTTCTGCATACATCAATAACCTGCACATACACATCTTATCCATGCATTCACTGAATACCCACATCGTTGCACATATTTGCATATCTAAACCCTAATTACGTGCAACACGTGTCAGCATCTCGAACATTTCTTCATCGTTACATAAATTTAGTCTGTCAAAACATACATCTAGTACACACCACATCATGGCATGCATACATGCCCACATACTTGTGATTCCTACCCTTGTACACACACAGAATCTCATAAATTAGCTCTATGCGCCAGTATACATGCAATCTTGATAGCATCCCACACACACAGCCTCTTGAACCTTACATGCATGCACAACACATACTCACATACATGCATTATGTGCTGGGATGCCACCCTCCCCCCACCCCTCTCTCTCTCCGTATGAAAGGCAACCTACCCTAAATCATGAAGGCAACTAATGAGTGTACACGCACTCACATCAAAACACCTAAAGAAAGCTCTCTACACGCTCAAAGCTACCAAAAGAAAACTACTTCAAGCCCGCACCCTGCAAGCAATTAGTGCAATGTTGCCCAAGGCTGCACCCTGCAGCTTCTTGCTGTCACCATACACGGAGAGAAAGGATATCTACTCTTTCGCTACGATGAGACGAACTGAACAAACTCTGAAGTGAGCACGGGCTCACATCGAAAACGCAGAGAGATTAATACAGAAAGAGAGGGTTCAGATCCTGCAGGTAAGGGTTTCTTTTGGTCGTTAGGGTTTCATGGACTGTTATGGTTTCCTTCCAAATGCTAGGGTTTCTTACTGCAAAAACACATGAGTGAGCGATCGTACCTGGCCGAGGTGGAGAAGATGGCCAATTAGGGTTCTCTGCCGCACAGGGACGAACTTCGAAGGCTAGGCGCGCGGAGATAAGAGCTGGAAAAAAAGCTCTGAGAGAGGCAGAAACGAAACTACTGATGAAGGTGGAAAGGCAAAAGCATGCAAAATTTTGCATGTGGGAGCGTGCAATAAAGGAAGGGAGATGGAAGGACGAGAGAGGGCCCGCTGTTGTTGTATGCATGTGCGTGTGTATGTGTGTGTGTGTGTGAGAGAGAGAGAGAGAGAGAGTGGCAAAAACATGAAAACATATGTTAAGAAGGCTTTCACTCTTCAGAATCGTAAAAAACATAAGAAGGCCAAGCACAAAAAGAAGACCACCCACCCACAACGGACCACCCCATCCATAGCCATGGAAAAATGACGACCTCGCGAGTCACAATTCCTACATCATCGGCCATGAGCAAAAAACAGAAGAACCATGCAGGAATCGGAAGGAAGCACAAAAAGAAGACCACCCACAAAACGGATGGCTACATCGGTAGCCATGCAAAATAAACGCCACCACGTGTTCACGCGTGCAAACACATGGTGATAATCGACGAGTGTACAAAAGCTTTAAAACAAGCGTGCCACATGTAAATGAACCTTCAAAACGTGATGTAAATGAACCATCAAAATGCAATTAATTAATAAATGAAGACCCAAAAAATATTTTGGGTGCATATTGGAGGTTTAAAATGAGCCCTTCAAATGAAAATTTTGGGTATTATGTCCTTTCAGACCCAACCATGCAAGTGCACGATGAGTAATATGTTTGTAAGGGCACTCAAGACAGGTTGGTTCTGTTGCCATATATATAGGCAGTGATGTGTGTGAACACACTTAGGACCGCCGGGGCACTTTTTCCCTCTTTAGGAGGTTTTTTCCCTCGGCTTTTATATACGCCCAATATTCTAGGGCTATCTTATCTTTGTACATTGACACAATCTAATACATTGTGTGTTGTGTGCATTCTTACTTCTTCTTCTCCAAGCTTTGTGTGCTTTCCTGCACTAATTCCAACAATTGGTATCAGAGCAGGTATCGGCTCCCAGGGCTACACCGCTAGCACCCTCCGACTCACGTTCTCCGATTGAGGTGAGCTTTCACGAGCGCTTTTGCAGGTCCTTATACTCTGCAAATAGACCCGTAGGGCTTTGCGTTCTCAGAAATTGCATCTGAGGTCGTTTCGGGCTCCATTTTTGCATTTCAAGTTCTGCACAGGTGTTTTCGTCATTTTATGCAGAAATTTCAACAGTGCAGTTTTCTGCAAAATAGGCATACGTATTCTATTGTGGACCGTGCTACATAGCACGAGTGGTTTTCTGTTCAATCTTTGCTTCATTACAGGTAGCTTTTGCATCAGTTTCAGTCAATGGCCATGGCTGATAACAGCAATGATGTATTTCGCCCACTTTGGGCATACATGATGCAGCATGTTTTGGTTGCAAGTGTGGAACATTGTGCAGGGTATGGATGTACGTCCAAGTTTTGTGGATGTAGGATGTGTTGAGGATGTTGCAGGTTCTAGCAGCTCTACTGTTGCTGCTGTTTTACCCACTGCTGAACAAGCTCGTTGGGATGGTAAAGATGCGCAGGCTCATGCGTTGATTGCACTTTCTGTCAAACGTAACATCACCCCACATATTCGTTCAGCTAAAACAGCAAAACAGGCTTGGGATATTCTAGCTGGTTTGTATGCAGGTCATAACGAGGCAAAAATCTCTTACCTGCGTAAAGAGCTAGAATCGAAGATTATGCAGGAAGATGATGACATGAATGTTTTTCTTGCTGAGATTAAAGATCTCAAGGAACAGTTGATTTCTGCAGGTGAGATTATTCCTGATCATTCTCTTGTGCAGACTGTTCTTGATGCTTTACCTGAGTTATATCAGACTGTTGCTTCCACGTGGAGACTTGTAGGAGGACAGACCTGATGTTGTCAAGTATGATACTTTAGTCAACAAGCTCTTGCAAGAAGCGCAGTCCAGGCAAAACAGGGCTAGGCAGCGTGCAGTTGATCAGGCATTTGTTGCTGCCCCAGCAGAGAAGAAGTGGTAAGGCAGCCCCTTCCACTGTTTCTTCTCCTATTAATAGGTCTGCAACTTCTTCTCCTTCCACAGGTAGCAACAATAGGTCTGAGAAGGCTCTTGATAAAGGCAAGAAAAAGATCAGGTGCAACTATTGTAAGGCAACCGATCATGTCATTAAGAATTGTCCTAAGCTAAAGGCTAAAGAGGCAAAGAAGAAAGAGTCAAATGCAGCCAAAATAGCGGATGCTTCTACAAATGCAGATTCTGCAAATGTTGTGCAGGATACAGAATAGGCGTCTAGCGTGTATTACCAGTATGATCCATATGTACATGATGCATGTTTGGCAGTTTCTGTTGACTCTCATGTATGGTATTTTAACAGTGGTGCTACAAAGCACATTACCTCGCATCGTGATATGTTCACTTGTCTTGAGGCTGTCCCTAATGGGAATACTGTCACATGTGCCAATAATGCTTCTTACCCAGTGAAGGGCATTGGTAAAATTATGCTTACTGCTGCAAATGGCAGCGCTTTCACACTTTCAGATACTTTGTATGTGCCAGGGATAAAGAAGAATCTATTGTCTATCTCTGCGCTTGCTAGACTTGGGCTTGTAGTCAAATTTGTGGATGACAAATGTATTGGTCATGATTTGACTTCTGGTGATACGATTATTGTATCTGGCACCTTGTTTCGTGGGCTGTCTAGGCTCAATTCTTATGACAAGTGTGTGGAAGATTCAGCAAACGCAGTTTCTGATGAAAAGGCAGTTTTAGATGCAAAACTATGGCATGCTCGTTTTGGTCATCTGAACTTTGCTAGTTTGCTACGTTTGCAGAAATTTGATATAGTTGCTTCATTGCCCCCTCTTGAGGCACCATTAAAACATGTTTGTGAAGGCTGTATTTTGGGCAAAATGCAACGTTCTGCGTTTCCAAAGGATGGTTCTGTGCGGGCCACTTGCAAATTGTAACTTGTACATAGTGATGTATGTGGGCCTATGCAAACTCCGTCATTTGGTAAACACTTGTACTTTGTGACTTTCATTGATGATTACTCAAGGCATACATGGGTATATCCACTGAAGGCAAAGTCCGAAGTGTTTTTGTGCTTCAAACAGTTTTTGCTTATGGTTGAAAATGTATCCAATTGTACTGTGGGCACCCTCCGTTCTAATCGAGGGGGGGAGTACATGTCTAAAGAGTTTGATGCATTTCTGGCTAGTCGTGGGATAAAACACCAATGTACAGTGCCATATACCCCTCAGCAAAATGGTGTTGCTGAGAGGAAAAACAGATCACTTATGGAGATGGCACGATGTATGGTCAAGAGCCAAGCTTTGCCACATGCGTTTTGGCTTGAGGCTGTCATGTGTGCTGCATATATTCTCAATAGGTGTCCCACTAAGGCCTTGCAGTCTATTTCTCCATACGAAGCTTGGCATGGCAGAAAGCCTTCTATTGGTCACTTACGTGTCTTTGGTTGCTTGGCCTATGCTTTAGTGCCTGTGCAACAATGCAGAAAATTAGATGATAAGGCTGTCAAATGCATTTTTGTTGGTTACAGTGCTGAGAGCAAGGGTTACAGATTGTATCATCCGCAGTCAAAGCGTATCTTGATTAGTCGAGATGTTGTTTTTGTGGAAGATGCTGTGCAGCCTTTGTTATCATGTACCAAAGAGACAGGTGTAAGCTCACGGGATGTATTTGATACATTGTTGCCTCTATTTATAGGTGGGAATTCAAATGTAAGTCCTAATGAGGAAAATATTTAGCCTATGCAGATTTCAAACGACATCATAGATCAGCCTATTTCTGATGCAGATTTATAGGATGTAATTTCTGAGGATAGGGCTGAAAATGAGCAGGCTAGAGGTATGCCTAAATGGCTGGTGCAAACCTTGCGTGATAGTAAAATTGATGCACCTATGTCTAGTCGTACTCGTTCAGGTTTTCAGCATGCCTCTTATGCATCAGATTGTTATGCTTTGGCTGTGTCTAGTATGTGTGAAGAGGAAGAACCTCTTTCATTTGATAAGGCACAAAAATCAAAAAATTGGTTGGCCGCAATGCAAAGTGAATATGATGCTAATATGAAGAATGGTACATGGTCTTTGTGTGATTTGCCTATTGGTAAAAAAGCCATTGGATGTAAGTGGGTTTTTAAGTTGAAACGAAAGCCAGATGGCAATGTTGATCGCTATAAGGCTGTTGATCGCTATAAGGCTAGACTTGTTGCAAAGGGTTATGCTCAAGAAATGGGCATTGATTTTGATGAGACCTTTGCTCCCACTTGTCGTATGACTACCATTCGTAGCATTTGTGCATTGGCAGCTCATAATGGTCTGGCTTCTTCAATCTTCTTATACGAGGCTTTGCTCCTCTCATAGTACTGGCCAGACTTCCATATCTTCTAAGAGAGAGAGAGAGAGAGAGAGAGAGAGAGAGAGAGAGAGAGAGATTATATTGTCATCGTCCTAAGATGCAAAGTACACAATGAGGAGTCCAAATGTGTAAGTAGTCTAAACAGGGAGAGGAGTTTTTTCATGGTATTGATTAATTTGCAAGCTTATTCTCGCTACAATATGGTGCAGCATATTTGTGAGTCTTGATGTCTACTGGTTGTGTTAGAAAGAGACAAACATGTAGTCTAGCATAAAAAATCAAGAGCACAATGTGGTAAGTCTTATGTTTTTGTATAATTAGGCTTCCACCAGGTCAAGGTTCACTTGTGCTTCAGTCAATGATTGGGCAACTAGTATGGACACCATAGTGGACTTGTTTGCACATGCCATGGAGGACTCCCAACAAGATACCACTCTGGCATGTACCTATTACAAGTAGATTCTGTTTTCGGTAGGTAGTTTACCTCTTTCGACAAGTGATTTGTGCATGCGTTGTGCTAGTGTCATAATGTTTGATGTATTTCTATAAATATTTACAATTTTCTCCATCCTTAATAGCACATTAGCCATGGGGTTGGCTAGCCATTTGAGCATCATGGTGGTAAGAAATGCTACAATGCACTGTCACCAATGCACTATCACCTTGGGGGTGTATGAGCAAGCTTGATGCACTAAGGAAACCACCTCTCAAATACCCAAAGATCACTTGCATAGCCAAAAGGACATGACATCTAAATCTTCGTCTTGCATACACAATACCAATTTGTTAATGATAAATTTGGGCCATTTCTAATCCTTTGCATAGTTATATATTCAAGCATACCGTATTACCAAGTTTAGCAAACTTCAGAATATAAAAAAAAATAAATATGGTTATGGTTGTCTTACAAACATTATAGACTACTACTTCTGACTTTCCTTGAATTTTTCTATTTCAATCCTTCAACCATACAATATAGGTCCTATATATTATGGGTCTAAGGAGGATATGACCATGTTATGAGAAAGCAAACCAAGATATTCAAAATTTTCTTCACCTTAAAAAAAAAACTTACAAGATACACCTCTTTTTAAAGCACTAAATAGCATATACATGGTGGCAGGCTAGAAAACACAACAATTGTATGAGTACCAACCACCACAACACTAAAAAGTTTTGAAATCATCCCGTAAGAGAGACCTTAAATCATTGTTGGCCATTATTACGTCAATGTTTTTTTGTTGGTGAAGAGAGGAGGGAGAGGAAAGGGTATGGGATACAATAGGTAGAGGTGAATGAAGGGATGGGCATTATACTAGCATAGAATGTACATATGCGCACAAGTGCACACATGCATACATGTGCTCTCTCTCTCTCTCTCTCTCTCTCTCTCTCTCTCTCTCTCATGCATGCACAAGCATATGGCAATAGATGTAAGGACTTTAACACCATGGTCTATACTCTTTAAAGGCACCCAAGTAAAAGGCATATACCATAGGGGTCAAGCCCAAGGTCAAGCAAACAATGCATAGACCAAGACAAGGTTGTAAGGACCAGGGTAGAGGGGCTAGTATGGAAACACCAACTTTATTTTCTAATGTGTGCTACTTTGAGGCAATGTTGTAAGGACTAGGGTAGAGGGGCTAGGATGGAAACACCAATTTTGATTTCTAATACTTGGTTTAAGGCAAGGTTGTAAAGGACTAGGGTAGAGGGGCTAGTATGGAAACATCAATTTTATTTTAAAATACTTTCTTTGAGAGTAAGGTAGAAAATGGGAAATTTTGACCTTACACAAAACGTTGCACAACCTAAAGAAATATTGTCAATGATGTTTGAAGCAAGCACATCTCATCTTTTCAAAACACACTCTTAAGACAGTTCAGAGTTACAACTTGGGAAATTGAAAGAGAACATCAATCAAGTCTTTTGGGGCAATCAAATGTTTTATCTTATAGCTATATCTTCATCAAATTTAACATTAACAAAGAAAGAGTGGGGGGGGTTTTGTTAAATTGTGTTTCTAGCCTACATATCTACAATAGAAGCTCATAAGGGAGTGTTAACTACCCTTCTAGCCATGCACGAGTATCTCGGCATACTCCATCGACACAATGTAAGGAATATCTAAACATAAAGGAACTAATACCAGCTTCTAAACAAGGTTAAAGCTTTAAGACTCATCTAGATAGCAAAATTATATGGGTCATAAGACCAATCATCCTCCCACAGTGTCTCTTCTCACTTTTATACTCTTTACACTTCATTTCATCTCACTCCTCGATTTCCTTTTAATTCTAATAGATCTTATTTAATAACAAATTAACATAAAATACCCTATTAGGGAGTTTGGGAAAATCCCAATTCCCATTTTGCAAGATCAAAAAAAGGGGGCCATGGTGAACCCTTTTAAGATTTTGTCAAAACCCCCTCATGTGACATATCATTGGAAAGCTCTTGAAGAGCAGGTTCTAAATTCGCATTCTCCAACAACTTTGGAATTGGTATGCTCAAGATATACCAAAAATTAGATTAAAAAGAATATTCCCAAAGTAATGGGATTTTCTCAAACTCCCTAATATGGTCTTATAACTATAAATGGTTCAAATACACCTGATCATTCACATTGTTTCGCAAATCTTCACTTCTTCATTTCCACTTCCTCTTTTCTTCATTCACAACTCCTCTCGTCCACAATACTTTTTCACGAACACATATTATCTATACTTAAACCACTAAACACTACCTGGAGAACGGTGTTAACATACTCTAAATTTTATTTTTTATTTAATACTTTTTTAATTCTTTAATTTTTAAAAGAAAATAAACAAGAAACTTATAACTATCACTCCTAAACCAACAAAACTAATGATTACTACAGTCTAAGCACAATATTACCTCAATAGCTCTGAATGGGAAAGATCTATTCTACTCTCTTACTCACTCATATCATCCTAACCTAACTTTAATCCACATTGAAAGGGTTCACACTACCACTCCAACTATACAGTGAGGATAGTCTAATCTTCTCTTATGCTATGGTATATAGGCATCTACACGTGGTCCAATCACCTACTTTGAGTAAAAAGCTATAGTAACCTACACATAGACCATGCCCTAACTTTAATCCACATCGAAAGGGTTCACACTACCACTCCAACTATACAGTGAGGATAGTCTAATCTTCTCTTATGCTATGGTATATAGGCATCTACACGTGGTCCAATCACCTACTTTGAGTAAAAAGCTATAGTAACCTGCACATAGACCATGCCCTAACCACTTCACATAATAAGAAGATTAATTATCTAGCTTCATGGTTGATATAGCTTGAATTTATTGAATTGATGCCCTTTCTTTCTTCTTTTTACAATCTTTTGTGATGTGTCCTGACTTTTCACAATATCTACACTTAGGTTCAAAACCTGAACTTGAACCTACCTTAGCAATATCTCTTTACTCTTTAAGGCTAGACCATAAGTAAGTCCATTGTTTGAACCTCTATTCTCACAACCACTTTTTTTGTCTTATTAAAATAGTAATCACTAACATTTCCATGAGAATCACTCACCTCCCAAAACAATGGATACATTTTTGTCATACTTTGTTTGTTGAATTTCACCTCCTAATTCTCCCCATTTATATCTCTCTATTTCAAAGCAATCTCACGTAGCCTTTATTGGCTGATATCTCTTTGGCTATAATCTGTACGCTCTTACATGATAATCTCGTCCTTTTCCCTTAAAACTTCTTCCAATAATTCTCTTAGCTAAGTCTTTATTATATCAGGCTTCTAGTAAGGCTTGGCCTTTATCCATTTTTAGTTGTGAGATTACCACTCTTGCTTCTCTCAATGTAACTTCAACTGCTAACTTTCTTGTTCTACCTCGACATATAGCTTCGTCCACTCGTTCACACTATAATTCTCTGTTTTTCCATTTTCCATCAACATTGCTTCTTGTTTCCTTTAAGAACATCTCTTCCTTTATCTCTTCTAATTCTTTTGCTACCATATACCCATCTGTCCACTCTCTAGAATATCCTAACTTAACTCCTTGCTTCTATTCATTTATATACCATTGTTTAGGGTTTTTACTACATTTCTTCTTCTCTATCAACTTATTTCCCTCTAGGGTTTTGACTTTTAGTGATTCACAGTCATCACCACAAGTGTTAAATGGACTTCTAACATCAGTCTCACATATTAACACTTCCTTTTCTTCCTTCTTGTTGCCATATATATATAGGCAGTGATGTGTGTGAACACACTTAGGACCGCCGGGGCACTTTTTCCCTCTTTAGGAGGTTTTTTCCCCCGGCTTATATATATGCCCATCCTTCTAGGGCTAACTAATCTTTTGTACAATGACACAATCTAATACATTGTGTGTTGTGTGCATTCTTGCTTCTTCTTCTCCAAGCTTTGTGTGCTTTCCTGCAACCCTAATTCCAACAATTGGTATCAGAGCAGGCATCGGCTCCCAGGGCTATGCCGCCAGTACCCTCCGACTCACGTTCTCCGATTGAGAAATTTTGACAGTGCAGTTTTCTGCAAAACAGGCATACGTACTCTATTGTGGACCGTGCTACATAGCACGAGTTGTTTTCTGTTCAGTCTTTGCTTCATTACAGGTAGCTTTTGCACAGTTTCAGTCAGTGGCCATGGCTAATAACAGCAATGATGTATTTTGCATGTTATCTGCTGATGACAACTTGGATGGAGACAGCAACTACCCACTTTGGACATACTAAGTCAGAAGTGTTTTTGTGCTTCAAACAGTTTTTTCTTATGGTTGAAAATGTATCCAATTGTACTGTGGGCACCCTCCGCCCGTTCTGATCGAGGGGGGGAGTACATGTCTAAAGAGTTTGATGCATTTCTGGCTAGTCGTGGGATAAAACACCAATGTACAGTGCCGTATACCCCTCAACAAAATGGTGTTGCTGAGAGGAAAAACAGATCACTTATGGAGATGGCACGATGTATGGTCAAGAGCCAAGCTTTGGCACATGCGTTTTGGCTTGAGGCTGTCATGTGTGCTGCATATGTCCCACTAAGGCCTTGCAGTCTATTACTCCATACGAAGCTTGGCATGGCAGGAAGCCTTCTATTGGTCACTTGCGTGTCTTTGGTTTCTTGGCCTATGCTTTAGTGCCTGTGCAACAACGTAAAAAATTGGATGATAAGGCTGTCAAATGCATTTTTGTTGGTTACAGTGCTGAGAGCAAGGGTTACAGATTGTATCATCCGCAGTCAAAGCGTATCTTGATTAGTTGAGATGTTGTTTTTGTGGAAGATGCTGTGCAGCCTTTGTTATCATGTACCAAAGAGATAGGTGTGAGCTCACGGGATGTATTTGATACATTGTTGCCTCTGTTTACAGGTGGGAATTCAAATGTAAGTCCTAATGAGGCAAATATTCAGCCTATGCAGATTTCAAACGACATCATAGATCAGCCTATTTCTGATGCAGATTTACAGGATGTAATTTTTGAGGATAGGGCTGAAAATGACCAGGCTAGAGGTATGCCTAAATGGCTGGTGCAAACCTTGCGTGATAGTAAAATTGATGCACCTATATCTAGTCGTACTCGTTCAGGTTTTCAGCATGCCTCTTATGCATCAGATTGTTATGCTTTGGCTGTGTCTAGTATGTGTGAAGAGGAAGAACCTCTTTCATTTGATGAGGCACAAAAATCAAAAAATTGGTTGGCTGCAATGCAAAGTGAATATGATGCTATAATTAAGAATGGTACATGGTCTTTATGTGATTTGCCTATTGGTAAAAAGGCCATTGGATGTAAGTGGGTTTCTAAGTTGAAACGAAAGCCAGATGGCAGTGTTGATCGCTATAAGGCTAGACTTGTTGCAAAGGGTCATGCTCAAGAAAAGGGCATTGATTTTGATGAGACCTTTGCTCCCACTTGTCGTATGACTACCATTCGTAGCATTTGTGCATTGGCAGCTCATAATGGTTGGAATGTATATCAGCTAGACATAAAGACTGCATTCTTGAATGGAGATTTGCATGAGGAGGTGTATGTATCGCAGCCTCGTGGTTTTGTTCAAAGAGGGCAGGAAAACAAAGTGTGCAGGTTGAAAAAGGCTTTATATGGTTTAAAGCAAGCTCCACGAGCATGGTATGAAAAGATACATGCATATTTGACTGCACATGGTTTTCAGAATAGTCCAACAGAAAGCACTTTGTATGTTAAATGTGTGGATGATGTACATCTAATCATTGCTCTCTATGTCGATGACATGCTGCTCACAGGACCAAATGAAAGTCATATTGTTGATTTTAAGGCTAATTTGAATGCCTCTTTTGAGATGTTAGATTTGGGGCATTTGCATCATTATTTGGGGATACAATTTAAGCAATGTGATGGAGGTATTGCTTTGTGTCAGACAAAGAATATTGAGACATTATTGCGGAGATTTGGCCTTGACGACTGTAAGCCTATTGCGGAGATTTGGCCTTGCGGAGATTTGGCCTTGACGACTGCAAGCCTATTGCTACTCCAATGGAGACAAGTTTAAAGTTGAGTCTTCATGATGCTGGAGATCACTTTGATGTCACACTCTATCAAACAGGTGTTGGTTGCCTCATTTATGTATGCATTACGAGGCCAGACATTCAGTTTGCAGTCTCACAGGTGAGCAGGTTTATGCATAGCCCAGGGTCTCAGCATCATTGGAAGGCAGTTAAACGCATCTTTTGCTACTTGAGTGACACCATACATCTTGGGTTGTTTTATCCCAAGGGGGGATCGTTGTCGCCAGATTTACATGCTTTTTCGGACTCAAATTGGGCTGGTTGCTATGACACAAGAGTGTCCACAAGTGCTTTTTGTTTCATGCTCGGTAGCTCATGCATATCTTGGTTGAGCAAGAAGCAACCTACTGTGGCCACTTCTAGTTGTGAAGCTGAGTACAGGGCAGCTTTCACAAGCTACGGTTGAGTGTGTGTGGCTCAGACGACTTATGGCTGACTTGGGTGTTGGACAGGAGTTTGCCACCTCTATCTTCACTGATAGTCAGAGTGCATTGGCAGTTGCGAGAAACCCAATTTTTCATGCTCGCACAAAGCACATTGAGGTGCATTATCACTACGTCAGGGAGAAACTCTCAGCAGGAGAGATCAGCTTGGCCTATGTGCCAACACAGGACAACCTCGCCAATCTTTTCACAAAGGCGCTTCCTCGTGAGAAGTCCGAAGCTTTCCGCAAAGCTTTGGGCTTGCTTCCCTTTGTGGACTGATCTACTTCGGGCATGGCACTCCCCTATACATGAGTGCCAGCTCTCGTTCACACCATCACTCCCAGGGGGGATTTGTTGCCATATATATATATAGGCAGTGATGTGTGTGAACACACTTAGGACTGCCGGGGCACTTTTTCCCTCTTTAGGAGGTTTTTTCCCCCGGCTTGTATATACGCCCATCCTTCTAGGGCTAACTAATCTTTTGTACATTGACACAATCTAATACATTGTGTGTTGTGTGCATTCTTGCTTCTTCTTCTCCAAGCTTTGTGTGCTTTCCTGCAACCCTAATTCCAACACTTCTTACACTGAGTCTTACTGACTCTTCCTCAACAACTTCTAACTTCCCTCTCTCTCTCTCTCTCTCTCTCTCTCTCTCTCTCTCTCTCTCTCTCTCTCTCTCTATCTATCTATCTATCTGTATCTCTATCTCTATCTTCTACTACACTTTCTATCATAAGGCACTCAATTGTCCATTCGTCAGATGTAGATAACCAATCACTGTTATCACTGTCCGAGTCATTCCATGAGGAATAATGAACTTGGTATTCTCCTAACCCATTTTGTTTTATATAGTCATCTCCAATGAAGTCCAACTCTAGGGGCTCGCAAGGGAGATTGTGAAAGCCACGAAGTGAGTCCTACATATAGAAGACAGTTCCTTGGATGAGAATATGCACAATCTCCTCAATAGCATCGTAGGGGATATGTAGAAATGTGTCGCAGATTTGCATGGCTCTCTCCCTCATGGAGTAAACATGCAACGACTATAGTTTTGGGATGTAAAGTGGAAAGAAGAAAAATTTAGAAGCAAGAGAGCAAAGAGAGTAGATTCCTAACACACATTATCAAAGCACATTTGCTCAATCCATGGGGAGGCCCCTTAGAGTTGAGAGTCAAGTCGTGTCTAGACGGACTCAACAACAGTATTACGGTGTACTTAGCACTTACTTCTAGAAATACTCAATGCTCACTTCTAATAGGGGTGCCTCCACAAGACCATCCTATACAAGAGCAAGATCAGAGAGGGTGCCTTCAGGGAGTGTTGGAGAGCGCAATTTGAAGGCCAATCAATGTTATTAGTTAACCATTGTAAATTATGTGACATAGAATAAAAAGAAGACTTGTATAAGATGTTTGGACTCCAATAAGAGTTCCAACAAATTATTTCTAACATTGGACGAGGAACCCCTAGCGTCTTTAGAAACATCAACTTTAATGAAAGTAGTTAAGAAACGTCTAACCATGGCATACTTAAATTTTGTACTCTCAATCTTAATGGAGAAACACTTTTTGTGCTTTCATATTGTGTGACTGTTGGTTTTAAAATCAACATTGAACTTAAATGTTAGGAGTTTCATGTTTTAGTCTAAAGTGGTGCCTTCTTTTTTGTAGGTGTTATTTAATTTCTTGATCATCTACCTCCAAATTCTTCTCTACTTCTTCTTGTGTAATTCTTATAAAAGAGGAATTGGTATTCTCCAAATCCTCTTCTTTGATATGTCCATTCACATCGGGTAATTCCGTGAAATGGAATTTCGTGAAGCTTAATTCCATGAAATGGAATTCCGTGAAGCTTGATTTCGTGAAGGGTAATTCCGTGAAATGGAATTCCATAAAGCTTAATTCTATGAAATGGAATTCCATGAAGGGTAATCCGTGAAGCTTAATTCTGTGAAATGGAATTCTGTGAAGAAGCTTAATTCTGTGAAATGGAATTCTGTAATAAAGAGCAATTCCGTGAAATGGTTTAAGGCCGTGAAAGTGCAGGTTTTGACCCCATGAAGTTGTAGGTTTTGATTCCGTGAAGTTGCAAGTTTTTTAGGCCGTGAAAGATTATTTCGTGAAATGGCCTAAACTTGTGAAAGTGCAGGTTTTAACCCCGATGATTTTTGATTGAAATGATTCAATTGGTCAGCTAGGGCATGACATGCGAGTAACAGGTTCTTGTGCACTTATGCTTCACATCCAGAGGGGTGACAAGAGCATTGTGAGTTTTTCTTTGATGCGCTCATAAGTCTCTGTTTTGCAGACGTGGGTATTGATTCTTGAATTTGTTGCTCAAATGTTGTCGAGACAGTAGGTAAGTCTGTTGGTTGGTTGTTTGAATACACACGCTCTTGTGTAGGTGCTAAATGCACGAGAGTGGTTGAGTGACTTGCTTGGTGTTGCTTGGGCCTCCATTCTTGTCAAACTTGCTTGGTGTTGCTTGGGCCTCCATTCTTGTCAAACTTTAGGTGAAGCTATTGGGGTTGAAGTCTGTAGTGAGGTTTTCTTCACATTGTTCAATTTTGGTAACCATATGATGGGATTACCATCATAGTATCCTTGTTGTTGAAGTACATGCATAGGCACCCATCTTTAATGAACATTATAAACTAGGGGCTGATGTTCTTGGTGTTGAGGCTTCCTTCTTTGTGCAAGCTTAGGGGACTTTGTGATGCGCTTGGGAGTTCAAGGTTTGGTAGTACCCTTGTGCTTACAGTAATGTTTTTGGTACCCGCAATTGTTGACTTGGTGGAGTTCTTTGAGGAACTCGCATAGGCTTTTGTAGACAGTGTTGTGGAGTACTTTTCTTTTTCCTTGGCCTTTGAGTGCTGTGTTGAGGAAGAGGTTTTGACTGTCGAGGCACCCAAGTTGATTGGCACCTTCATAGTAGCCTTGAGCTACAAGTAGCTACTTTTCCACCCACATCTTGATACTATTAAGATACCTTGATTGTGGTTGTCTTGGTGGAGTTTTCTATTGGGTTGATATGCGGAAGGTTTGGGGTCCTCCTTGACTTTGGTTGGCGCTGAGGCTACAGGTTTGAGACTCATTGGCATGGTTGACGATGATGAGGCCTTCGAGCATGCGGTTGTCTCCTTTGGTGGGGTTTGTTGATGAAGAGGCATAGGCTCCAGGGCTTTTCCTTTTAGTTCCTTCTTAGAGATAGATGGTTGCCCTCTGGGAACTTCTTCAAGAATAGCTGTTGATTGAGGTATTGGCATCTAACTTCCTTGGTGACGATGGGGTTGAAGGAGTAGATGCTTTATTAAAGTTGTTCGTTTGACGCAGATGGTAGGTCTTTGTGTAGAGGGCTTCTATGGAAGAGGCTTGTAACCTTTTGGGTTCAACATCATAGAAATCCATTAAAGTTGGATCCTCTTCCTTGCAGTATGGTATTGTTAACTTTTTATCGTTGACCATGTGATGACTCTATCGCTAGCAAAGCATAGTGGTACTTGGGCAACAATAGTCCATTTATGCCCCAAGGTCAAATCTGCTTCTCCAATACATTAAAGTTAGATCCTCTTCCTTGCAGTATGGTATTGTTAACTTTCTATCGTTGACCATCATGTGATGACTCTATCGCTAGCAAAGCACAGTGGTGCTTGGGTAACAATAGTCCATTTATGCCCCAAGGTCAAATCTGCTTCCAATACATACTCAACCACAAAAAACTTGCAAGTAAGGGGACTCAGTTTTAATATACATTGTATGTTCAAAGTACCCCAAACATGGCATGTTCAAGTCTTGTGTTAAGGGAATTCTTTCAGGATGAACCGTGAGTGTTGGTTGTCCTAACAAATCCCATAGCTCGAGGGTCATAAGATTGTGTTCTCGTGTTGGATAAAGTTGTGCTTGAGCTATGGTGATTTTATTGGAAAGTTCCAAACGAATCAAAATCTTAGGGATCTTTTTAGTAAGATATGTTAGAAGTTCCAGATCCTCCAAGGTCTCTTCCTCCCGTAAGTAATTGTACATTGCCTGTAGGAGTGATTAAGGTGACTGTTTCCATGGATTCATCTATTGAATACAATGAGTCATGTATCCAAGTTCCACAAAGGAAGACATCATACTCAAGGAAACCTAGGGTAACATGGAATATAAATTCCTCATCTCCACCAATTGTTTGAGTAGTGTAGCTAAAGTAACTTGGAACTTCAATGTTTTGTCCATTGGCTCTTCTTGCAAGACTATTGTCTATAGGGATGAGTTTAGGTTATCCAACGACACCCAAGTGTTTACTGTCATTATGACTAGCTCGAGGGCTAATCAATGCACGTTTATGCTTAACATCATTGCTTGTAGGGAAATCCAACCATACCATGATAGAATCTTCCAAAGGAGCCATGGATGTTTCAGTTTTTGTTTCAGCTTCAGATCCTGTTTCTATTTCATATTCCCATTCACTTTCATCCTCATTTTGGCTCTCAGCTTTTTCAAGAGTATCGAATGTGTACAGTGGCACACTTGGCCCTCTAACAATTCTTAATGAGGTCTATTTGGAAACTCCCATTTTTCAAATGGGAATGTGATTTTTCCCAAATTATCTAATATGGTGTTCCTTGCATGTGCTACGTTTTTTGCTCTACAAGCTGGGTACTTATGTTTTTCTCTAGGGCACAATTGGAACAAGAGATGGACCTCTTCTTCCTTGTGTTAATGACTGAATGTTGTAAAATGATGAGAGATGGTTGTTGGCTATATGGACAACACACATCTCATGAAGAGGTACACATGACAACACACAACTTCAGAAAAGAAAACACAGCACTAACTTGAGAAAAATGCACAGTTCCATATGGGGAAAAAAGTGTCATAGCATAGTGATGATGGTAGTAGCTCTATTGAGAAACGTATGATGTGGCTAAGGTGGTTGTGATACCATGTTAGAATTCAAAGTGCAAGGATGGAGCATATGCGAAGAGAGGGATGAAGGATCAAGCCATGACTATGGTGCATGGAGGATAGCCATGGTGAGTGGGTGTGTGGAGAAAGAGAGAAAGTATAACAAAGAGATGTGACAGCAAGCACAAAAGGATAATGTTGGACAACTCAAATGATACTCTTGTGATTAGAGAGCACCAAGTACATGCTTTTATAGGCATCAAGCCTTACCTTTTGATCTAGACTTTAATAAGGGTTGTTCATACCCATAGAGAGTGTTCATACCAACTAATTTCAACTAATTAGTTGAAATTAGTTGGTTCTATTTTGGTCTTAAGTTCATACATAGAGAGTGTTCATACCAACTAATTTCAAAGTACCCAATATTGGTTCTATTTTGGTCTTAAGTTAGTTACTTGATACTATTACACACACACACACACACACACACACACACACACATGTTTACATGTATGTATATACATACATATATACATATATGTATATATATATATATATATATATATATATATATATATATATATATATATATATATGTATGTATGTATGTATGTATGTATGTATGTATGTATGTATGTATGTATGTATGTATGTATGTGTGTGTGTGTGTGTGTGTGTATATATGTATGTATATATGTATGTATGTATGTGTATATATATATATATGTATATATATATATATAGATAGAGAGAGAGAGAGAGAGAGAGAGAGAGATAACCATAATTCATGAAGGGGAGACTTGGGAATCTCTAAAATTTATAAGACCAAGGAACATACCATACTTTGGGAACAACATAGGACATTCAATTTAGCTTTTTGGGTGTTGTAGTATAAGTTTCTTTATAAATGAAACGTTTCATATTAATTGATTTATCCTTAAGAGAAATGTGAGTTAAACTTGAGATCATAGTGAAATGTTTCATATTTATTGATTTAAACTTAAGAAAAATGTGAGCTTTATAAACTTGAGATCAAAATATGCCACCTGTCTTGCCCGGCTTCGCTTTCTGGTCTAAACTCAGCTTGGATGCATTGTTCGAGTTCTTGGGGCCAGAGGCTCCTGTGCTCTATCCTGGGGAAGACCCCATCTGGTTCTGGCCTTTTCCCCCCGAGGCAGTAGCCTTGGGAGTAGCTGGTTTGCCAGCATTGTGTTTCATTTTGGCTCTACTACGAAAGCAAGAGTGCGTCCTCGAAGGTGGCTGGCCTAAACATACGCACCTCCCACTGGATTTGCGTGTCAAGGCCATACAAAAATTACCCTTTCTTTTTCATATTCAGATAAGCATAATTGCAAACATAAGGTCGAAATTCTATTGGCTGGCCTAAGCATACACACCTCCCACTGGATTTGCATGTCAAGCCCATACAAAAATTACCCTTTCTTATTCATACATCAGATAAGCCTAATTTCAAACATAAGGTCGAAATTCTATTGGTGTGGCAAACTGAAGGACTCGTTGCACGTTCTCAAGTGCTCCCCTGAACTCATCCTCGAGTCGCTCAAGGTAATGGGGCGATAAAACCGCTGCTTAAGGTCGTGGACAAACTCATCCCAAACATAAGCTGCCATACTTAATCTGGTGTGGGCATGAGCCCACTGGGTCCACCAAGGAATGGCCTCACCTTCCAAGTACCAACTAGCTAAGATCACTCTATGAGTATCATTCTTTCTAACTATGGCAAAGTAAGCTTCAAATTGATGCAACCATGAATAAATAGTTATGGGGTCGAGTTTACCATTATACTTACTGAAGTTCATTTTCTGGGGAAAATGATTCGAGGAAGTCGCTCTGGTGTCAATCTTGCGTCCAAATTCACAAGGTAACGCTCATGTTCCACGCATCGCATGGCTTTGTCGGATCTCCAATGCACGCATCTGCAACTCAAGTATTGAACTTGATTGCGGTCGTGACCCGTCGAGCGGGTCCCTGTGTAGAGGATCTGGAATCTGGGATTCAGAAGGAGAGGGAGGAGGAGATGGAAAACGTGGCGCTGGAGAACGGGTGCGCTCTTCCAAAGCCCGTATCTGCCCCTTCTGCTCTTCCAACTTGGTACTCCGGTCTGCGATGATTGCTCGCATCATCTATTGGAACATCTATGTAACACTCATGCTTGATGCCCTAGCTGGGCCCCAAGGTTCTTGGTCTCTCTCATCCTGTCGAAGCTCGCCATAGCAGGAAAGTGCGCTTCCTTTCCGAAGCACAATTTGACCATCCACTATGTGTGGGAGACTTCCGGAGGCTGAAAACCAACCGTCCTTCAAGGGACGGGAGTCACTCCAAAAGGGATAGTCCACCGGGGTCTAAAAACCAACCACACGAGCAAGAAAAAAAATCTGGTTTCTTGCTGAATCTTTACACTTGAAGTAGGCTCTGATACCACTGTAACATGCGAAAGCTTCGGGGGAGATTGGTAACTTCAATGCTCAAAAAAATAGCACACTTGTTCGCGACGAAATTAACGCACAAAACTGAATGTAGATGTGCAAAAAAATATATATATATATATATATATATATATATATATAGAGAGAGAGAGAGAGAGAGAGAGAGGGAGAAGAGGACACATATTGGGTCCCGAATACCCTTTGTAGGGCCCCCACCACGAATGGTGTATTTGCTTTATTAGAATGATGCAAAACTGAAATAAAAGACTAAACTTGAACCTTCGTAGCTAAGGAGAATCCTCTGCCCTTGACCTTCAATTTTTCACCCCTTCTCTGTTAGCTTATCCTTGGCTGTCCTGGCCCTTTGATCAGCTTCAGCACTTGGTGAAATATGAGATGATTAGAACTGAATTATGCAATGGGTATTTATACCCCTCAGTGATGCTAGTCGACTGCTGGAATAAAACCAATCGGCGGCTGACTGAAAATACCTCATGACCTGTAAAATTAGCATTAAATGCTAGAAATGCTTGCATATCATACCAATAGGTGTTGGCCACCATGCGCCTCTCATTCTACGGCTGCTGTGGGGAACCTGTGTGGGCTGCCCCCCCCCCACACCTGGCCTACAGTCCTCTAGGGCTGTGTACCCTATCGGTTGCCTGTCCAAGAGCCCTAGGGCTGCCCTACAGCCCTTGCATAGCCATCCCATGGTTGGTGGGCACAGCCAAGGCCTTCCTAGCCCCTATGGGGGTGGTTCTACACATCCCCCATGCCCATATATGTCCTTGGCATAGCCCTATGGGCTGGCCCCTTTCCTATATGCAAACCCTAATTGTCTACACAGTGGTTTGGCATCCAATATCATACCAAATACACAGAACCACTGACATCATTCTAGAGGGAGACTCACAGCGTAGATTGGCACTGTTTCATGTGCAGGACAATGCACATCTGACCTTGGACGCATGTGCAGGACAATGCACACCTCACGTCAGACGAATGGAATGGAACCTTGGCTAACTCGTCCAGACTGGGCTCACATGGGACCAGTTTTCCATCCCAGGTCGTCCTGCACCTTCTATACAAATATGTCTACATGGCATCCAAGTGCGGGATGCACATGACAAGGTTTGCCAAACATCACCTCCATCTCTCCAAGGGGGGTATTGGGTATTTCAGAGTTAGTTGGTATGAACACCCTCTAGGTGTGAGTAACCCTTATTAAAGTCTGAGTTAGAAGATAAGACTTGATGTCTATAAAAGCATGTACTTGTAAGTCTCTTTAATCACAAAAGTATTATTTGAGTTGTGCAACATATTTCTCTTGTGATTTTGCTATCATCACATCTCTCTCTCTCTCTCTTCGTAATAGAATATATATTACCAAAAATTACTTTACAAATGGCCACATGGCCGCCATATAATGTACTAGCTTTCCCTCAATAATTACTCAGTACCCTCATCCGATATATAGCCATGTCATTCTCCACCAAATGAACTGACTGCAAAGTAAGAGACTTGTCACAATAGTGGCCCTTTTATACGACCTATGTGAGCTGTAATACCAACTTTTTCATCAAATATGAAGGCATTCCTAGTTAACCAGATATGCCACAAACATGTCCACCTAAAAAAATGAAAGAAAATTGAATGTTTTGGGTTATCTAGCTAGTCTTTAACCTTTACGGGCCTATCTATCAATGGAATCCATATGCGAGAAAGGAAATCCCACACCTTCTTTGCCACCGGACATGAAATGAAAAGATGTGGGCATGTTTCCAAGCATGTAGTACAAAACACACAATTCCCAGAAGCAATCCACCGTTTTTGCAATAACTGGTCCCCCAATGGTAGGCCCTCCAACTAGCATGTGCCATAGGAACACCTTCCCTTGGTATGGAATCTTAGACCACCAACCTTGTAAGATTACTTCCTTCCACCAGACCCTAATTTTCCTGATGTTTCATATCCTATTTGCCTTCTCAGTGATCTAACGCTTATTTTCCACCATCATATGGTACACTTGATTTGTTGTACACTGGACAATGTCCTAAGGCTTTTGAAATGCCCAATCTAACCAAGGTTGCTAATCCTCCAGTTGAGGAATATCACCAAACGGTGTAACTCATGCCCTCACCTTCTCCCATAATTGTACATATCCATGTGGAACCCAAAAATATTGACAGATTTTTTGCAAAGACAATAAGCGGCCTCTACATGGCAACAAAACATCCATAATTCTCACTAGTCCCAATCGAGCCATTCTATTGAATTTTGGCCGCACAACAAGTTTGTTAGGCCATACTAGAAGTTGTGAAGTAGCCAACACCTCACTTGCCATAGAATTCAACTGCAATCATGATCTGAAGGCTTCCATTTAGTGTGTTCCAACACCTTCTTCCATGAGATCATCAAATGACAAAGGAGAGGTGAAGCCACCACTCGAACCTATTGGGAACCATTCACTACATCCCACCATGTAATATCAATCTTGGCATGACCATGCACAAAGTAGTAACATGTTCCCAAGAAATCCATATCATAAATCTGATTTGCTGTTGTATCTGATGCAAAGCTTTGCCCATCCATGGCAATAAATGCAAGAAAAAAGATATCACGCTAATCATAATGGATTGTGCCACTTTGAGCCAAACATGCATAAACCAGCCCTAAGATTTCCAATACACAAACTTATCATTTATCCTTGCAAAAAATCCATGCCAACAAAGCCTGTGAATCAACATCGACTCCAATCGGATAACCCAGTGACGTGTGATGCATCCCCTTTGTATGACTTGTCCATTCCATCCCAAACCAAGAAAATTGCTCTCGATACATCTTATCAAAGTAGATTTCTGCATATTATTATTGTATAACCTTGAAGCTAGACCAAAAGTATCCCAAATAGCCATAGCCTGCTGAACATTATCTCTTTGAGACTTAAGGAGCATAAAAGAATCACTTGCCAATGCCTAGCTGACCATCTGCTCTCCGCTTGGGAGAGTAAGCCCTATAACTTCACTGTCCTCCACTAGCTTATCCAGTCGAAAAAAGATTGGATGTGTAACAATTGCAAATAACAGAGGGCTAAGTGGGCATCCCTGCCTGACCGATCTCGTCAAATGAATGGGTTCAATCACCCTACCATTAATCATAAACCTAGCCACAATACATGTTGGCTAATAGTATAAATCAAAGAAGACATGCGAGGGTCAAATCCCATAGCCTACATAAGTTGTGTAGAAAAGACCAACTAACATGATCATAAGCCTTTTCAATATCTAGTTGAATCATAACCACCTCTTGCCCCGAAGCCCTTGCATAATCAATTCCAATTTGTACATTCAATATATTATGCAAAATATTCTGACCTTTAATAAATCCATATTGCCTTGGATGAATCAAAGTAGGAAGAAATCGTTGTGTAACCTGTTGGCCAAGACCTTTGCAAATATCTTATACATGGTCCCCATCAATGTGATTGGTCTCCATTGACGTAGATTAACCGGGGATGGAGCTTTAGGCAATAAATGTATAAGCCCAATCTTCCAACTCGCACGTATGATACCTGCATTCCACATCTCCTAAAAAATAGAAGCGAGAGGGACCTTCAACTCATCAACATACTTCGTGAAAAGCTCATTGGGGAGCCCATCCCATCTTGGACTTTTCCCTTTAGGCAAATGCTTCAACACATCTTCCACCTCATCCCTCCACAGAAATATCTCTTTCCAATTCATTTGCAGAAACGTCTGATATCGGTGACAAACCAACAAGTGAAACAAAGACTCTCTAGCTACAACAATGACATTAGGAGATATGACCTCTTGCAAACCCAACAAATGGTGATAAAAGTCCGTACACACATCTAGAACACAAGTAGGATCAGTAATCAATACTCTTTGCCTATCTTGCATCTTGACAATATTCTCATGTGCATACTTTTGCTACAAACGAGCAAAGAACGTATGTGACTAACAATTAGAATCCATTAAGGCATTCATTCAAGCCATAAGCTTATACCTCACATATTGATAATTGTGCAATGTTGCAACCTTATAGGACAACCAATCAATAGCTATCTCAATGTCAGGGCAAGAACCGTCCTCTTGAACCGCCTTCTAGGTTCCACAACTTCTTCCTAAAATACGATGCATTATGAATCTTATATTGGCGAGCAAGATTTTGAATATTGAACATACAACACTACCAAGTTGACACCCCAACAAAGATTACATGGCCTCGAAAGTTTTGTAACACCTGCAACATAAACTG
The DNA here is from genome assembly GCF_041138505.1 of Cibotium barometz. Lineage (NCBI taxonomy): Eukaryota > Viridiplantae > Streptophyta > Polypodiopsida > Cyatheales > Cibotiaceae > Cibotium > Cibotium barometz. The sequence goes on from NC_141055.1 coordinate 8,718,512, forward strand.
ATGGAAAACAGTATGCTCCAAGAAAGTTTGGTTAACCTTAAGAGGAGCCTTTCCCAATAATGGCCTATAAGCATCCACAGAATGGCTATGCATCTCCAATACCAAAGAAAAATGATCTGACAAAATATGATTATATTCCACCTGCATGACAATATCTCTGGTGGCAAAAACAAATCATGTTGGCAAATATACATTCGGTCCAGATGAGCTCTTGTACCCATGTACTGTTGAGAGGCATATGTAAATCCTCTCTCATGTGGGTATAACCATGACCACATATCTTGTTACTTGATTGGCAAACACATTCCAGCTGAGCCTCTCCGGCCCATACATAATAGAGTGAGGTGTAGAAGCATGCTTCGGCAATTCACATACATTAAAAATCGCCCGACACAAAGCTAGGCTTAACGTTGCACAAACATGATCAATCGTCCCATAACTAATGACGTTGTGTAACACCATTAGGCACATACAACCCCACAAGCCATAATGTTTCATCCATAAACTCCACTTCCACAACAATGAACTGCCCCCGGACATCCTGCATAACCAATGATGGCTTAAACTGAGATTTCACTGCAATCATAACCCCTGATTGTGTAGTGGGGTGCCCACTATAAAACACATGAAATTCCTTGTAACCATACACTTGTCCAGCCATGGAATGTTGTTTATGCTCCATAGCACAAAACATATCCCATTGACCTTGAAACACAGTATGCCACAATGTGCGATAATTCTTGGACGGTGAACACATAGCTTTTACACTCCAAAGAGCAATCTTCATAATCCATCAAAACAAAAAGCCAATCGATAAGAGGTACCACAATCGGCCTCTCTTTCTTTAAAATATTGCACAGGATCAATGCCTTCTCTCTCCATCTGTTCCCATACTCTTCACACCAAAACATCCACCCGTTTCTTCTCACCTAAAGTACGAGCATCACTTGGTGATGTATCCTGTCTCCACTTGACATCCAGATACTTCTTGTCCTAGGCAAAGACCATAGTCCCTTTTTTATCAAATAGAAGAGGAAAATTTATTTGATTTTCTTTCGTAACTCGAGGTCTCAGATTATACCGAGAGTGTGATACGGGGCCTTGGTTATCGTTCTCTCAAGTCCATCTTGTGGCACCATGACAAAATGATGAAGAGGCACCATGACTAGCACCCACATTTTGATTAACACTAGCGAGCGCCTCAATTCAAACCACAAGCCAAGGTCTATGTTTTGTATTTGCCAAAATTGGTTTACCTTTATCTACCAAAACTTGTTTACCTTTATCTACCAGTTGCTTACTTTGTTTTGCTACTTGTTTGCCCTTCTCTATATTCAAACCAGATCGCAAAACAGGAGCTGATGTGTCCTTATGAGTCAGACCTTGGGACACATTCGGTTGTGGCTAAGCATTCACCTCCTTTGGACACTCTGAAATGAAGTGACATAGGGCTGGAAAATCTTATTAGCTTGTGCAATTCGAAAGTCAAAAGCCACTTCATGGTTCTCTTCCTGAGGTGCATCAAAGAAGCAAGGTATCTTGAAGCATCCGACACTAGCCTCCTTCCCTCCATATTCACCTCCGATCAATCTCTGCCTTTTAGCCTGATCTTCAGGCTCTGGCTCTGGCCCTCCATCCCCAAAATTCTCTGCATCTTCTGTTGAGACGTGTGCCTCTAAAAAATCCATATCTATGGTTCCTTGACTCATTTCCACTAAACACCGAAAATTAATGCTTCCACTAGAAGAAGAAGATTTACGTTTTAGCCCTGCAAACAAAGACTAGAAGATCCACTGCCTAGATGGAAAACCTGTCTACACGAATAGCTCCGAAAGGGGGGTAAAACTCCAAGCACGGCTAGTGGAACCGCTTCAAGCTCACCCATAGAGAAATTAGGGCAAACACAAACACTGTGCAAACTGAAAATCTGTGCACGATCGCAAATTCTCCACTACCCAGATGGAAAATTTATCTACACAAATGGCTCCAAAAGGGGGGTAAAACCACAGCACGACTGCCAACACGACTGGTGGAACCGCTTCAAGCTTTCACCCACAGAGAAATTAGGGCAAACACAAACACTGTGCAAGCTGAAAATCTGTGTGCGGCCGTGATCTCTCTCTCTCCACATACAGTCACAGTCATGGCTTGATCCTTCATCCTTCTTTGTAGATACCCCATCTTGGCACTATGAAGGCTAACAACGACTGCTAACAACCATAGTGCTACACTCATGGTAAAAACTCAAGATTGCCTACTAAACACACCAACTAGATACAAACTTAGTCCACACTATTCCAAAAAGAATAAGCATAAAGTTCTGCTTCATTTATTGGACAACTTGTTTAGCACACAAATGTTACACTCCCATGGAAAGAGCCCTCCGAGCGTAGCCAACTATAATCCCCACAAACATGTCAAACTTCGCCTCTATATCCACGACTTGCACAGCCACCCATGTGGATGCCAACCGAAGCGATCAGACTACACAGTGCATAGAAGCGATCAAACCGTACGGAGTGCATGTCCTCAATGATTTCCAAGGTTTATTAAGTTGAAATGTTTAATTTTTTTAAGAAGATGCTTCCAACCTTAGGAATAACTCTTTAATACCTTTCCTCCAACTAATTAATTGATTTTTTTAAAACTCATTGTAGGCCCCTATTCTAATTATCCATACAATTGTGTGGCCTCTTCTAGGCACAAGACATGGAAGTTAGCTTCACCTTCCGTCCCGGGGCCGTCTTTCTTCCTTTCTCTTCCTCTCCAACACCAAAAAGAAAGACCAAAGCTAAAGCCTGCAATTTAATACTTCGAGGTAACTTCTTAAGCTTAACCTTCGTCGTTAAAAAGAGTTAATGGAATTCTCTTCGTGTTCCATGAGCCATTTAAAAACCAGCCCCTCTAAGCTCAACAAACTCTATTAACTTGCAAACATCCAAGCTTAATTGACGGGAAACTCCTAAGATTGAACTGCAATTTAGTTCTTTGATAGCAATCAATATATCAAATGTGAGCAGTGATAGATGTGTTACTGCTGCCACCAACCGAACTCTCTTCCAGCCTGTAACCTTTCATAAAAGTACTGCAAATCTGGGTAGTGAATGCTGCCACCAACTACAGTGATCTATATCATCTAACTAGCAGAATGTCACCAAAACCAGGCCTATTTTATCTAATAGCAATCAGTATATCAAATGTGAGCAGAGATAGATGTGTTAATGCTGCCACCAACCGAACTCTCTTCCAGCCTGAACCTTCATAAAAGCACTGCAAATCTGGGTAGTGAATGCTGCCACCAACTAAGCTTTTCCCGTTCTGGAATCTGATCCAAGAGAAGGAATGCACAAGCAAGAGCGCGTTTATTCAAGATCAACCACGTATGTAAAGGAAGGTCACTTCAGTAAAATGTGATCCACATTAGACTGGGCAACTATGTCTTCCTATATAAGATGGTCAAGAATGCAAGCCAAGATCAACCACGTATGTAAAGGAAGGTCCCTTCAGTAAAATGTGATCCACATTAGACTGGGCAACTATGTCTTCCTATATAAGATGGTCAAGAATGCAAGCCATGGACCTCTAAATTCGAGCAGAGCTACTGCCAAGTTGCCTTTCAACTTCGAGGATCAGTATTTTCAGTTTGAGACCTTTCTAAAAGGTCCGAATTCACACAGCTTCTCAAACAAACTTGTCTAATTGGCTGAAAAGGAAAGGCCCTTCACAAATTTTTATTTGTACTCGAATCTAAAGGGGGTGACAAAAACCTACCCGGCAGTAGATGTAGCCCAAGGTTCTCTTCAGTCTCACGTGCAACCAAAAAGTTTCGTTGCTTGGATATAATGTAAAGGCAGTGACTTTCACACAGCTTCTCAGTAGGTGACCCAACGCTTGCAAGCAGCACGGAAAGCAAATTTGCTTAAAGGTCATTCCTGCACATCACCTAGAGAACAAGCATGCCAATAAAGAAAGCATTATCTAAGCATCATCCCATTTTAAGAAGACAAGCACGTTACTCCCTCAATAGCTATGATTCATGTCCCCAAAGGTTTTTAAAAAAGCATTCAGAGAACTTGGCGTGGCTTGGCAGAATTACTCAAATAGCAATTTTAAGGTAATGTTTAAATTCCATTTATTGCAAAGCACACCTCTCATACAGACGGGTGCAAATTTGTTATGCAAGTATAATACTGAGGACGCAACCGTCACTAGAATAATCAGAATGAATTTCTTTGAAAAGCCCTACAAAGCTGTGGGGCTGGGTTTTAGGATTTCCAGCTCGATAAAGAATCCTATAACACTGGTACAAAATCCGGCTATCTACACAGGTTATCATCGATTCGAGCTGGGCAATGAAATTAACTATCTTTCTGAACAGAATCAGGCCCAATAACAAGGTGCATTTTTGTGCTTCACCTTCCGAATCGGCCACAGCACATCGGACGATGCGTTGGTAGAAGTTGCCAAGAGCCGTTCTGCAGCTGGATCTACAGTTGCAGCCGACGAGAACTTGGCAAGGCATGCCAGTGCACCAGATTGCTGTGTTCAGGCTTAATGCATTTCCATAAACATTGTTTCAAAGATCAGAGGTCTTAGATTAGCCATTTCTGGTGGCCTGCTTTAATAGAATGTGTTCACAAGCAGATCATATGGTGCCCATAAGCTGTCAAGGGGACACGGTTGTCGAGAATCCAACCGAGTCCACGGCTTCCCTTCTCCGCTCCAGTGAAGAAGGCTGACAGGTCCTGCATGAAGGGGCCTGCAGCTCCCCTTCACGTTGTCCCCACCTAAGCCATGCTGGTTCCACCGGTGCTCTACCGGCTCTACAAAGCCCGCAAACACCAACAAGAACGGTGGCAAGGACCCCAGCTCATAAATCCTTTGTTCTTTCTGAATCTCCATCCACTGCTCAATCTTTCTTGTGCAGTTCTGCTGCCTCCATTTCAACAGATCTATAATCATCACCCCCGTGTTGAAGTAGCAGGGCTTTCTGCCCTCAAAAGTTCTGGAAAGTTCTGCATCCACCCAGAAAGAAGAGGAGAAATACTTTGAGAAATTTGCGTGGCAATACTCAGGAGCCCCAACTGTATGTGACCCTAATCTTGTATTCCACAGCTTGGCGATATCATCTACGACAACCAGATCAGAATCGAGGTAGATCACCCTTTCAACACAAGACTCGAGCAAATCCGCCAGATAGTTGCGAGCATAGTTTAGGGGCTGCTCCAAAGCCTGCCTAACAGACGAAGATATGCGATCCCTCACCAGACTTGCATCAAAGTGGTAGATTCTGAACTTCAGAAATGCGAATGTGGATAGGATAAGAGACCGGAACTCGTTGTCATTTTCAGTGACGAGGAAATGGAAGACGACATTCTCCGGGCATGTGGCATGCTGCAGGATGGAGAACACGGCCGCCATGGATCCCCTCAGATAAGCTCCATCCAGGGTCATGGCGACATGAACAGAAACTGAATCACAAACATAGGCATCCTCGCCGACACTGCTCGCGCATGAAAGGCAGCTGTTCCCGTTGCGCACAGAAGGGGCCTCCTTGAAAACCGAGGAGCCGAAATCATTTTGAGGTGAAATAGGAGACGCAGATTCGTCTCCAGTACTGAATAGTGAAGCAGAAACAGACTTAGTGAAACCAGAGTTTGATGACGAGCTCTTGGCTTCTGCTGGTGCCCAGGAGTGCAAGGAGGGGAGCAGGAGGATCAAAGCCAAGGATACCGAAGCCACACCCCATGCTCTTACAGACCACATCATTTTGTTTGTGCTGCCTTTCAAACCTCGTCTAGCTTTCCTCGTTGAGATGTCATTGGCCCCACAGATGTCGCAGAAGCGAGAACTCAACAAAATGCAGAGAAGAAAGAACAGCTCCTTCAGGTCCGCCAGAGCTCCAGGACTTCTCATCGCAGTTTCCCGTCCGTGCCGCCTTCTACGTGACGACACTATGCCACCTGAACCCACAATGTGAAGGTATGGCCGGTTCTTCCCACATCACGGAGATCAGCACCATGCGGGAGAGAGGTGAAGAAGCAGAATGTGGCCTCGACATCCCTTGCTATGCGTCCCATGCGCAGTGCGGTTAAAGTTCGACATTGGAGCGTCGCAGTGCTCTGCTTGGAAGGGGAAAGACAAGTAGCCTGCACGCAGACATGAAAAGAGAAGCCGAGCTCACAGAGGCTTTTAAAACTTCCGGTATCTCAGCCTCTGCACAGATGGAAAGGAGAGCCTATGCAGAGAAAAATGCGAAGGTTAGAAAGGAGATAAAACTCTACAGCTATTTCAAAAAAAATGAAGGCAGTTCGGTTGCATTGGCTAGGGCGGACCCGTGATGGCTTACGCTGATGGGAAATATGGTTCAACACGTGAAGATGCGAAGGAGAGAGGGGGGACGGCTTGAAAAAGGCGAGGAGAAGAGAAGGTGAAGTGGGAAAGACGGACGCTAGAAGCAGGCCCTGACGGTTACGCAGAAGAGGGAACGGTGAAAATGCGATAAAACGGAACTCGAAAAGGCATGGCGAGATGCATCGATGGAGAGCGAACTACCGAGAAAGCAGAGGGATTCGGGAACTGCTTACCAGGAAAAGCACGATCTGATGCAGAACGGAGGGGCCCGTAGGGTTGCGGAGAAGCGGGCAAGCGAAGGTCAGTGGAGTGGCATGATGGAGGGCGTGTTTGCGAAGCACAGCGAAGGTCTAGGTGTGGCGGAGGGGTCTGACGCAGAAGACTGACAATGCCGTTGCAGGTTGCCTGGTTCACATGTTGAAACGCTTCAGCAGAACTGGAGATGGAGAAAGAGAGGAAAACAGTGCAAAGAAATGCTTGCTGACAATGGCATCAAGGCTCTTTTATCTTTCTGTCGCGAGATCCGACCTCGGTGGTAGCAGCGAAGCCCCGGCGGGCATACTTGCCTTGTTGAAGCGCCGATCTTCGTTTGATAGATGGCTTTGTAGCCTCCCTCCTAACTCTGTGAAGCTATGGCGATGGTGCTGGGGTGCTGCGTCAGAACAGAATTTATCACAATGAGGCAAATATTACAAACACGGGAAGAAGAGACACCCCCCGCCCCCTCCCCCCCTCATCCCCTCTGCTGATTGCTGGGGAAGAAGACGACCCCTGCCAGCTAGGCAGCCACGCGTGCCGCCAAAAGTGTGTGTTTTAGAAAAGAACCTCCCACCCCAGAGTGACGGGTCCCATCTGCAGGAACATGGCCACATATATGAACGACACCTTCCTATTAAAGGTTAAAAAACCATTAATGGAATTTCTTTTGTGTGCACCTATTAGCCACGAAGGCACGTAGAATGCTTGTTTTCCAAGATTCAATATTTCCACGTAGGACCCACGTTAAAATGACGTGGCCCCAGCCCTCTAACGGTATCGAGAAATTTCCGCTTGAACAACGTCTCTCGCCTCCGACGTGTCTCCATTTTTCAAAAACTGCGCTCCGCATTCCACGCTGTAGATCCGCTTACGTGCCGGTAGATGCGCCGGTGGCACGGCCCGTAGTTTGCATGTCCTCACCTGTAAGCGTGCAACCTGCTGCCAGTGCCCTCCAGCCTGTCTACGCCCGGTCACCCTTTCAATTCGTTCTTTACACCTGGCATTAAGAGTAGCTTTCCATGGACCGGTAGATGGGAGGAAAAACATTATATGCTTAGATAATTATTTTTTGTAAAAGGAGATGCGACTCTGTGGTTAAAAGCAAAGGTTTCCAACCTTAGCAAAATACCTTTCTGCAAAATTAATTAATGATTTTGCATTTTTCACTCATCGTAGAGCCCTATTGATACTCCGTTTTGAAGACTGTGAAAACCTTCTTAGGGATTTTCACCCTTTAGATAGCAGGCACGCACGTGTCTCCAATCGGTGGGCTCCATCCGACAAAAGAGTGATCAATCGGACCTCGCCGGACGGAGTGGTATCTCGCACATGATCTCCAAAAAGTCCGACTAGTGGCAAAGAACCTGATGGACATCGTCGCTAGTCGGACGTCATCAGGGATGGATCTCACACATGAAAGTTCAACCGGCTGACCACCGCACCTGTAAACATGCACAAACAAAGTAATCGAGCCTGAGGAGAATCGAACCCCTAAGCAGCCGTGGTATGCCACTCTATGACCAAGAGGCTCCCCTACCCATCCAACCCCCCATAGTTAGTAAAAGTTAAAAAGAGAGCAAACGATTTTAAAAAAACAAAAAATTACCTGATTTGTCTTTGCATCTCCCTTCTCAATCGCAAATGAAAATGACGAAACAAGGTGGCACGTAGATTCCATCCAAGTACTCGTCTCCCCATGTCAACCCTATTGCCAGCACCACCATTTGGATGAGGATCATCTTGTTCATGTGGTTCTACCTCACCACACATCTGCACAAAATTATGTAACACACAACAAGCACCAACCACTTTTGGGGCAAAATGCAATGCGACATTCAACACTCTCAATATGTGCCACCACCTATTCTTTAGGCATTTTCAACTTTCACTCTACCTTTGGACAAATGCCTATCAAACTCTATTTTGGCCTCAAGGATTTGTCCTGCAACTTGCCTGAATGGCTTCACAAGGAAAATAGTGGGATTATACGCCGAGTCAACAACAATATAAGGTCGTATAGTTTGCCCATACAAGTTTACTATTGGAATGTCCAATACCTCAGATACATAACAAGACACATAACAAGAATACAAAAGTAACACATCAATACCATGATTAAATCCTTGCCATTCTTTGCCTAATTTGCTAAGAATCTTTACAATTTCCACTTGCATGTTTAAATAGGTTATTCGCAAATTTGTCTCCTCTTCATGTCTTATCTAAAATATTCTGTCTTCATGAATCATCCTTGCTACTTCAATCTTGCCTAGTTTATCTGACACTACTTTCATCGTTGTCTCCATCGATCAACCAAGAATGTTTATTGAGCATTTCTTCAATTCCTTCACTTTTTGGCCTTTTACACCATCATGGACAATGTGGCCTTTTTTGCTTTTTACTCCAGCTTGATCTATTGTTGCTTTAATGCCTCTGTCCATAATTGGATCCTCCTCCTCATCATCCAGCATCTCTACGGCTACCCTAGTATCAACTCCTGCTTCTACCATTCCATCAGTGTCGATTCATCAAGCCAATGCATTTTGGAGTACTGCCCCATAATGTATCCTACCCTAGTATCAACTCCTGCCTCTACCATTCCATCAGTGTCGATTCATCAAGCCAATGCATTTTGGAGTACTGCCCCATAATGTATCACATTTCTCAAAAAAAGGCCATGATGATGGCTTAGCCCTTGTGGAATTCTGCTTTACCTTTTCAAGGTGTCTATTCTGTTTTTTACTTGGTCTTGGCTTGATGAGCCACTTGTATCTTTGTTCAGCTTGTTTGTGATAACTTTCCAATCCTTCGCTTGAAAGTTTCTTTTGTTGATGTGTGTCCAGACCTCATCATAATGATGTAATAAAGTGTACCTTGTGCTATCACACCATACAATTCTTGTAACCTTAGCCTTCTTTGATGGGGGTCCATCCTTTAGAGATTGAGATGGGTTGGATGGAGCACTTGAGGTCACTCTGGATTGAGTTGCGCTGGATTGAGTCCTAGCATTTGGAGTGGATCTCGGTGGCTGAGATGGCAAGGCTATGGGACTAGTAATTGGGGCTATGGGTGAACTATGTCGAGAAGAAATGCTACATAGATGCAAACTCAATCGGACTTAAGGGCTTGCTTTTAGTAGGAAGTCCTCCCCATGGCGTTGTCAACAAAGACATGAAAGTGTTCGGTCGTGGGTGGTCAAGAGAAAGAGGGACATACTCCTCACAGTCATTCTTATATGGAGAGCTAGTTTTAGTGTTAAACACAGCCCATATAGGTACCTCCTTGCCTTGTTGAGATGACATGCTTCTGCATACATTATCACATAACTTACACTTACATGCTTATGTAATAAGCCAAATTGTACACTTGCATGCATGTTGTCAATCCATAAGAAGTCTATGCATTTACATAGATTTTGCTCACCGCTTATGAACATGCATGTGCACAAGCCCATATGCACTTGCACACGAGCATTTCTATATGCATATAGATTTATGCACATGCATATGCTTCTTCATATGCATTATGCATGCGCATAAGTCCATATACATGTATCAAAAACTTGTGTGCTTATGTAATAAACCCGCCCATATGCATGTGCATAGCAAGGTTTTGCATCTATTTATAAAACAAGAAGTTATCAAAACACAGGAAACAGTCTTCACACATGCATACCTCTGATGATAAATTGATGAACCTCCTTTGCAAAACGCCGAATTTGCCTATATGCTCTCCAAAACGAAGCTCCGTTAACGAAGGCAAACGTGGCTCCGAGAACGAAGAGAAATGCCCCTTGGATGGTGTTATATATGTGGCAACTTGTGATTGGAGGCTATGAATCAGTCGTTCGTCGGACGAAAGAACAATAGGTAAAGTTGATTAGGTCGGTGCGCAGGCTGGCGTTGGCTGAAGGGGATTAAAATATATTTTAACTGGTTTTTTACTGTGTTTCCTTCACGTGTCGGGTCAGTCACAAAAGCTTCATATGCGAAGGCTAAGTTAAGGGCATCAAAATATCTACCTTTCAAAAGAAATGCTTAGATTTGAAAAATTACTAAGGGTGCCCTTCTAAATTATAGGGAAAAAATTGCTAATCCAATTTTTACCCTTCAAAAGAAATATTGTGGCTACCCTTCAAAACCAACGGCTTGATAGGGAAAGCTATTTTGAGTTCCGGAGGTTAATTTTTGGAATACAATTTTAAATGACCACATGCAAAGAGGGAGTCTCTCTTGGGATATTGCACTTAATGTTTTTGTCTTGTGCTTTTATTCATGTTAATGTTTTTGCCTTATGCTTTTTTCCCTTTTTTCCTTTTTAAAAGGACTAGAATTATGTTAGCAGATAAAAAAGATACATAAAGTCTTTTAATCGAAGAAGCTTAACTTCAATATTAAATACTCAAAACTAAAGGGCTTCAAGTCTAAGCTTGTAAAAATAAATAAATAGGTATGCACAAGGTAGCACATATATACAAAGCTCCAAATAATGAACGTCTTCCAAAAATAATAATTTATGTGCTTTCGCCTCAATATTCAGAGAATGTTATGAGAATATATTTTAAGCCCTCTTAAAAATATTACTCTACCTTCTTAGATAATTTAGGGACACCTTGATCGTCTTTGTGTCATGTCAAATTATGTTAATATTGTGGGTGATGCTATTTTAAACATTAATATATTTGGTGCACATTAGCGTATGCTTGCGGGTTCCTATGTTTTGTTGTAGTTGATTTGTATAGGGCAAGGTGATTCCTGGAGTACTTACGCGTGATAAACATGTGTGTCGTGATGGTTTATATGCCTATGGAATAATTGTTTACCAATATATTGTTGGATATTTTATAGATGAAGAGGTCTTGGAAGATTGAGGTGAAAGTGCATAAATTATTATTTTTGGAAGACATTCATTATTTTGGACAAGCTTTGTATATATATGCCAGCTTTTGCACATCCATTTGCTTAAACTTGAAGCATAGACTTGCAAATATTTATTTTTAAAGCTTAAAAGCTTTTCCCTAGCCCCAAGTAATCTAATATTTAAGAGCTCTCTATTTTGGGTAAAGAGAGAGCATTGTGCAAGAAAAAGCAGAAGTTTGTATTTTTGTAGGCTATGGCATATTTTGGCAATTAAATGCTTAAAAATACTTATGTCTAGGGAATAGGCCACACGTGAGGGAGGAAGATTGCACCAATGTTTATGTCGTACAAGAGCTAAGTATTTTTGTGTGTTAATATCTAAAGCTTGGTTTATGTTGAATTTATTGTAATAGCTTAAGTTGAATGGTTGAATAATTATTTTGCTTGAGAGATTATCTTTCGCAAAATCCTAGATGGGGATTCTCATGTCAGCTTTCAGTATATCACCAATTTTATGTCCCTCCAATGATAAGATGGTAGCTGAGCACATCTTCTTCTTCATGTCCAATAAACCTTTTAGAAAAAATAAAGAAGTTTTCAGATCCAAGTGCATATCAATCCTTTTATCCGGGAAAAGAAAGGCATTTCTTTTTTTCCATACCGTGTTTTGAGAAAGTCTGATGTGATGATATTCCACAACTTGGCTGAGTAGCCATTAGCTTCTCTCCTAATAGAATTTATTTCCAGGTAAGAGCAGTAGGGTGAGTCGGCTTGATGCACACATGGAGGAAAGCCAGTACAAAGGAGTTCCATACATAATTTATGAATAGGTGGGTGGACTATGGTTTTGTCCTCTCTTTTGTAGTTAGGACAAAGGCCCCTAATCTTGGCATCACACTGAATGGTCCAGAGGGCTTTGTGGAGGAGAAGTCACATAAGGCAAGAATTTTTAGGGGCTATTCTTTTAGACCAAACATGCTATCTGAACTTCCACTGGTTGTGCTAGTTAATGATCCATCTAGCATTAAGTCTGACATAGAGAGGAGGGAGGAGCAAAGGTAGGAATGGGTAGGAAGTTGGATTGAAAGGATTAGCTAAGGGAGCGAAGGAGAAGGGAACCTCTAACTTGGATGAGGGGAGAGAGGGAAGGATCCCAAATATTAGCTCTATCTTAGATGAGGTCCAGGTCCTGAGTATTTACCATGTAAGCTAGTAGGATTTCCAAACTAGTTAGCCATCTTTTGTGATCAAAATGCCAGATGTCAGACCACGTCCTAATACCTTTCTTAGAAAGAGCATGACCTCTTTTAAACAGGTGAGGTTGGATAAAATTATTCAGAACCAGAGAGAAACATTTGAGTTGAGATGAAAGATTGAAGCTTTGATTTTGAGATTTTCTATCATCCAAAGCTAAGGTTTAATCTTGTTCCAAGCCTAACAGACTACTTTGAGAAGGGGGCTGCCCATGAGCTTTGATTTGAATTGGTCCACAAACCATAGGAAGGAATGGAATATCCTTCCATCTCAAGAACCCTCTGATGGAGTTCAGATGTATACACATGTTTAATAGAATTGCCCAATGCTCCTTGGGGAAGTAGAGGCTTGTAACAATCCATTTGGCTAAAAGTTTGTTTGCCAAATCAATGATGTTAAAGCAATCCCAAACCTCCTTCATCCTTAGGGAGGGTACAATATCTCTAGGCCACTTTGGGAATCTTGTAGCGGTTTAAGTCTCCAACCCATAGAAAATTTCTGCACATAGTGTCAAAAGTCTTAAGATCATTGGTAGAGGGTCTCTAGCAATAAAGGAAGTAGGTGGTTGTTATGAGGAGTTAATTCATGGAATATATATTCTCACGTTTTTTATTATTTATGGATTAGAGTTACTCCATGGAATATATATTCCCACGTTTTTCACTAGTCAAGTTTAGATTGGGATGCCTTTCTAAATCCGAGTGATCGTAGCTTACTTTACGCACACATGGGTGAATCCGTACATGTGTGGGAGTATTGGTTGCATCGCCTTGATGATATGAAGTTTTGTTTGGTTGTTTATATTTTTAATCAATTAATTTATTAATTCATTGGCTTAGTTGATGCAAGTGAAGATCATTGGAGTGGATAATGGAGGTGAGCTAGTGTTGGTCGGGAATATTTTGAGATGATGGATTTTTGAATGTTGACAAATAATATTCGATTTTGTGACAACAAGCGCCATTAATTTATCTAGGGCGTCATTCATGTTTATTGGCAACGTATATATTATTTGGGACATGTGAAAGCCCCCTCTTGTGCATATTTAATTTTTCAAGATATATACACTCTTATATGGTTTTAGACTTGCATATAGTTTAGCTTGCATGCTCAAGAAAGCTACTTTTGAAGAAAAGCTATTTTTGAAGAAGTTGACATATTTGTAAAGTACACTATTTTGAGCCCCAAAAGCTATCCCAAGAAATATATTTAAGTACACCAAGAGGAAGCATGGGCTCACTCTTGTGTGGGGGGAAATTGGACCCAATACTGTGTCTTGAGCAATACTTTATTATATTTGTTCTTGATATTTATATTGTTGCAATCATTAGTTTGCATTCATGTCAACCTCCCACAATATTGGTATTAGAGCCAAGAGTGATTGCAACTAATTGAAAGTGGTGTGAAACGCTAGTGGACAAAGAAGTGGAAGAGATTTTTTTTTTTAATGCAAAGAAATTTAAATTAAGTATCAAAAAAGATACAGCACCCTAAGGTGAACACTGGAGCTTATGGACTTTCCTAAGCAGTAGATCCACAGTAGCTTTAATCTTCCCTCTCTCCCTAGTCCTTGCTAATACAAGACCTTCTACCACTAGATTCCTTGCTCTCCCTATGGAGCCATAGTCACAGCTGGATCCCCTGTGTAGTAAAGCATTCCTAGATTCCCATATCCTGCTTAGTATCAAGCCTCTCAGTGTTTGCCACACTTGATATATGGCAGGGTTCATCCTGCCCTTGCATCCAATGACTGCTTGCTTCCAGTTGACCTTGTCAAGCACTCCACAGTCACTGAGGATTCTGCTGACTGCTACCCACACAGGGTACACCTCCTTGCACTCCCAAAAGGCATGCCTCATAGATTCCTTATGGGTTTTGCACCTGGGACAGTAAGGATTCCCCTGGCTCCACTTGCTGGTTATGCCCCTAACTAGTAGTTTCCTATTCAATATTCTCCACAGGAGTAGGTCCAATCTGCCTGAGCCTGTAGAGCCCCATGTCTGCCTGGCTCTCTGCCTGCAATAATCCACTGTCAGAGTGCAGTTTTCCTTCTTCCAGGCAACAGCTATTCTCATAGCCCATTTTTGTCTAGACACCTTGGGTCTTATGCTTGGGAGGGACCAATACTTGAAGCTAACCCTTGTGGTCACCATTGGGGAGGTGGGCCATTCCCTCCTGATATTGCTCAAAACATGAAGCATCAGTCTTTGCTCTACATTGTTAAGTGCATTCCATCTACCAGCAGGGATCAGCCATTGTTTAGTAGTGGAGCACCAGATGTCCTTGAACTTTGCCAAACCCTTTGCTTCCAGCCTTTTTGCTACTCTGGGGTTAGCTTCCACTGCTGGGACACCATTTTGCATTGCATCTTTGCAAAGCCATATGCTCTGCTCAAGGGATGAGTCAAACCGGGAACCCATCCATACTGCCTCCTTAGTTGTTGCTTTCCAGCTGTTTACTAGCTTCATGGTAAGGGAGGAGTTCCAGCCCTTTAGCTTGTCAGGGTGCATTAGCTTATCAATCCAGCTTGTATTGAGCCATTGGGAGCCTTTAAGTGAGGCCTGCTCAATTCTCCACTTAATGATATGTGCCCAAGGTTGTGGGCTGTCCAGTTTGGGGATCCATTTGTTAAGCAGGCCTTGAGCCTTAGCTATGATATCAGGGATCCCCCAGCCCCCTTCCTCCCTAGGAGAGCAGATCTGCTCCCATGAAATAAAGGACCATGACCTCTTATCTGCAAAACTCCAGAGGAATTCTCTGAACTGCATTGCAAGCTTGTTCCAGTCATTACCTGAGAACTTCAGTAGTGTGGCAACATACACAGGAAGTGCCATGAGGATGTGCCTTAGTGCAATGATTCTGCCAGCCAAGCTGAGTCTTAAATGGGCCCTGGCTTTGATTTTCCCTCTGATTCTATCACTAAACCAGGTAAAACATTGGTGGGGAGTCAGCCCCAGCCCTATAGGGCAGCCCAAATATCTGATAATCTTCCCAGGACCCAAGTCCTTCAGCCCCAAAGAGGCCAAACAGTCAGCCCTATCAGAGAAGCTCAGTTTAACACACTCTGTTTTGTGAGGGGCAATTTTGGAGCCTGACACAGCACAGAAGTTGTCATACATTTGCATCAATCCCTTGATAGATTCTTCACTGCACTGCACTATGTTGCAATTGTCATCTGCAAAGAGTTGAGTGGAGAAGGGTTGACCTTGGGGCAGCATCAGAGGCTTCAAGGTACCCTTCTGGATCAGTTTGTCTACATTTCTCAACAGAGGGTCAGTTGCTAGGGCAAAGAGCAGGGGGGCCAATGGGCACCCTTGTCTCACAGATCTTGCTAGTTTAAAGCCATCAGACACATACCCATTGATTTGAATCTGTGCACATGCATTGCTGAAAAGTGTCCTGACCATTCCAAGAAACTGCATGCCAAAACCCATTTTCTCCACAATTGCTAGTAGGTATTCCCAGCCTACCCTGTCATAAGCCTTCTCTAAATCCATATTGATCATTACATGTTCAACCCCTTGATCAGAAGCCCACTCCATGGCTGTGATTACATTTAAGATGGCTTCATGGATACTCCTCCCCTGAACAAACCCAAACTGCATAGGGTGAACTACTCTAGCCACAGTGGCTTTAATCCTGTATGCCATGGCTTTAGCCATAACCTTGTAAACTGAGTTGAGCATGGTCAAGGGCCTGTAGTTTTTTTATCTCCAACCTGTCACCTCCCTTGGGTATCAGCTTGATCAGCCCTGTGTTAATGTCCTGCGGGATATCACCATTAGCTCTGAATGCATTAAGCAGGTCACACAGATCATCCTTAGCATACTTGATAAGCTCTTGGAGGACTTCTGCCTGGATACCATCAGGACCAGGAGCTTTCTCCTTTTTCATAGAGAGGACAACATGCTCCACCTCATATGAAGAGAAAGGTCTGCCAAGTAAAGCTTGGGTTGCCACAGGGATAGTGCTTTCCACTGGCTCCAAGAACTCCTGGAGTTTGGCCATATAGCTGTCCTCAATACATAAAGGTGAGCCCACAATATTAGAGAGGGTCTGGACAAAGAGTTTATTCACACTTTTTTCATCTGTAACTGTGATCCCATCTGGGCCTCTGACTGCAGCTATAAACTCATTGTCCTTCTTGGCTCTAAGTGTTTTGAAAAATACCCTAGATGGAGTGTCACCTGTTTTGAGCCAATACAAGCCTGTCTGTACTCTTGCTGCATCTGCCCTTTCCATTTCAATGGCCTTAGCTTTATCCTCAAGGGTGTGGAGCAGCGTATTGAGAATGGAATCATCTGAGTTGTGACCACAAGCAAGTCTTATCTTCTCAAGTGCAGTCTCTAGCCCCATTGAGTCTGCTCTCCTTTTCTTGGCTCTTGTCTTACCCGTCTTTTTGGCCAGGTTGATTACTGCCTCCATCCCTTTCTGCCATCTGACAATGGGGTTTGGAACACCAGATACTGCTTGCAGCCAAGCTTTTTCCATCTCCTCACAAAAGGCTACATCCTTCAAGAATGAAACATTGAACTTAAAGGGTGGGGGTCCTTTGCTGACTTTCCTGTCTATTTTACATTTGAGGCTTATGGATACTGGAGTGTGGTCAGAAACTGTGTGGGAGTGTAGCAGCTTCCCCTTAATTTCATGATGGGTCCACGACCCTTGCTCAGAGAGGTACACTCTATCCAATCTTCTTGCAATGAGTCTCTGCAAGGTGTGCCTATTGTTCCATGTTGGGGGCATGCATGGTTCACAACCTTTCAATTCTGCAACATCTCTGATGTCAAACTTCCTGGCCCAATTATCCCATTGGGGGGATGGAGCATCAACTGCTGGTTCAAAGTTCCAGTCACCTGCAAAGCAAATGGGGACATCCCAGTCCAGCTGGTAAAGCAAATCCCACACCAGTCTTCGCTCTGGTTCAGAATTGGGTGCATACACATTAATGAGACCAATCACTTCACCTTCCACATGGACCTTACAAGCAATCATTCTACCACAGGGGGGCCTGATTACCTCCTTAACTCTATGTCTCCTGTTCACTAGTGTCATACAGCCCCCAGTACCTCTGTCTGAGGTGCTTACCATACATTCAAACTGCTTCATGTTAAACAACGTGGAGCCTGTCTTGGTTTCCTATAGGAACAAAAAATCAGGCTTCTCCTGACTGAGCAAGTGCCTGACATAGCCTTGCCTGGCTAGGCTACACATACCCCTTACATTCCAGGAGATTAGTTTTAAGGGTCTTGAGTACATATTATCCATCAGCAAGATTGATACTAACCTCATCCTCTTGACTATCCAAGAGTACAGCAAACTCCCTAGACCTATTACGAGCTGCCTTTTTAATGCTGCCCTTGAGCCTGATTCTGTTGGTGGTGTCATGAAGGGCTTTGCTTGTGCTGCTACTGCCTGCCTTAGTGGTTGTTTTCTTTTGTTTGGCTTGCTGCCAGCCATCATTTTGCTGCGTCTCCACCATCTCCTTATCCTGGTTTGTAGCAGTGACTTTATCCTTGCCTTTGTCTTGAGGAGCTGCTGGGGGAGGGACCTGCGAGCTCTTTAGATTGCGCCTGGGGAAAAGCCTGCTGCTGCTGGTCAGGTTTTTGCTGGGCCTGAGGTGGGACCTTGGGGTTCCACCTCAGGTTTTTGCTGGGCCTGAGGTGGGACCTTGGGGTTCCCTGGGTGAGTTGTCTGCTCATGACATTCCCTTGCAAAGTGGCCTTGCCCTCTACATTTGTAACAAGAGTCTGGGAAGGCTTGGAATCTGACTACAATATCCACTTTATGACCCCCCACCACCAGTGTGAACTGTACCACATCTGGAACCTCAGCCCTTCTGTCCCAGAGAACACAAGCGCTCTTAGCTGACTTACTTTCACGCATGCCTTCCTTATGAGTGTACAGGACCTTCCCCAGAGCTCCTGCCATGACTTTGACTTGGTCCCACGAGTAGTATGGCAGCTCAGGGAACTCAATCCATACAGGGCACTGGTATTGAAGCATCTCTTCTGGTTTGATGGAGGGGGCCCATGGCACAGTATACACCAGGTTGCCTTTAAAAGCTGCAACTGTCCCAAGCACATAGTCCCTGTGGGCTTCAGTCTCCATAATGGCCTGGAAGAAGCCTTTGCCTGCGAAGTGTGACTTACTGAGTCCAGCCCTGCCCCCATACACCTCTGCAAACCATCTTCTGAATTCATCCTCAGAGGGTGGTTTCCCCATAAAATACATGTAAACCCCACAAGACATTGCTTTATGCAGCCCTGCAATTGCCTTCTCCATAGACAGTTCCACCTTGGTCTGGAAGACCTTCTTGCCTTCCCCATTCCTGGTAGATAGCTTCTCCATGTCCTGAGCCATCTCTTGATACAAGGAGGCTTGGGTCTCCTCAGAGATACCCCCATATTGCAGTTTTTCAGCATAGGTCTGCTCCATATTACAGAAGGCCTGAACTAGACATGATCGCTTCCTGCTTGGCGCCACTATGCACTCACTCTCCCGAGCTGTAGCTTCCCGGGTCACCACTCCGCAAAACACAAGGTCAGTTCGGTTGGACTAACCAAGAGGTTGGAGAATGCAGTGCTGCCAATCCTCATCCAACAAGAACACCCTCAGACCTCTGGTGGCGACGCTTCACACTTGTATACAGCGGTGATTTCTGTACCTGTAAATACTGGCTACCCTCACCGGCTCGAAGCTTGCTCCTCGGAAAAGCAATCGCATGAGCTTACTGTTGCATGACCGCCATGATCATTCTCGTTTTATGTACTCTTGTTCAAATCTAGCTTGTAGCTCGTTGTCTGTAAGAGCTTCACCTTTGTTCTCCGGCCCTTGTGTATACCTTATGCTAGAGCCCAAGTGGAAGAGCTTAGCCAAAGGTAAAATTTCAATTACAAAGTATAGAAAGACTATGGTTTTCAAGAAAGACATTCTTTTGTCCATTGGGTTAACAAAAACCCACAATTCTTTTACCAAAGATATCTTTTAAGGTGGAAAACCAATTGTCCGATTTCAAAACCATCTATAAAAACCACCCCAAAAGCTCAAAGTGGTTTTCTTGAATTCAAACCCTCTTCCCGATCAGCCACCGTAGACGTATTTCTCCCATCTCGGCAAGCTTTAAAACCACTATCACCTTACTCTCCAGCTTCAATTCATCACCCTCCTCCTCAACAAGTGGGATGGAAAATTCATCGTAAATTACTTTTTTCATTCACCTACGCACTATGCGATTTGGCTGCCTAAAGCTTTCTTTAAAGCTTTTAAAAATGCTATTAGGCTTTAATATTTCAAAAGCTTATAAAAGCCTTCCTTTATAGCTTTCAAAAACCATTCAAATTCTCCTTTAAAAAAATCTCTCCTCTCAACCCTCATGCAATTTTTTTTCCAATTCTTAGTAATTTCCAAAATTTCAAATTTTATCTTTATCCTTCCATAGCTCATTCGTTTACCTAAAAAATACTATTTTTGAGCCTGAAAATTCCAAAAAAATTACCAAAAAAATCTTTTAAAAAATCTAAATTTTTTGCAAACAACTAACCCAATCAATTCAAGCCTCTTCATCACAAACCCATAGATTCGGGTGTCGATTTCAACCAACCTTTCAATGATAATACTACCAATGAAGATGCAACACCTGAGATGGTGGATTTACAAACTCTCCACTTCCACCACCAACTTTTGAAGATCGTATTCAACTTC
The DNA here is from genome assembly GCF_041138505.1 of Cibotium barometz. Classification (NCBI taxonomy): domain Eukaryota; kingdom Viridiplantae; phylum Streptophyta; class Polypodiopsida; order Cyatheales; family Cibotiaceae; genus Cibotium; species Cibotium barometz. The sequence goes on from NC_141055.1 coordinate 8,738,938, forward strand.
TTGAGTAACGACTTCAAGACGAACAATAAAAGCACCTCATCCTCGAGCAATGACTTGATGGTAATAAAGTTTCTATTCCACATTATAAATATGCACACATCGCCAAAATTATCAAAGCTACTTTCGACACTCAACAAACAAAAAAGGATAGTAAGATTAGCCATCATACTTTCTATTTTATCAAATTTCATGGGGCGAAAAGGATGCTCATCTTGTGCCTTCATGGTTAAGTCAATTGGATGATTTTTTTTTGAGGAGACCTTTTTAGAAAGGGATAAGATCAAATGTGCTTGCCAATGGTTGACTGTGCACATTATTATGGTCGAATGTTCTTCATAAAAGTAGTGACAAACCAACTTCTTGAGTGGAATTTCAATGCAAAGTGAAGTCAAGCTTTTTGCCAGCATAATTTACTCTCAAAGCACGTCGTGCATGGGATACTTTCACTATGTTTGATCATGCGACAATACCACAATACATAGAGAAATTTTGGCAAACTCTACTTCAACTCCGCATGCTTGAAGAAGTACCTGAAGATAAAACTCAACATCATTACAAATTGGGTCTCGAAGAGAATATTCAAGTAGAGGTAAACATGTTCAAACCTACTACACTTGATGAAGCTATTTCTTTAGCCCACGATGCATAATCCAAAAGAGGTTTGCACAAACCATTTCTTTGTTATTATGGTACTCCTACTGGACCAAGTTTTTTAACAATATTAATACAAATAAAAAGCCTTGGGTGGCACCTAGCAATGCACACACAAATCCCAATCAAAATGAAAAAGCCTATTAATGATCAAAGGACTGTCTCTCAACCCAAGCCTATTAGTCACAACACTAATACTATAAAGAAACCTCGCCCTACATGCTACGAGTGCAACCAAAGGCCACTTTGCTACTCGATGTTGAAAGAATATCAAACCACCAATCGCTCAACTTCACAACATCGAAGAGGTACCCAACGATGATGGTGACTACACTCCAAATTAGTCCGAAGACATGCCACATGATGATGGTAACCCCGACCAAAGTGATATGCCAAGTAACCCTATTTCATTTTATTCCTTGCTTAAAGTGAAGGGTAAAATTAATGGTCATGATATTACTGCGTTACATGATGATGGTAGTACACATGATTTTATTTTAGAACATGTTAAGAATTTGCAATTAGAAACACACCCATCACTTTATAAGGCTAAATCTACATTCCAAGGTACACGTGACAATGGTACTAAGGAAAATAGAAAACTAGAGATTATTATTGGTCCATATAAAGAGAAAAGATATTTCTTAATTGTATGATTATTTATGATTTTGTGACAACTAAGGACAATTGCTTATCGCCCCCGCTATTGTTGGGGCATGTTATGAGGAGTTAATTCATGAAATATATATTCCAACGTTTTCTATTATTTATAGATTAGAGTTAATCCATGGAATATATATTCCCATGTTTTTCACTTTTATGAATTCTCCTAGACCGGTTTAGATTGGGTCACCTTTCTAAATCCAGGCATGATTGTAACTTACTTTATGCATACACATGTGAATTCATATATGCGTGGGAGTATTGGTTCTATCGTCTTGATGATACGAAGTTTCGTATAGCTATTTATATTTTAATCAATTAATTTATTAATTGATTCGCTTAGTTGATGCAAGTGCAAATCATTGGACTAGATAATGAAGGCGAGCTGGTGTTGGTTAAGAATATTTTGAGATGACTGATTTTTGAATGTTGACAAATAATATTCGATTTTGTGACAACAAGTGCCATTAATTTATCTTGGGCATCATTCATATTTATTGGCAACGTATTTATTATTTGAGACATGTGAAAGCTCCCTCTTGTGTATATTTGATTTTTCAATATATGTACATTCGTATGGTTTTAGACTCGCATCTATTTTTGAAATAGTTTAGCTTACACACTCTAGAAAGCTATTTTTAAAGCAAGATACTTTTGAAGCAAAGCTATTCTTAAAGAAGTCGAATATTTGTAAAGTACACTATTTGAGCCCCAAAATCTATTCCAAGAAATATATTTAAGTAGACCAAGAGGAAGCATGGGCTCACTCTGTGTGGGGGAAAATTGGACCCAATATTGTGTCTTGATGAGTAATTATTTATTCTATTTGTTCTTGATATTTTATATTGTTACAATCACTAATTTGGTTCATGTCAACCTCCCACAACAATGGTGGAGGGGATAAGAATGTGTTTAAGGACCACTAATCTTCCAACTAGGTTTTTTTGACACCCTTTCCGTCTGTCAAACTTTTGTTGAATCTTTCTAAGCACCCATTGCCATCTTCCAAGAAGTTTGAAGATAGAACTTTCTGGGATAACTTTGCATCCCTGTTCTAGAAGCCAAATAGGGGGTTCTTTGAGTAGAGTTTTGACACCAGTCTTGCTATGGTGGAGCAGATCCAGATGCAAGGCAGAAGATTGGAGAGGCAACTTCAAAAGGAGGAGATGGATTGTTGATCATTGTGGACCATGCTTTTGGTGATATCAGCAAATTGTTGAAGGCAAAGTTGGTTTTCATTGTCACGGAGGTGGATAGTAGATCATTGTGAACCATGCTGTGGAGAGGCAGAAGGTGGACCAGTCTTGTTATGGTTGATAGCAGATCTAGATACAAGGTAGGAGGTGGAGATGAAACTCCAAAAGGAGATGGATTGTTGATTATTGTGGACCATATTGTTGGTGTGATCAGCAAATTGTTGAGGGTAGAGTTAGCCTACATTGTTAGGGAGGTGGATACCTTTGAGAGACCCTGACTTGATAGCATCACCCCCTAGCCACAATAGATCATCACCAGTAAAATGGCAAAAAGGGGAGGAGCAAGAGGGCATCCTTGCCTAATTGATACCTTGAGTCCAAAAGGCTCTGAAAGGTTTTCGTTAATGGGGAAACTCTAGCACGAGCATTACCGAAAAGGGTTTTGTGACAAAGCTTATGAACTGATGACTGAGACCCATGTCATGTGAAAGGACTGAAGAATGAACTCCATTCCAGTCTATCATAGGATTTATCAAAATCAAATTTGAAGAATATAAAGTTTTGATTAGATTTTTAAGCATATTTGAAACCTTCCCATAGAGATATGATGGCATCTAAAATAAATTTGCTCTTGATAAAGCCTTTTTGCTCCTTCGAGCAGATCCATGAGTCCATGTGATAGGCTTTATCAAATTCAATTTTGAATAATATAAAGTCATGATTAATTTTGTAAGCATTTTTGAAACCTTTCCACAGAGCTATGATGGCATTTAAAATAAAATTTCCCTTGGTAAAGCCTTTTTGTTCCTTCCTGATTCGTGAGTCCATGTGAGTAGACAATCTCTTAGCCAGGGATTTGGCATAAATCTTGTAGTTATGCATAACATGGTGAGGGGACCTCCAATTGGCTAAGATACCCTTCTCCTCTCTTTTATGAATCAGTTTTATGACTCCCTCATTGATAGATAGAGGAAGGCCTCCAAACTGAACTGCTTCCTTCCATACTTCCAATGAGGGGTGAAGAAATCACTCCTTAAAGGTTTTGTAAAATTCATTTGGAAGCCCATTTAAGCCCAAGCTCTTTCCATTCTTGAGAGTGTCTATGGTAGTAATAAGCTCTTCTATGTGAAGTCCCCCTCTAATGCGGTAGCTATGGACTTGGGCATGACTTTTTTCCTACATTTGGCTATGTGTGCACATGCCTTGGTCCTTTTTGGAGATCTAATTGGGGGGATTAAATATATTAGTGTAGAATCTATGTGCTTTTTGGAGATTGTTTGCAAGGTTTTTAGCTCTAATTCCATCCTTGTTGAGAAGCATAGAAACTCTCTCCTTTTCATTCTTTTTCTTAAGGATATTGAAGAAATTTTTTGAAGACCTGTCAAATTTACCTACCACCAATCTCTAATGTATAAGTGAAGGCTTGATAACTAATTTCCTCCTCTCGCTTAAGTTCAACTTTGGCTTGAAGTAGCTCATCTTGAAGTTGATCTTTGCCCTTTATGGATTAGTTGCTCCGATTTGTTGACTTACACATACTTCCTATCTCTTCTCTCACCCCTAATTCTAGTGATCTCTCGCTAGGAAAGATTGAGATTCTTTAATAGTAGAATCCCAATCACTAACGAGGTTTTCCCCAAGATGAAGTTGCTCTTTCAAATTTATTTGATGCCACATTTAACATAGGGGAGTTGGAAGATTTTAGGATTAGAGTGAAACTAGCCTACCCTAACCTCGTGGAAGGTCTTATTTAGGGTTACAAGGATGGGTTTGTGGTCTGAGAGAAAGATCCTAGTTACCACTTTAATTCTATAGCTAAGATAGGCATTGAGGAGGCTGTTAGTCATGTAGCACCTATCTAGTCTTGCCTTTCTCACTTAATCACTAGATCTGCCATTTGACCAAGTGACGGAAGAGGATTGATCCAAATTAATAAGATCATTGAGGAGGCTGTTAGTCATGTAGCACCTATCTAGTCTTGCCTTTCTCACTTAATCACTAGATCTGCCATTTGACCAAGTGACGGAAGAGGATTGATCCAAATTAATAAGATCATGAAACCCTTATATGCAAGCCATCTTTTCTTTTGTGTGCCACAGATTTCTCCACCTTTGTGCTCAATCCTATCTTGAATATTTTCCACCATGTTGAAGTCTCCCACTAAAATGATAGGGGAGTCCAAGGAGTCAAGGAAGACCACAAACTTGGTCTAGATTTGGAAGGGCTAGAGACATATAGGGGCCAGAGGCATATAGGGAGACAAATATAATGAAGGAGATGTATATCCATCTATGCTTTGTATCTTTGGTTATGCTTTTGACAAAGTTTCTTGTGTGCCAACACAAGAATGCAGGCCGTAGTAGGAAGAGGAGAAGGAAGTTTTGGAAAACCCTAATTTGCTATATATCTTGCTCATCTCCTCTAACCGCCTTAAGCTTTTATTCATGTTTTGTCTTAGGTTGTTTAATTTGCTTATGTCACGTAGAGCTACGTTTCACTTGGTGCAAAAAAACATATTTTTCAACCAATTAAAATAAACCCAAATCTTAAATCTATTTGGTTTTTGTAACCGAAATCTCTACTCTATACCGGTTTTATATCTAAATATACAAAAAAATCGATCCTTAAAATAAAGAAAACTTAAAATGTCTGATTTTTCTTAATTTTGGCCAGTAAAAGTACATTAGAATGCTATTTTTTGGAGCATTGGTTCCACCTATGGCCTCTTAGGCTTCTTGAGTAACAAAGGAAAAGAAACCATGAAATTCATGTCACACCACTAAAACAGTATGAGATCTTTGATGGTGTAGCTGAGAGATGGCAGTCAAGAATGATCAACTAGGCTAGACGGTGGTGGAACACTCATCTTTCTTGTATTTTCTATGCCATTTCAAACCAAACAAGCAGGGGGGATTATGTGGCTCCTATTCAACCTATGGTTGTAAACATGTATGTGGTGAAATAATATCTCCTTTTCCAAGATCTTTACACACAACCTCAAGGTTTTCTTCAGGTTCTTATGCTTTTGTATGATGTTCTACACAAAAAGTAAAATACTTTGTTTGATAGTTTTTTTTGAAATAAGTACAGAGGATAAGCATCACAACATTTTTGTTGTCTAGTCATCATGAATTACTAATTTTCTCCAATGGCTATGCTAGGAATACGAATGGTTTTCTTCTCCCAAGACCTCAACAAGAGGATCTCTCTATTATCTGAAGGACCGACTTGCAATTTGTCCCTACTGCAATGCTTGCTTCCTGTCTTGGCCATTTTAGCATCATGTTTCATGGGGATTTTTCTCCCTTATCTTAGCCATCTAATGAATCAGTATGTAGAGCAGCCTACTATCACTACCTCTGGACAATTAACCCTTGCCAAAGCTACCATCAAGCAAGGGAAAATCTAAAGTTTAAACCCACAATTAAGAAATCTCGGAGAAACAATCAGACAAAATTAAATGGAAGGAATGTGAGTTCTCTATCTTATGCGATCATCGTAAGAAGAATGACCTCGTAGGAGATACACTACTACATGATAGCCTAATACCGGCGCTTATACCGACGTCATTAAACGGGGTTTAAAAAAGGCCCATCATCGGTATAAATGCCGGTATCTGCGTCGGAACGACGACGTCGGGGGAAAATACCGGCGCTTATACCGGTGTCTATACCGACGTTACACCGGTGCCTATACCGACGAGCATACCGGTGTCTATACCAGCACCTGTACCGGCATATATACCGGGCCCTATACCAGTGTCTATACCGACGCTACACCAGCAGCTATACCGACGAGTATACTGGTGTCTATACCGGCACATATACCGGTAGCTATACCAGCGTCTGTACCGGTACCTATACCGGGGAATATACCGACGCTATAGCAGAAATTTTTTTTAGACAGAATAGTGTTGCCTGGCTGCCTGCAACAATGAACAGGACTCAACAGCAGTAAACAGATAGCACCATTCTGTCTAAAATAGAGCACAAAAGACAACTGTGCTCGTTTTTTTATTTTTCAGATAAACAAGAAATTAAATTAAACATTAATACTCAAGAATCTTTTGATCATATACCAATAGTTTGAAGGTCATCTTACATTATGGTAATGCCTCCCAATTGACGGTCTCTCCTTCTTCTTCAAGCATCTCAAATAAGGCCACAAGGCCATGTTTGTGAGCGTACTTCTCTTCTCGCCTACTTGGTGGGCGATTCATGGCCAACTCCTACACAAACGATTAACAATTACAACTTTTAGAAATCAACATTTAGCCCACATACATACATTTACATAAATAAAATTGCTACAAATACTTACGAATTCATGGCGCATGGTTTCGTAACCACTCCCAAGATGAGAAGCCCCTACTGGTTGGAGTCTTGCCCTTGCCGTCTCTCTTTGTTGTTGAAACCTCTCTGGTGTCTCTGTGAGCTCCTGAGCAATGGCTTCCCACTCCCTGTCATCTAGCCAAATAGGTTTCTCTTTCCCCTCTCTAAATGCATCCCTCGCCTCTGACCTGCGATGCCCCATCAAAATGCGAGCTGTATACTGTATCCACTCATTAGAGACGACATTCATAGGGTCAGATGGCTGAAACTCTTGCTTTATCTTTGTATTTATGTAATTTTTCTTCTCCTTATCTTGCTGATCCCATTTAGTCATGACAGAGTTGTGAAACTGTATAGTGCACAATTATCGAATGCATGTCTTCATTGCCTTCCCTCCACTATTCATTATTGGTGCCCCATCCCTAATTGTGTATATCTTGCTGTTGTCATGGTCATGTGCACCCCAGGGTGGGGAAGGTGAACCTATGGGTGTGCTATCAATAGATGAGAGCGAAGGATGACGCTCACGTGGTGGTGGTGTCACAGCATCTGTGGCACTACCACCACAACAACCTCCCCCTGAAGACCTACTACGTGAACGACGTCTATGTGAAGAGGTGGTAGATCGAGCTGTAAGAGGAGTGGAAGGCTGTGTGGTATGAGGTGTGGGAGCTGCTGTCGTACCTACGGGTGTGGGAACTGGCATCGGGAAGCCAGATGGTGAGGCAGATGTCCCTGCTCCAGAACCCCAATAACTCTAAGCCATGGCTCTTTGCTCTGGAGTCATGGACGAGAGAAAACCATATAACTGCTGGGGACTCATGCCCTGCGGTGTAGGGTTAAATGAGAAATCAGGACTGTACACTACAAGGGATCGGGCTCATACCCACGCTCCTAGCCGCTAAAAATGACATGAAAAAAAGTAGCGGACCCGTGTATCAGCGCGTGTATCATCGCGGCCACAGACATGCGTGTAAAAGCGCGTGTATAGGACTGTTCAGACGCGCTGATACACGGGCGTATACATGCGTTTTGTACAGTTCCAGTTGCATTTAGACGCGCTGATACAAGCGTCTATACACGCGTTTTGTGACTTTAGATGTGCTTATACACGCGTATTTCTCAAGTTTGACGCGTTTATATACGCATTTTTTACAGATTATCCGCATATATACACGCGACTTTTTGCAGTTCTGACGCGTTTATACACGCGAACAGAGAGCAAAAAAAAATCCAGAGAGTGCTATTTGGTCCCTGAATGCTGTTCCAGCATTCCAGCACTCACCCAATAACACTCTCTGGATTTTTTTTTGGGTGCATTAGACCATCCACGAAGAACATATCCACGAGAAAGATTAAGACAAGAACGACATGAATGCATACATTGTCAATACACGATTCAAGATAGACATGAATGCAATACTATCGATTCACGATTCAATATTACTATCAAAATTTCACACATATATACAAGGGAGTCCATATGTCGAAGTAGCCCATGGCTTCAGTTTACAAAAAAAAATATACAACCACATCCTCAATATGGAATGTGATACTATAAGTCTGAGTACTACTCAGACCCAGATGATGACTCGGTGCTCCCTCCATGCTCAAATGAGCTCACATCGATCGAAATGTCCGATGAGTAGTGCTCACGTCCACCCTCTGCAGTGGCGACGGGTGGATCATCATCAGCAGCTTGTGCCTGTTCAAGTAATATATAGTATATAAGTATATATATATGTAATTCAATAAACCAAAATCATTCGTTTAGAGTTTTCAAGTACCTGTCGACCGTATGGTCTCATGGCCATCTCAAACTGTGTGTCCGTAATACGTCCCTCGGCTCTGAAGATGGCCCACGTGTCACGTCTGCTATGCCGGCGAGCATACGCAGTATCGTGGGTTGTGGGCTTCCTCTCCCCGTAACCCGTCGTCGCTGTATCATAATCAACACAATTTGTAAGATTAAAACAATCATAGAATCAATAAATTAAGTAAACAATATTCAAATAAAGTGGCAAGATACTTACGAACTCTGCCTCCCATGACTCGACGTCGCCAGATCCGAAATGCGAAGATCCAATGGTCTCCATCTGGATCCGTCGTGCCTCCACATGCTGCCTGCTCTTCACGCCACCCTCTGCTCGTTTCTTTGCCTCCTTCCACTCGCGTTTGTGCGCAGTGTGGCAGGTTTCTCGGCAGGATAGCCACCCGCAGCTACATTTAGCCCATCATCGTACGCGAGTTTTTCAAGGTGAGATCTTTTATTACTTAAGATCTCCCTTATTCGCGTCCTTCCCCATACATCCGAGAATGTAGCATGTGGGGGATTGGGGTACTGACTATGTACAGCCTCTATCACCTCCCCAACTAATCGGCTATTTTGATCTTTAAATTTAATAAAATAATTTCTATACAAGTTTGATACTACCCCACGCATGTACTCCATTACCTCCCTCCCCCTCGCATCCATCACTATCCCGCCCCTATCCGTCACATCATAGCAGATCACTCCCTCCACCTCTCTCATCTCCTCCTCTTCCGAATTGTCTCCTCTAACTCTTCTCCCTCTATCTCCTCTCTCACCGCGTGCCCTACTACCTCCCCCACCAAAGCACCCGCCGCATCCTCCACTCCCACTCTTCCTACTGCTGCGGGTGGAGTCACGACTGGGGGATTGTCTACGTGACGGTGGCTGCCTGTGAGCCCTGACGTGACGATGGCTCTGAGGGAGTACGTGATGGTGGCTGTGAGCCCTGACGTGACGGTGCTTGGGAGGGTGTGCGTGAGTGTGTCTGGGATGAGGTATGTCTCCTCGGTGGGCGTGGAAGAGGAGAAGCTGCATGCCGTCTCGTCGGACTCGTAGGCATAGACGGTAGTGGAGTGCCCTGGATACTCGCGGTAGGGGTATAGACATCAGGCATGGAAGGAGGGGGATGGGCATACATGTACTCTATAAGCTCAACTGGACCAGGATGGGGCCCAAAATGATTTAGCATCTCCATCAGCCAATTACTGTACGCAAATGGATCGGATGAAGAACCTGGAATATCCATAAAGAATCGGCAAAAATAATCCTCATGTACATCATGGGCTGTCTCTTGACTCACACAAATATCATCATTCAAGTCACCTATCAGCCTGCAAACCATAGAAACAGGAAACACAGTCTCGTGTATACACCCATCCAGAAACGCGTGTATACACCCAGCCACAAACGCGTGTATACACCCGTCCAGAAACGCGTGTATATCCGCGTGAACAGTCTGTGCAAACAGGATACACGCGTTTATACACGCGTTTTTCTACACGACCTGTTCAAAAAAAATTTTGAAAGCGACCGACCTTCGACAATGTGTCCTTATAGAAGACCCACTGTCGCCCCTGTCAGAATCGTTCACCCAAAATCGCAACCACAGAAGCAAAAGGACGGAGACAAACCCAAAAAGCAAAGACAAAATAGCATAAACAAATCTGAGAACAAATCTGAGGAAGGAGACAAGGCAAAGGACAAACTGACTCACCTCTGAAAAAGTGAGTCTTCTTTCTTGGTCGGTTTCCTTCACCCATGTTGTATGCTCCTTCTCTGCTCCCTCCTTGCGTTATTAGTGTCTGTTGGAAGAGGCGAAAACGAAAGAGGGCAAATATGTTAGTTCAAAATGTTTATTTGTGGAAGGCGGGCTATTTTTAGTTTAAACAGTTGGTCGCGTATAGAAACGCGTGTATTTTTTGCGTGTATGATTAATTAGCCGTGTTTATACACGTAATTTTTAGGAAGTACCCACGTTAATACACACGATTTTTAGGAAATAGCCGCGTTAATACACGCAATTTTTGGAAAATAGCCGCGTTTATACACGCGATTTGTATACTTTCATTAAAAACATTGGCATGATTTTGTGTTTTCTGGTTTGTACATAGGATGTCATCAACCTCCTCAAGCAGTTCTGGGGAAGATGAGACAATGCGTCATTGTAATCGCGATGTGTGGTTGGGACAACGGATCAAATGTATGTGTAATCGATGGGACGCATAAGGAGGCTCGACATTGTCCCACTTGTGGTGAAGCAAGGTATAGAACAGATGTTTTTTGATGTACCTCGTAAAGTCTTGCAACACTTTCCTATAATTCCTCGCATCAAACACATGTTTAAGTGCAAATCCATAGCAGATCTCATGTCATGGCATTCCTCACATCGATCGGATGATGGCATGTGGAGAATTCCTGCAGACACTCTTGCTTGGAAGCATATTGAAGATGAGTGGCCCAGCTTTAAAATAGAGACCAGAAACTTGAGACTTGGCCTAGGTATGGATGGAGTGAATCCATTTGGTTTCAAAAGCACCGCATACAGCGTGTGGCCAGTTGTGTTGGTGAATTACAACCTTCCACCATCAATGGCGATCAAGAAGGGACATCTTATGTTATCCCTTCTAATTCCAGGGAAACATAAAGTCAAGCATATGGATGTTTATCTCGAACCATTGATTGATGAGTTGGAAGAACTATGGAGAGGTGTTGCGGTGGTGGACATTAGTAGGTCTCCCTCCTCTCGACACTTCGACTTAAAAGCAGTGTTGATGTGGACAATGCATGACTTTCCAGGATACAGCGATTGTTCTGGTAAGAATTCTAATTACCTCCCTACTCTAATATTATTGGCTATATTAATTATAAATATTGACTTTATTATTCTAACTTTTATTTATATTTTAACACGTTTGAAAACATTGGGTAAACATACATGTCCTGTTTGTGGCCCTTCGTTAGTACATGAGTATGCTGACGGTTTGTGTAAGACCATATTCGATAATCATCATCGATTTCTCCCCTCAGATCATCCTAAATATGTTGCTAGTAAGAGTAACATTCCTCCACAAACACTTCGTGCAAAAGATTGGAAGCGTATTTGGGAGTCTACAAATATTCTTCCTCCAGATGGCATGAACAGGTATAGTAATGTTTTTCAATCTTGTTTTGTGTAGTCTCTAATTGGATTAAAGTGGGAGGTAGATTCGTGACAAAGTCCGTCGAAATATCTTGGAAAGGATCCTCAGGAATTGGCTTTATAATACTCCTTTTCTTAGTATTATAAACTTTTCTTCTTGAGTTGATCGTTCTTTTATTGTGTTCTAGGTACATGCTTAAATCCATGTGCCGATCATGGATTTTAATTTATTGTTGCAAAGCATATCCCTACCAAGAATCTTGCAAGTGGCTTGGGATTCATCCACGTGAGAGAGATGTGGGGCTTGATTCACCAGCGTCCTCTCGGAGGTGATCTAACTCTTTGTTTTCTTATGGAAATTTGTCTCTTTGAAGGTTGAGGGAGTATGTGGTAGTTAGCATAAAGGTTATCACCTTGGTGATAATATATCTTGGTGGAGGTTTGCAAGGATGTAGCATAGGGTTGCTAAAAAGGATGGGTGATATCCATGTACGATTAAGTTGACAAATGCCATAAGAATATGAGTGTGTGTACTATAAAAAAAAAAGGGGGTAGAAAGGATGTCCTAAGATTGCCATTTTGACAGTCCAGTGTAGACCATAAGATTAAGCCTATATCTGGAATACGACCAATGTTTAGGTAGTCTGCCGATAAAATCATCTTGGGGGCATCGACTCTCTTGGTGGACATGAAAGATAAGAATAAAAGAATGCCATTAGATTGTAATAGTCGTAATATGTTTACAATTTAAAAAAATATCCTTTACCTAGGATAGATCTCATTGATCAATTTTGTGGAGCGAGATACTTCTTAAAGATTAATCTAAGAACATGATAACATAGGATTAGTAATGATGCATATAAGATTGGTTTTATATTTAGTTATGGGCATTATTAGTTCTTAGTGTCGCTCTTTGATCTCACTTTTAATGTGTTAGCACCAACTTTTGAGTAGATGATGGATGATATCTTTCATTTGCGATAGTTTTTCCAACTAGCATCTTAGTTTTTATAGTAAGACGCTGAAGGAGCATGGTTGACACTTGAGAGGTCATATTCACCAAAGAAAGTACATGTGACTTCTTTAAACAAGAGTTTCTCTATATTTCATTCTTATCGATGGTCTCCGTATTGAGTGTCGGATCTTAAAGACCATCACTCAAGTCTAATTTATTCTTAGATTTATAAACTTCTTTTAGGCCTAAATAAAGAATTATGGCAAGATCACCTTGTCTCCTTTAAGTCATTCTAAAGGGTTGGAGAAGGGCAAGAACAATAAGTATAAGCCCAGATAAGTGTTTTAAGGAATTGAAACATGAGGTTACTATAAAACACTTAATCTCCAAGTTGTGGATCCAAATAAGTCATTTATGGTTGAAACATATGTCATTGATTATGCGATTGCAAACAGCTCTGAATTCTAAGATGGCAAGGAGTAGGTTTTGAGAGTAAAAAACTAAATGATCCACAATTCAAATGGCCTACACATGAAAAGGAGGTTTATGTTGTGATCCATGCATTAAATAAGTGGAGACATTATTTGTATAGATCAAATTTTGTGGTATATGTGGATAACTCTTCTCTTATAACTTAATTTGCAATTCCTCTTAATTGAGGAATATAAAAACTCATTGGTCAACTGTGAAATGATCTAATAACAAAAAAATTAGCTATAAAACAATTCTACAACACACAGTAGTGAAGATACTCCTCTTGACAGCTAGTGTTTAGGAGATTTGAGCACCACATTGGCCATTGTTGCAATGCCCAATACTAGGAACCTTGAAGGGTACTTAGTACTAAATTGAAATGTTTTAAGGTGAGGGGTGTAGCTATGAATCCAAGTCTGCGTCTTAGGACTCCAATGATTGCCAAGCCAAAATTCTAACTTCCCATATAATGCTGAAATTTGAAGCCTTTAAAGGGCATCAAAGTCCTTCAAACCTTTTACAAAAAGCCTCTTAGAAAATAGGGTTGCAAAAGAAGGCCACTGTTTTTTGGAAATTTGAAAGTACAACTCACACACACTAGATGCAAAGAGGGAGATTTGAACCCATCACCTAAGGACTCTCAAACTCACGAAAGGGCGAGTGGAAAAATACCACTATTTTTAAATTTTCTCTAAATTTTAGACAAACATATATATTCTGAAGGTCAACCAAGTTTATGGCCTTGAAATTGAAGGTTAATCCAAATTTCAGCCCTGCCCCAGAAATATTTAAAGATCATAGTCTGTAGGCTCTAGACAGAGGTGCAGTCACACAGTTGCAGATGACGTCAAAAACACGACACATGAAAATCACGTGACGGCATGCTAATTCAGTAGTACGTCAGGGAGACCTCTATGAGCTACGTGGAAGCGTTGCATTGGTCAGGTAGAACAAGCAACTATGATATCAAAATGCACTAGAATTTCAGATTTCCGGAAACTTCGATGATCTCCCACCAAAACAAGTCTTCTACTGCCAGTGGGTGCAATTGTAACCCTTGGAGATCATCTTCCGAGAAAGCTTGCAGTTTGCTGCTGCTTCTGATACAGCAGCAAGCTACACACAGAAGACTCTCTCTCTCTCTCTCTCTCCGCGCATGTTCAGATTTGTGCATCCCAGCAACCCTCGTCTCTGCACAAAAGTTCCAGCTGCACAGCTCCGATCCATGGCTGCCTCCTCGACAATCTTCTTTCATCCCATCCATCCGGCTAGCTGAATAGTCCCCCTTTCAGAAACTGCTGCAACTCTGGCAGATCCTTCGAGAATTTCGACTTTAATGGTCCCCAATCTTGCTCGATCGGACTCAGGTATATTGTACTCAGTGTAGTAATTATTCATCTTCCATAGACCTTCATAGTGCTCCTCTGCGTACTCATGCCAAAGACGTTACGTTGCAGCTTGCAGCTATGTCTGCTCGCTGATGTGAGAATTGTCCACGACAAAAATTACTGTTTTTGCTTGCGATTCAGATCATGTGTCGCTGCCGCGTTCTTTATTTTTGCGCCTATCCCCAATAGAGCTGGTGCGTCCGGTTAGTGCTACTTATTTGCCATGGCTGGCTATGGTGGCAGCAGACTGCGGCGGAAATGCGCCTTAGCTATCTTCTATCAACGTCTCTTGATTTCTTATCGTTCCAGTCTGCTGCTCTGGCTCGAAATCATGTGTTTTATCATTATCTTTCGATGCGTTCGATGTCCTTTGATCTGTTAGATCAAATCACTTCTGTCTGCGATTTTTTTTTCTTTCTTTCTTCCAGTTCTGGCTTGGAATCATTGTGAAGCTTACAACTATTTAGTCGAAAACACTCATAATTGTAGCTTTTCAAATCGTAAATTTTATCAGACTGTTTCAATTTTTCTGTTTCAAGTTATATCAGAAGTCGCGGTAAGGACTCCAAAGGTGAATACCTGGTAAGCAGCACGCTGTCATGAAACAACAGGTCTTCTTTTCTGTTGGACATCGGCATAATCTTCCTTTCATTATTGTGAATCTTAGCTTTTTTTATGAGAACGTGTCTGATATGTTCATTTTGATTTCTCGACTGCCAGTGCTTGATCGGATCACCGATGGTTCTAGACTCGCTACCTGGCTATATATTAACAATCTAATTCTCAAGCTTTTCAGGAGAGCTGCACAAACTACGGTCTTGATAAGGCAGTGATTTATTCAAGATTCAGATATCAAAGAGCAGATAATTTGTGCTCCGTTTTAAGTTTGGAAGACGAAACGCTAGTTTGTTAGCACGTTCAATGCATTGAACCTCAGCTCCATGCAGAAAGCAGGTTGCAATTGGCTCTGTAGATAAACAACTTAAATCTTTACAGTACTTGCTCGATTCTGTAGCAACTTTAATCTAATTTATTGTCGATGTCGATGGATCAGACACTTTTTATTGCTGCAATCCCTTCTTACTTGTTCAAGAGCTTTTGATTATCGGAGTGTTCCAAATGTTTCTCCTCGGAAAGACTCTAATGAGCGTGTCTTACTGCAAGGAGCAAACAGATTCAAAAGAAAGGTTCTAGTCGATGGTGCGATCGAGCTTTACGATTTTCTGGATCAAAGAATGATTATTTACGCGCTTGATCGACAAAGATTCGCCATGGCTATAATCATTCCCACAGAAGTTATATGAGCTTAATTACAGGTGAATACGTTACCGTTTTGTGCTATTCCACACCCCCGTTTGAAAGAACTTTCTTTTCTTTACAAAGTATCATCTGAAAAGCTGAAGGCTCGAGCAAAACTAATCATCTTTTAGCTCGAGTTCTACGTGCAATTCGCCTAATTCGCTGATTCTACACTGTTTTCTACCCAGACAGAGGCATCTATTTCTTCCAGTGATATATGGAAAGCTGCAACACAGAGTAAGATCAGCAACCGTCGAGATAACGACACGAAAACAAGAGAATTTCTTTGTCCCATTTCTCATAGTAGCAAGCAAATCCGTTTGCGAATTACGCACCTCGACTGACTTATTAACACGGTAAATAGCAGCATAAATTAGCTCCGTTTGGGAGTTGATCAAGTTGCTCCGTTTGGAAGTTGATCAAGTTGTGCATGATGTGCACTAGCAGCTGGTCCCGCTAAACAGCTTCGCGTCCAATTAGTCCCAGCTCTTACAAGGCGGATCAAAATGGTAATTTCTCAGCAGTTTGTTTACGACCAAGGTCAATTAGAAATACACTGCAGAGCTTGCGAGCCTGATCTAAGAACGCTTGTGTCCGAGGTGAATGAGATGAAGCTAGCCAATGCTTGTCTAAAGGAACGCCTGCGAGCCTGGGCATTGCAGTGCGAACGCAATGCGCCAGACGCTGATGAAGGGCATAATTTGCTGTGGGGAAATGCATCACATGTTTCTCGGTGCTCACTTGAGTCAGGTCTGAATCGAGCCGGCGAAACTGTACGTCTATCAAGAAAAGCCAGATCAAAGCGCAGAGAAGCTGCTGTACCACAACACAGGTTGACAGAAACCACACCAAAGCTGCAGACTAATGGCGCCATAAATTCTAGTGAAGCCTTGGACTTGCAGAAACAACTGGCAGAAATGACAGAGCAGTACCGATCTTTAGCTCAGAAATACAATGAGATGGTAGGGCGGTTGCAGGACTCTCATAATGCTCTTTACTGTTCTTCAAAGCAGACACTTGACCTTGAGAAGACCAACATGGAGCTCCTCCAGCTGAACGAGACGATGAAGACCGGACATTCCAGTAATGAAGAAAATACCATGCAAAATCTAGCAGCCTTGTTCTCCACACCACCGAGACCTTCCGCAGCTAGGACGTGGGAAGGGAACCATCTCTCATCACCAGCAATGAGTACTACAACACGGAAAAATATTGGTCAAGTGGACAGTGAAGTTTATGTGCTGAATGCTTCAAAGCCTAACAATGTGATGGATGGGGCTTTGCCTTCTGGTTATGCCGCAGCTGCTCCATGTGATCAAGCCATTATGCCAATGCCGAATGTCACGGTCGATGAGGTTCTGCTGTCTCCTGATTATGTACCTGCATACAACCAACCACTTATCATGTCAATGCCTTATATTCATGTCATCAGGCAGAATGGGGTTGTAGTGCCCTGTAACCATATTGGAGCTTCATATGGTGGGGTTCTTCCTTCTCACTGTGATGCGGCATGCGAAACCCTTGATGTTTTTCCCCACAATTCATCCGTTCCTCAAGCTGCTACAACTGAGTTATCGCCTACTAATGTAATGTTTGTTGAGAGAACCCCTAAGAAGAAGCAACCTAGCAAGCAATGGTTTCCCCCTGCAATGGCCTCACCACCAGATGATCATCATAGCTTGAAGAACAGGAATTTGACGCCGAATGATTTTCCAGGAATCAACAAATTAGCAAGTGCCGGCGGCCAAGCGTTCACAAATGTAGGTATGAGCTCACCAATAGCCTGCGCATCTTCCATCAATGTCCCTAAGATTATTTCAATTCGTGCAAATGGACCTTGTGGTGGGCATCCTGATAGTGCATCAGCTGGAAAAATTCAAGGAGTAGAAGGCAATGCAGCGTCTGTGCTTTCGCCCGTTGATCATAATAAGCCAGGGCATCATCGCCGTTATACGCCGCCCGTGAAAAACGACGTAAGCTTATTAACCGGATGCAACAGTTCCAGATTTCTAATGTAGTGCAGCATGTAGCTGGAAGTTTACAGAGTTTGTGATCTGGGTTGATGCAATTGCTGATTTGAACAGGCTAACATGCACTCATGTAGAACAGCTAGAGCGTCGCGCCGAAGCGCGATTTCTCTAACACGAATCTGACTACATGCTTTGTTAATTATAGACACTACAGACATTATGTGTCCCTGACAGTGCTGCTAAGTGTCGGCTTTTGCTCTGGCAGGTTCAAAAAGAGGTGAAGAAGGTTGCGGTGGGCGATAATGTGGAGTGTATGGCTTTTCCACAGGGTATGTACAAGACAGAGATGTGCAACAAGTGGGTGATGAATAAAGGGGACTGCCCCTATGGGAAGCGGTGCCAGTTTGCTCACGGATCGCATGAGCTGCGCCCAGTGCTGCGGCACCCCAGTTACAAGACTATGCTCTGCCGGATGGTTGCTGCCGGAGAGCCCTGCCCCTACGAGCACCGTTGTCACTTCCGCCATGTCCTCTATCCAAAAGAAGCCGCTGCTCTCAACCGCGATCTGTTCATCATGAACTCACATGCCTAATGAGGACCACTTCCATATACAGCAGTTATTAACCGCCAGCTAATCTAACTAGGCCGATATATCATTGATGTTTCTAAAGTCCAGAACCAGATAATCTATCAATTCCAATGCTTCTACGACTGATGCTTCCTTCTACTGTAAGAATGTGCACCATTATCATGAGATTGATAAAGTTACTAGCTGTCTACGGTAGTTGTTTTCAGCCCCCTCACGTTTGCTCACGTTTGGCTCTTTCGTGATCATTAATTGTAAGAGCTTGACTAATGATTATAGCAGCAGGCGACAAATATATGTTTGCAGAAATTTGCAAAAAGATGTTAGTAGAATTTTGCAAAAGAACAAGCTAATCAAAGTGGTGAAGGTGTCTGCCTGAGACCACAAGCGCCTACGAATTGGCACCTATGGGCGGTAGAAAATCGATAATTAGGGGAGGATCTTGGGCCTAAGGCAGGTTGAATATATATATGTACGCATATAAGCAAACTAATCAGAAGTTGTTTGCCTACTTTGAAACCCAATCCATTTTATCATTAATCGTGTGCGTATTGTGTATGTGTCTGGGGAATGTACTATGAAGAAATTCTATGTATCAAGTGTGTTCAAGGAGTATTTTAAAGATCTTTTATACTTAGTTACTTTTGTGAATAAAATGATACTTTTTTCATAAACGTGTGGTTTTTTTCCTAAAATTGGTTTCAAAACTCCCTCTTGTAAATGTAATTCTATAAGTTTTTTAAATTAATATACCCCTCCTGATGAACTCACGTGTTTATTTTTAGGTGAAGCCCCAGGGTATGTGTGAATATTAAAGCTTGATAACCCCTTAAGGAGACACACCTTTTGAAATGAATTAGTATTGGTATTGCATGAAGTTAAAATGTAAGTTGCAAGACAACATCAAAGCACAACTAGCAATGAAAATCACAACTAATACAAAGAAGTGCCACATAGAAACCTTTGAGAAGGTAGTAGAAAATGAGATGTCAATGTTGATAAATTGGAGACTAGACCTTCCACCATCTAGTAAACAATATAAGTTAGTACTTACTCATTTTAATAGGTGTCATCACCTCTTTCTCACATGTTATAGATGTCAATACTTACAAAGTATAATAATGGTTTCCCCTAGCATATCAACATGAAGATATAAAAAGTTGTGTAAGCACATCATTAAACCATGGGCATAATAATGGTGTCCCCTAGCATATCAACATGAAGATATAAAAAGTTGTGTGCGCACATCATTAAACCATGGGCAATGATATTTACCTTCCAAAAATTGGGCTATTCTACATGAAATTTTTTAGATTTTTTTTCATCACCCAAAATTATTGACTTCAAATGGGTTATGAATATTAAATCTTCAAAAATACACGACATATTAGCACATAAGATATAATTTTTGAGAATTTTTCTCAAGGTTTCTACACTTCCACATCGATGGAAATAATACATTGGCCAATCCATCTATATTTATACCATGACAATATGATCTTATTTTTTACTTAAGTGCATATAGTTGGGGAAATAGCAATGCTAGGAAAACAAAAACCGCTTCTTGCTTCGATGCACATAAGGTAACTTTTTTTCAAAAAGTAATCCCAACTTTTATGAGCTTCTTGTGGGAAGGTAAAGTGAGTTTCATGTGACTTTTCTAAGTAAAGATGAGCTTCTTGTTTCTACTCTTATTTGTTGCCATATATATAGGCAGTGATGTGTGTGAACACACTTAGGACCGCCGGGGTACTTTTTCTCTCTTTAGAAGGTTTTTTTCCCCGGCTTGTATATACGCCCATCATTCTAGGGCTAACTTATCTTTTGTACATTGATATAATCTAATACTTTGTGTTGTGTGCATTCTTGCTTCTTCTTCTCCAAGCTTTGTGTGCTTTCTTACAACCCTAATTCCAACAATTGGTATCAGAGCAGGCATCGGTTCCCAGGGCTACGTCGCCAGCACCCTCTGACTCACGTTCTCTGATTGAGGTGAGCTCTCACGAGCGCTTGCAGGTCCCTATACTCTGCAAATAAGCCCATAGAGCTTTGCGTTCTTAGAATTCGCATCTGAGGTCGTTTCGGGCTCTGTTTTTACATTACAAGTTCTGTACAGGTACTTTGTACAGAAATTTCGATAGTGCAGTTTTCTGCAAAACAAGCATATGTATTCTATTGTGGACCGTGCTACATAGCACGAGTTGTTTTCTGCTCAGTCTTTGCTTCATTACAGGTAGCTTTTGCATCAGTTTTAGTCAGTGGCCATGGTGGCTGATAACAGCAATGATGTATTTCGCATGTTATCTGCCTGCTCTGATGATGACAAATTGGATGGAGATAGCAACTACCCACTTTGGGCATACATGATGCAGCATGTTTTGGTTGCAAAAGGAGTGCGGAACAATGTGCAATGTATGGATGTACGTCCAGGTTCTATGGATGTAGGATCTGTTGAGGATGTTGCAAGTTCTAGCAGTTCTACTGTTGCTACTGTTTTACCCACTGCTGAACAAGCTCGTTGGGATGGTAAAGATGTGTAGGCTCATGCCTTGATTGCACTTTCTGTCAAACGTAACATCACCCCACATATTCGTTCAGCTAAAACAGCAAAACAGGCTTGGGATATTCTAGCTGGTTTATATGCAAGTCGTAACGAGGCAAAAATCTCTTACCTGCATAAAGAGCTAGAATTGAAGATTATGCAGGAAGATGATGACATGAATGTTTTTCTTACTGAGATTAAAGATCTCAAGGAACAGTTGATTTCTACAGGTGAGATTATTCCTGATCATTCTCTTGTACAGACTGTTCTTGATGCTTTACCTAAGTCATATCAGACTTTTGCTTCGACGTGGAGACTTGTTACTGAGGACAGACCTAATGTTGTCAAGTATGATACTTTAGTCAACAAGCTCTTGCAAGAAGCGCAGTCCAGGTAACATAGGGCTAGGCAGCAGGCAGTTGATCAAGCATTTGTTAGTGCCCAGCAGAGAAGAAGTGGTAAGGCATCCCCTTCCACCACTGTTTCTTCTCCTATTAATAGGTCTGCAACTTCTTCTCCTTCCATAGGTAGCAACAATAGGTCTGAGAAGGCTCTTGATAAAGGTAAGAAAAAGATCAGGTGCAACTATTGTAAAGCAACTGATCATATCATTAAGAATTGCCCTAAACTAAAGGCTAAAGAGGCAAAGAAGAAAGAGTCAAATGCAGCCAGAATAGCGGATGCTTCTACAAATGCAGATTCTGCAAATGTTATGCAGGATACAGAATGGGCGTTTAGCGTGTATTGCCAATATGATCCATCTGTACATGATGCATGTTTGGCAGTTTCTGTTGACTCTGATGTATAGTATTTTGACAGTGGTGTGCTACAAAGCACATTACCTCGCATCGTGAAATGTTCACTTGTCTTTAGGCTGTCCCCCTAATGGGAATACTGTCACATGTGCCAATAATGCTTCTTACCCAGTGAAGGACATTGGTAAAATTATGCTTACTGCTACAAATGGCAGCGCTTTCACACTTTTAGATGCTTTGTATGTGCCAGGGATAAAGAAGAATCTATTGTTTGTCTCTGGGCTTGCTAGACTTGGACTTGTAGTCAAATTTGTGGATGACAAATGTATTGTTCATGATTTGACTCTGGTGATACGATTATTATATCTGGCACCTTGTTTCGTGGGCTGTATAGGCTCAATTCTTATGACAAGTGTGTGGAAGATTCAGCAAATGCAGTTTCTGATGAAAAGGCAGTTTTAGATGCAAAACTATGGCATGCTCGTTTTGGTCCTCTGAACTTTGCTAGTTTGTTGCGTTTGCAGAAATTTGATATGGTTGCTTCATTGCCCCCTCTTGAGGCACCATTGAAACATGTTTGTGAAGGGTGTATTTTGGACAAAATGCAGCGTTCTGCATTTCCAAAGGATGGTTCTGTGTGGGCCACTCGCAAATTACAACTTGTACATAGTGATATATGTAGGCCTATGCAAACTCCGTCATTTAGTAAACACTTGTACTTTGTGACTTTCATTGATGATTACTCAAGGCATGCATGGGTATATCCACTGAAGGCAAAGTCCGAAGTGTTTTTGTGCTTCAAACAGTTTTTGCTTATGGTTGAAAATGTATCCAATTGTACTGTGGGCACCCTTCGTTCTGATCGAGGGGGGGAGTACATGTCTAAAGAGTTTGATGCATTTTTGGCTAGTCGTGGGATAAAACACCAATGTACAGTGCCGTATACCCCTCAACAAAATGGTGTTACTGAGAGGAAAAATAGGTCACGTATGGAGATTGCACGATGTATGGTCAAGAGCCAAGCTTTGCGACATGCGTTTTGGCTTCAGGCTGTCATGTGTGTTCCATATGTACTCAACAGGTGTCCCACTAAGGCCTTACAGTACTCCAAACGAAGCTTGGCATGGCAGGAAGCCTTCTATTGGTCACTTGCGTGTCTTTGGTTGCTTGGCCTATGCTTTAGTGCCTGTGCAACAACGTAAAAAATTGGATAATAAGGCTATCAAATGCATTTTTCTTGGTAACAGTGCTGAGAGCAAGGGTTACAAATTGTATCATCCACAGTCAAAGCGTATCTTGATTAGTCGAGATGTTTTTGTGGAAGATACTGTGCAGCCTCTGTTATCATGTACCAAAGAGACAGGTGTGAGCTCACGAGATGTATTTGATACGTTGTTGCCTCTTCATCTATCCGCAATCGGCTGAGTCGCCTTGGCATTAGACAGCGCTCGGAGGCCTTTGATTATACCTTCACACGGCTTTTTGGAGCAGAGGGCCCCCATGAGCCAGCACCCATTCGAGTTCATGTAGTGATACCTCCGGCCTGCGGGGAGGAGGCACTAGACTCAGCGGTGGCCTTCTCGTTCCCTCTATGTGGACCTTGTGATCGGGAGTGGACTCTAGAGCTCGCTCTCAGCACTTTGAAGACTCAGGCAGTTGAGTTTTCTCACCACATGAGCGATCTGGAGGTGACAGATGTGATAGGCCGACTTTGGGAGTTGGCTCATTTTTTCTTGGATGCCGAGTGGTATGATGTTATAGTGTGGTGGTGTTACAATTCAAGTTTTTGAGTCAATCTTTACGTTTTCTATTTTTGTGATTTTTAAATTTCACACATTAAAAATAGTAAATTGGGCCTTAAATTTAATGAATTAGGTAAAACAAACCTTAAAATTGGTCTCTAGACATAGGTTTTACCCCAATTTGGACTCCTTATACGAAGAAATTTGGTTAAAAACAACAATTTGGGGTAGGATTTGCAAACCAAATTAATTTTTGTGTTTTGCACATTTTTTGTGTTTTTACATTAGTGCTAATTATTTAGATTAACCTAACTTAATCAACCTATAATTTGGCCGCACAAAGGCCTTTCTCTTGTGGTTAGAAATCGCATTAGCACAACCATTACAAGTCTTTAGCAATTTGTACTGTATTGTGTGGTAAAATGTTCAATTAACAAAGCGCATAGTCTAAGGAAAGCTACACTTTCCCCTTTCAAAAAACTTTGTGTGTTTCCCCAAGAACAATTTTGACTCCTTTGTTATTCCTTAGACAATTCACACATCTTACGATGAAGATAATGTCCACATAGATAGCATCTATGTGATCTATAGTGTCTATGTACTATTAGAAATCAAAAGTAACGTGCAAAAAATGAGAGTGGCACAACCTGAGTAGATACATACCTATCTACATGTCTACATTGGGCACCACTCTAGGTGCCTGCTGGCATAGTACTTGTTTAATGTTTCTTTGCTTTAGAGAAATGCTTGCATGAAGACTATGTGAATATCAAGAACTCCAATGTATTCTATTGTATGCAGATGTTTTCCCTTCAACATGTGTGGAATGGCAGCCTCTAGAATGTTTTACAGGGACCTTCGAAGCATGTCATGTTGATCTAGGTAGGCTTATGTATGCTGGGGAAACAAGTTCCGAACTTGCAAATAGAGGAGTATTTTTCATTGCTGCAACATATGTTGTGCCACAGAGAGGAAGGTTTGGAGCACTTGAGCCAATTTCTCCTCCTGCACTAAATAGCCCGGAATGGCCCATTCCAGACCCCACCACAATGGAGAGCTTTCAGCGCAGGATTTTCCATGACATTCAGTCAAGCCTAAAGGCTGCATATGGATCCCACAGGATAAGTGTATCTCTTTTCATGCCTTTACATGTGTTTATTGCTATTTTCAAAGCAAGCAAGTTCCATCGCACCCCAACAATGTGGATAAGCAAAGATGGGGCCTTTGACGCTCTAGATACATTTCTAAAAGGCGATTGGACCACCAAGGTGGCAGAACATAAGGGCGATGTAATAAAGTGCTCAGCGGTAATGTCAATGGTAAGATGCAGGTATCAAATAGGGAAGCAAAATCTAACTATGGTGTACCCTATTAGAAGGTGGAAATGCTCGCATGGTGAATGGGAGGCTTTGGACTCTGATCTCTATGCTAGGGAGGAGGTAGAACTTCATATTGAAGTTCACCTAGGAGAGGAGCATACAGTGGTAGTTAATGATGATTGGAATGTTGCTCAGTTGAGAGATCGTATTGTCATGTTCTTTAATGTAAGGAACCAATTCAAGTTTGTTGTTTCTAATCGACCCATGCGTCAAAGGTCAGAGAAACATACACTCTGTGTGTCATTGGAGCCCCCCTAGGGTCCTTAGCTTGAAAGACTGTTAAGTTGCAGACTTAGGTAACATTTTGAGTGATTTTGGGTGATAATTTGTAGCGGTGTACTTTTGAATACAAAATTATTGATTGCACCATAGTCTCAATGTCCTCTGTATTTCACTACAATTTGGATTTTAATTTTGTT
This sequence comes from Cibotium barometz, assembly GCF_041138505.1. Taxonomy (NCBI): domain Eukaryota; kingdom Viridiplantae; phylum Streptophyta; class Polypodiopsida; order Cyatheales; family Cibotiaceae; genus Cibotium; species Cibotium barometz. The sequence continues at coordinate 8,764,240 of NC_141055.1, forward strand.
AATTTAAAATTTTTAAGTATGTTCTATAAATTTATTAAATGTTATAGTGGAATGCTTTATAAGAATAGGTTTTGCTCTATAAAGCTCATTTCATTCTTAAGATCTTGCAGTTTCTATTTCCCTTCAATATCCTGCCATGGCTTCAAGCTCTAACTCGCTACGCGCAAAACTTGAGAAAATTGGACTCTCAGCAGGTGCAGGTGAGAACATCACCATTTTTGAGGGGGTGATTGATATGCAAAAAACTATAGACCTTCATGCAGAGGCTTTTCAAGAGCAGGTCCAGTACATGAATGATGTAGTGACACAATATGTCGTGCAATTGCCTGAATCCACCACTAAATGGGTTCCAGTGGACTTAATCAGGCATCTGTACCATGGTGACAAGTCGTTCCGATTCAGGCTCAACCGATTTTTGAAAGGGCTTACATCTAGCAATTATAGGGTCGAAGATAATGACACCGTTTATGAATTGCAGGTTGGTAATGTAGGCACCACCTTCCTTTCATGGGATATGACGTTAGCACTATTTCTGCAAGAAGCCAGGGATACATAAAAAAAAGAAGGGAAAGGCAGTGAGTAAAGAAGTAGCTCTTGTGAAGGAATCCAAAGGCGAGGTGGAAGAGGTTTTCTCAGAAGAAGCTGAAGCGTCCATGGCCTTGGTGCTTCTCCAACAAGGGTCAACTGAGAATGAAGAGCCTCATCGTGACCTCGAAGGGGATAAAATTGTGGAAGAGATCCCTGAGTTGGATGTAACCACTTTGAATCCCATCATCATGGATAACAAGGAATTTCTTTTCCTTGATGACATTTGTAAATCCTTGGGGTTAAGGGAGGATGAGGCCCTAAGCATATTAGCAATTGGGTCTGGTTTCTGCAAAGAAGACACACTTGAGCAACAGACTGCAGGTGTACAGATTGATTTTGATGACCATGATCTTACCAAAGCACTAGCATTCCAAGGTTATGATACAGAACGTACAATTGAGGAAACTGTTTCCAATGCTCTTGTTGCTATAGAAAATGTAGCAGCAGAGTATGAAAGTGTCCCTCAAGAAGCATTTCAACCACATAAGCGCTTGCATGTAGATACATCAGTTGAGCAGCGTGGAAGCAGTATAGACATATGCAACCCACGCATTAGCCAATGTGATGATGACATTGAGGTGGGGTTAAATCAAAGTTGTGCCTTCATATTTATAAGTGAGTTATTACTAACACCTGATTTTTTTCTCTTATAGAAAGCTTATATTTTTGACAAGTTTGCTGCACGTGGAGGTGGAGTTCGTGTGCAATCCGATGGACGAGACACCTCCCTGATTCATTACCTTCCTAGCCTCTCTCCATCATTTATTTGAGTAATCCATTTAGAGTACTCTGAGGAGGCACAAGCAGAGCTCATCAAGTGTAAAGCTCTAAGTGGGGTTCTCACCGAAGATGGGCTAGCAAATAATGCAAACAAATGTATACTTATTAGCAGGGAGGCACCTATGTATACATTTGCAGGCAATAATTCATATTTTGTGTGACTATTGTACCCCTCGTAATTTGAGAGAAGGTGTCTTGCTTTGGACCCACCCATGCATATTTTGTTTGGATTATCCCAACCCGGTCTTGACTTTTTAGTATCCTTAGTTAACTTTACAGCACCACCATGAAGCCCCACGCTTGAAAGGACATCTTCCAGCTTACAGATGCATTCGTTGCGAAGATGTTCAGGCTCCATATTCCATGCATAATTGATATGTAACTTCAGTAATTTGTCCATTATGCGTAACCTAGCATGAAGCGTGCAAATATGAACACGGGAAAGTGGAATCTCTAATATAGGGCTCCATGAGATATCTTCTTGATCACAATTAGGCGGACAATTGGTATTACAATTCATGATGCCATTAACCCACTGCATAGGTTTCTTTGGATCTTTGTTTTGCGTTGTACTCATTGAAGTTGGTTGTACATTTTTCTTGCCCTTTGCATGAGATTTGGTCGTCTTGGTGGCTGCAACCTTGCCTGAAGCTTTGCCGCGATCAATATACTCTGATTTTGAATGGCAGCAATAAATACATGGAAAAAAAGTATTCGATCCTAGCTTGCATCCCAGCATACACTTCAATGTCTTTAAATCACCTGCCATGTGCCACTCAACTGTAAATGTTCCTACATCTTCCACATGCAAAGTTTCTCCTTTTGATTGCAATGATATGACATTTGGGATGTCTGTTCGGGTAAGGTACCATCGCAATGTATCATTCGTCTCCTGTGGAAGCTCAAATGCTGACAACCACCATATATTCTTTTCTGATTGCACTCCATAGTAATCTTTTTGCTGAGATTGACTTCCCTTGTTGGAATTTGAGGCTTGTGCACTACAGTCAAGAAGATTATCATCCTGTTCCAAATTTCCTTTGATAGCCCTGTTCATAAGTGTTAGGCTGACTCTTTCTAATTTTTATCCTTTTACAAAGATTTAACACAAACACAGCCTGACCTTGGCACTCCTCAATGCTTAGACCATAATAAGAAATCATAGCTCTTTGAAGGGTCCTTAAATCAATAAAGACATTGTTGTACTTATTGTATTCAAATACCTTTGTAGTACATACATGCAGAGCATCCTCCACATGACGGTAGCCACCTAACATGGTCGCAATTTCTGAGTTTGCACTTTTTCTTGCCATGGTTACACTGTATGGAGTTGATAGCATGGGTCGAAGAAAACCTTTAGCACGATGACGTAGTGTAAACACCCTGTAAATGGCTTCATATCCCTTCCTACTGACACCAGCACTATCACATGCATCCATAATCTGTATGGGGCTTACCATATTTTACAGCTCTCCAGAAATTTTGTTTCGGATTTGCTTAGATATTTTGCATGTGGGATCTTCTAGCAGCTTATATATGTCTGATAACTTAACATGTTTCAATATGCCTGCTCTACATTCCTCAGCACCACCTTCATATCCCATCATATCCCCAGCAATATCTCTACATGGAACATAAATACAAAATAACATCAATATGTTTCACAAAACAGAAAGGCCTGCAAAACAATGGCAAGAATAGAAGTTACCTTGTTGCTCGTACACGTCGTTTTCTTGCTCCACTTAGGGTTGCCAAGGTTTCTAGGGACTAACGCTTTCTTTTCCGTTGTCGAAAGCCTACTGGAAGCTTCTTCAAGCTTGCAAGGTGTCGTTGCTTGTTTTGTGCATCTTGTTTGGCTGCATTCACCTTGTCCCATTCAATATCAAAGGCCTGCTTAAGCAACAAGTTGTTCTTTTGGAGCTCCTGATTCTGAGTTTTCAAGTTGTTCACCACTTCTTCAAGCCTATCAATGTCCTTCTTGTGTTGCTGCTGCAACTCAAGCCATAAGCCTCAGAAATGCAGTCTTGAATGTGATTCCTGAGCTGCAACAAAAGAAAGCCTCCTACAATAGCCAAATAGACCATTAGCTCCATCACCTACATAACTAAGAAATGTAGTGATATTAACAAAATGAGGTGGAGCATTGGTGAGCGGGTCAATAGGGTATATGAATCCATTCGTCCAGAGGTCAATACATTTTCGCCCTTGTGATCGAAGAGTACCCAATGGCACATCGGTCACACCACTTGATTTTGTGCTGTGGATGGTAGCATACTCAGCAGCCAAATCTACATGTAGCCTGAACTTTGGTGCTCTGTTAGATATATCTTCAAGTGGCATTTTCTTTAGGGTTAGGCAATGCTAAAAAGAGCTTCTTGTAGAACACAATGCAAGAGTGAGGATAGGGTATTCTGAGGAGAGTGCAATGAAGTTTTGTTGTAAAAAATATTAGAAGGTCATAGATCTTCTGATTAGGTAATAGGAGAAAGGACAAGGAAGATGGCAAGAGGCATAGAAAATGGTAGATTGAGGTTGCGCAGCATAATACAGTAGAGAGAGAGAGAGAGAGATGTAGATTGCAGACAGAAGTAGGGGATATGTATGGTAAACAATGCAAGAATGGAAAATGGTAAGCTCTGAAGCTACGGAGGTTGACAGAGGGATTTTTTGCACTTCAATGGGGGAAAGACATGAGAGAGAGAGAGAGAGAGAGAGAGAGAGAGAGAGAGCAGAAAATGATAAAAAGATGAGGCATGGAGGATGAGAGAGTGTGAGATATCTACATTTGGAAGTGCAGAGGTTATGGAAACTTACTAATCAGAGATGCAGAGCCATGGCACACCCAAATGTGAGAAAGGGGAAGAGAAAGAGAGTGGTAGAGAAACGAGGGCGTCTTACAGAGAGAATGTAGAGAGAGAAAACGTGGAGGGAAGAGAGGAGGGAAGGCTTTTCAGCCATTTTGAATTTGGGGAAACCAAAAAGTTACCCCCATTTTAGCTCAAGCAAATATATATTTGAAAAAATAGAAATTCAAATAATGATTGCATAAAGATCCCCTTGTCAGGCCTAGTCAAAGTATGCTTAGAGTCCTTAAGCAAAAGTACTTAAAAACATAATATGGCAGCTTAAAGGGCCCCCATAGACCTCAACCTTCTCCTAATGTAATGATGCTCTTATAAACGCACGCACACACACACACACACACACACACACACACACAAAATAGATATAAACTCCCCCAAATTACTCTTCCTCTAAGTTCACATATAGATACTCGTTAGAGAAAAGAGAAAAACGAGAGAGAAAAATAACCATAAAAAAATAAAATTAAGATAAGCCTTACCTCTTTCGAACCCCAGTCACATCAAAGAAGCAAGAGGGAGGGACAATGGATGGAAGTGCCACTCTGATACCAATATAACATCACCATAGCCTCCACCATAGTCAAGAAGGGCATGAAGCTCTAGTCACCACCCAACCACATAGAGAATAGTGTAGATAACACCACACTCTCGAACACTTATAGGGGCTTGTCTGTCCATAAGCCTGCCTAGCCGATCGCCCAAATGCTACGACTTGGGTGACCTCACCCCTAGACCCTAGTTGCACCCCCACTGACCGCACTCTAGCGTTCAGACTTTGCAACTACTTGAGCTCCCACAGCTACAAGCTACGTGATACAAAACTTCAAAACTAACCTGCTACAAGCTACGTGATACAAAACTTCAAAACTAACCTGCTACAAGCTACGTGATACAAAACTTCAAAACTAACCTGATTTTTCAGACACCATTGTCTCCATGGCAGCTTCCTTGTTGTGAGATGATGTAGACTCTAAAGGTCTTCATATTACTAAAATCTCCATTTTCAGCTTTGTAGGCAGCTTTATGATCTCTCCAATCACCAATAGCATAATCTCTCTGCAAATGAAACACTAATGATAATGAGTGTTTAATTTTGTCATAATAAAATATGCCAAATCATACAATATGCTTAATCAAATGAACTCTCACAAAGACTATTATGCATAGATATCCACCACAATCAAGAGTCCATCCTAGCTCTAATACCATGTTGAGAATCCTAATATGGGATTAATCATGATGGAGTGCATAGATTAAGCATGATAACTAAGGTCGGTTGAACCACACCAAGAACTCCATGGCTAGAGAGAGAGAGAGAGAGAGAGAGAGTAGTACACTCAACAATACTCTATTGCATATGCATCTTGTTACACCATATAATGAAAGGCTTCTAATATAGATAGCCTCTAGCCTAATCTTTCTTAGACATCATCATGCCATGTGGCAATCCCTTTTCCACATTCTTTTATGTGGCTCTTACCATTCACAATATCTAGCACTTTTAGAGTGCTTTCCTACACACACATAAACCACAAAATATGCAAAGAAATCTCTTGGATGTCAAAGAACATTGAGTGAAGTTTTTGAGAATTTGAGATCTTCTAAGGCACGATAGGCATGATGTTATTCAATGCCTTAGTAGTGGTTTGTGTTGTATTGCAAGTGGAACTTATGGTTTAGTGCTTCCAAATGGAACACTAGCGCTATATGTTTCCTTTGTCGTAGTTCTTAGGGAAAATACAAGTTACGCTTCATGTTTCCCTTATCATAGTTCTTAGGGAAGTCACAGGCATAGTACACATAAACACTTGTTTACAGCTTCTTGGTTAGGGCCGCGTGCTTGTGAGAATTATGGAGGGAAATGCTTGGTGGAATCATACATGTTTCCTTGCATAAGGATTATTTCAGTCAAGTATAGAAGTGTAATTAAATTTAATGTGATAACTTTATAGGTACTCATGCACACATATTACTTGAAGGGACCTCCATAGGAAGCCTCATTTAGCACTGTTGCTTCCAAATCAAGTAAAAGCCCCGGGTAGGATAGCTAATCAAAGAGCTAGCCGACTTCCTTACTTTTTCCTTGCTTTTTCAGTTTAATATACAAGTGGAGTACATTATTCTTGTGCACTCTTTCTTACATGTTCCTTGCTTGTCCAGTTTAATAAAAAAGGAGTACATTATTCTTGTGCACTCTTCCTTACATGTTCCTTGCTCGTCCAATTTAATTAAGTATTACTTAACTGTGTTATGCAAGAATTCCTTCCTATTGTTCTGTCCTGTGACTCCTATGGATATACTTTTTAAGACTGAACCACCATATCCTCTTAGTGTTTATGGGCAAACTGACCTGCTATTACTACAAGTACACTAAAAATTTGGCACACCCGATGAGACACTTTTACTAGTGAGAGTTCCTAGATTTCTTTTTATAAGTTTACATTAAGCATTCTATGTATGCCCCATACTCATTCTCATGTCAATCAAGTCGGTCTAATATGAAGTCCTCTCTCTCTCCCCCTTTACAGTTGTAGGAGACTAAACAACTTTATACCACCCCAAAATCATCCACCCCTTCCCATGGCACATACAAATATAGAAAATCCTACTAGAAACAACCAGGGTGGAAATCCACTTGCTCTAGAGCCATTGACCACTATGCTAGTCCGGGTCAATGTCAAGCTTTCCACTTTTAGAGGTTTTTCCATGGAAGACATGGATGACCATGTTCAACACTTCTTGGCCATGGAAGACATGGATGACCATGTTGACACTTCTTGGGGATTGAATTGAGGTACTCTTCTCCTCCACATTGGCAGGCTCTGCTGACAAATGGATCACTTTGCAGATTGGCCCACCATGAGGGACAACTTTCTTAGGATGTTCTAACCAAGCAACTATGAAGACCTCATTCAACAAGAATGGGGAAAGTTGAAGCTCTTGCCTTGGGAAAGTGTAACAAAGCTCATGACACAAACCATCATGTTGGTGGCGCGCCTATGAGCATACCCGGGGGACTTTATGGTGCATCAATAGTGGGTGATGGAGGCTTTACCTAGGACAACCCAACAAAAGATCTGACAAAGTAGACGAGCCACCACCTTGCTAAAATTTTAGGAGTTGTTGGCACAAGCATCCAAGCTTGCCAATGCCGTCCAAAAATTCAAGAAGGTGTCAATTTTTTAGAAGAGGAAGTGAGCATATGCCCATGTTCCCATGTTGCTTTAGTGATTAATAATGAGAAGACATGGAAAGCATTGGGCAAAAGTTGTCATGTAGCTTGTACAATTGTTTCATGTGTTCGTGTTGGATTAAAAAAAGAAGTTTTTCTATATGGCTTGCCTTTCTTTTAAGTGCGATTGAGAATTTTAAATTTTAAAAATTAGGGTTTTTTTTCTAGATTATAATGCCATTTTTGGCCCTATAAGTACCTATAAGAACTCATTCTCGCTTTCCTCTCTCTCTCTCTCTCTCTCTCTATATATATATATAAGAAAAATTACACATTAATTTTTGCACCATCACCATGGCATGAACCAAACAAACTACAAGGAAAGATCCATAACCAATAAGGCAAAAGAAGAGGTGGTGACACAAGAGGCTAGGCTAGTGCGAAGGCGAAGCACATGCACGCACAAGGCTTAAAAGCAACGTCAAAATGGCTTACACCAGCTAGTAGAAAAGGGTCCAAGAGGCCATAGAAAGGGGTAATCCATAGTGACAAGGACACAAACAAGAGAGATACCCACAGGACACCGAAACCGATGAGAAAACCCTCCTCCTTGGCTTGGCCAAGATATGCCATTAATGCTCAATCACCATGGGAGTAAAACATTACCAAGAAATGTTTGGTCCCTTCCCACCCCACAATAACGTGTGATTATATAGAGCAACAGAGGGGGAGATATGGGGAGGATAAGCATGGCGATCACAAGCATCACCCGTAAGCAGAAAAATCCCAAGAAGTTCTACCGACCACGAGTCACAAGGACCCCAACGTGCACCCTATCACATCAACATAAGCAAAGGAATCGCGGCCCTGTATAAGATCCGACACTACCAAAAGAGGACCAATCTCCTCATTCCGTAGACCTCCTTTGTGCGCACAGTGCACGCTTAAAGCTATCTAAGAAGTTGTAGAAGTTTACCTTGTCAGCTTGTTTGAAGACACTAAGCTGTGTGTAATCCACGCAAAGTGAGTAACCATCTTGATGAAGGATATGCAGCTGTGCTAGCACGACGATTAAGAGGTGAGCAAAATATTTAGTACTTCTTTGTATTGACTTTTTACGAGATGCGTGAAAGTCTCTTATTCTATAGTAATGAATATGATTCAAAATTTATAGACTTCCGTCTAAAACAAAGTGCCTAAAAGATAGGTGTATGTGATTGGCTCTCACAAAATACACCAGCAAACCATAACATTGTACAAAATATGTGTGCAAGATTTGGCCCTAGTCTATGATTGTTTGATTAGCTATAAAGTTCCTCAAAGTTAAATTTTTTTGAGACAGTTAAATATCTGAAAATTTTCGTTAAGACCTAAATTTTGGAGTTATAATTGCTTTTTGAGCTTAAGATGGATTGTATTATACCATTGATATGTTTGTGAAGCAATGTGCATCCAAAAACTTCGAAAGCAATGAGAAATTAGCTAATTAAAGTCTTTGATCCAAATATAGCCCAAACAGCTTTACATTATGAATGTAATTTGGCCTATGAATTCTTATGGAATTGAAAAGCCTAGAGGTAACAAATTGGATCCCAAAAAATCTCAATTTTCCTTCACTATGTATCTCATGATATGAAAAAAGAGAACCTTTGATTTTCACTATCCAAGTATTCCAAAGAGATCCATATAGTTGGTCAATAATGAGGACATAAAAATGTCCACGAACACTTTTCTATCCTATTACCAACCGAGTGTTAAGAGCCAAAATGAGGAAAATCATGCTTCAAGGAATGAAGATTCAATACCTCCATCTGAAAGTGAATGGCAAACGTGAAACCAAAGGTCATCCATGATTCTTTTTGAGAAGCCTATTAAAGTTTAGCTAGATTTTCCTATGCAAAAGAATATTGAACGTGAAAAAGCAGTGATTAGTCCTAAAGTCAGCATCGTATCCGAGGGAACTTGGGTATCCTTGGGACAACCCACACTCACCTTCCTAGATACATTAATGTGATAGATGCTAGGGAGGATACATGGAAATATGAAATTATTTCACTATTCTCATTAAAGAGATTAACGTAGAACGGGAGTTTCAAGTTACTCGTGATGACCCCTTGATGAAATCATCTTGGATAGCTTTTGGGTAAGTAGCTTTCAGTACTCTATTGACTAATCAATGTGAGTTGTCACCTTATAACACCCAGTGATTACATTTACACTACTCTTCCACAAAGAGGAGCCAAAAATGAAATCTTTACCAAATTAACCCATGGAGTTTGAAACCCTAGCGCTTGAACTTTATCCTACTCTAAATCTTCAAAGATTTAATGTTGGATTTAAACCATTTGATGTACACACACTTCAAGGTCAACTTTATCCATTGCATGAACATAATGTAATGACCCTTAAACTATGGTAACCTGCACTACAATATCATCCTGAATGGATTCCCTTAAACTATGGCAATTGTTAGGTCAACCTGAACTACAAGATCATCCTAAATGGATTCCCTTTACACAAGACATGAATATGCCATGTTTGGAACCTACACTACAATATCATCCTGAATGGATTCCCTTAAACTATGGCAATTGTTAGGTCAACCTGAACTACAAGATCATCCTGAATGGATTCCCTTTACACAAGACATGAATATGCCATGTTTAGAATACTTTGAACATACAATCTACATACAAACTAACACCCTTAACTGTAAGTTTTTTGTGATTGAGTTTGTTTAGAAACAAACTTAGTTCTGGAATGGGAATGAATAATTACTACCAATTCTAAACCATGCTTCATTAGCAATACAATCACTTTGATATACATATATATATATATATATATATATATATATATATATATATATATATATATATATATGTATGTATGTATGTATGTATGTATGTACACACACACACACACACACACACGTGTACACACAATATAAAAGTAAAGGGATCTATAAATGCATGTATATACATGTACATGCAAGTATGTATGTGTGTATGTGTGAACCAAGAAGGTTCTCTAAATGGATCCACATGTAAAGAAATCAAGAAACGTTCTAAAAAGCCACGCAGCTATCTCCGCCAGCCTTCTGGCCATCAATTGTCAGCATTGGCAGCACATGCATTGAGAGACAAAATTCTAGCCCGACTGTAGTTCTCATGATGCCGTATCTCACATTTAAGGTCATGCAACTATTACAGAGTTTTGACGACGACAATCACAAATGCAACAGCATAATATAATGTAGATCAAAGGAATCTAGAACATGACACCTCCAATCATGACGATAGTCTCTCTCTCTCTCCCTCTCTCTCTCTCTCACACTCACACACACACACACACACATGGCATCGTCACATCTCACCTTTCCTACCATCATGTAGTATAATGAGAATGTTAAAGCACCAAGTCTTTGCTTTATAATTCACGAACGGCATCCTAAGAAGATGCTTCAAGAAGTTATTGAAATCTCCACCACCTTCCCCACCGTGTTACAGGGTCAAAGTCCCAGATACGAGGCCATGGATTGAACCCCTGCACGTTGTAGCAGAGGACGTGTGCTATGTAATCAGTTGGACTCTTCACGTATTAATATTCGTAATGCATATTAATAATATTTAAGGCTGGGTAATGTGCAATAAACCTCACAAATGCCATACAAAACAATCCAACTACTAAGAGACACATTTATCTCCCTCCCTCAACAATGTAAATTGAAACTGGCCTTGTACCTTCTGTGCTATGATTCAAACCAAATCAGGGCAATACTTGCAACAACTAAGATAGGAACTTACATTAGCTTTCCTCAACTGAACACACCAACTTCCATACACCATCACTCCCATTTCTGGGAAATCCTCAATTAACTCATCCTAATGTTCTCAAAGAAACCATATACTTGTGACGTATAAGTTGTGATACAAAGTCCAGAATAATCAGTATTACTTAGCATGCTCCAAAGTATATGTTGCTGCTGTAAAACGTATAATATGCCGAGTCAAAACAAGGTCACATATAACCATCACAACTGCGAACAAGCTTATGGAATCATCATTTTTCCTGACTCAGTATCATCAAGCCCCCCATATAACCCTCTGCTTGGGATCAAGCTCCCTCACCCATAGTTCTCTTAGAGGTACTGATATAAAGCACTGTAAAAGAACGAACATAAACTTCAGTTAGATAACCATACACAACACAAACCTTTGTTCCCAACAAAAGCGTACTCACCTTCAAAAGCACTCACTCACCTGGAAAAGCAAACACTAGCCATACTTTAAGTCTTAAAACCATGGAAGAAGGGCATACTTCAAAAAGGAGGGAACACTTACCGTTATTCCCTCTAATGAAGGCATCTCCATACTTGTTCTTTAGCTGCCCATTGACATATTCCTCTGTCTGCTCCATGGCAATGTTCATGTAACCATCAAGACAGGCCAAAATACCTGCTCAGCAATGACCAGCCCGTCATAAATGATTCATTCTACATTTGTAAAAATCATAAGGGCACGCCAATGAGGGGGACCAATCATGAACACACCCCATGGGCTTACAAGCAATCTTGCCTGTGCGATCAGCCAGGATAAACATGAAGGACTCCCTATTTTTACTCAATTCTCCATTGCTACAAGAAAATATTTCCAGCTTTTCAAAAAATAAAAATTGGAAGCCTTTGTTCCTATGCATTGGGTTTATTGGTTAAGGCTGTTGAATTTAGGGTTTACACAGGTACAAGACTAAGCTATGTGTGTGTGTAGAGAGAAAGAGAAAGATGTGACAAGGCTCAAGGGACAGAAGGCTCGAGGGACAGAATATTGCATGACTCAATGATGATTAGATTGATTGATAGAGTTCACCAAGTACAATGCTTTTGTAGGCTAGGGGGTAGCCTTATCTTTTGCCACATAGCTGGACACGTGTCACAACTGGACACTCTCTCTCTCTCTCTCTCTCTCTCTCTCTCTCTCTCTCTATATATATATATATATATATAATTACACATGGCACACTTATCTATGACTCATAGGGAGTGTTCACATGGTCATAACACGTACACATATATAGAGGGTGTTCACACCTAAGAGGGCATTCCCACCTACTACACTCCGAATATCCAACAAACCCCCCTTCGGAGTGAAGGTGGAGATGCTTGAGAAGACCTTCAATCACAATTGTCGCAACGGCCCAACGGGAAAAAAGCTGCCTGCCCTCAAACGGCAACACAACAGGAATTTGGAGTTGGGAACCGATCCCAAAGCCACGTCATCAAGTCATATTTGCATAAACATAATACCATTTAATAAAATATACAACTAAAGAATAGATTAAGATCTACTTCTTTAAACCAAATATGACACAAAAAACCCCTGGCTGCTTCCATTAATCAAAGAACAAGTTACATTGCTGAAAATAAAAGGACTACACATAATTGCAGCTTGCTTGAAATTATAAGACAATACAAACAAACAAATCAAACTATTATGCGTCTGAAGAACTAGATTGTGCATCCTCCTGCTTCTCTGGTCTCAGTCCATCCAACATATGCCTCCCCCTTAAATCCTCCTTGTGCGCTCTCCTGCGAAGATGCGCATTCACCTCAACTAAATCAGCAGCCTTCTCAAAAGCAAGTTGATTGCACTTCTTGCTTGCTATATTTCCAAATGAGCTCCAAAGCCGCTCACATGGCGATGAGCTGCAACCATGGCTGAGTAGTTTGATAGCCACTTCTTGTAACTCTGGAGTGCTTGCTCCATAATCCTCCCACCAAAGTGCACTAGATCTAAGTAAGCAATCAGCCTGTGCGTCCTCACTTCCAAAAAACCCTCCCTTTCTTCTGTAAGAGGCTATCTATTCTTTGATGAGGCGTCACTCGTCTTCGTCCAAAACCCAACGCTGCAATACATCATCCCACACAGCAGCCACCTCCGCATCCCTGTATCGGCGTCTGTGTTGCTGAACACCTCTTTTCTTGCATCATCTACCTCATGCTCAAGCATCTTCAACACCATCTTATCACACCCCTCGTAGACCTTTCCAAGGTAGGGGTCATCCCCATCAACCAATCACATCATGGCTACCATGGGCTCTGTGACGGCAACATATCGGTCTATCTGCTCCCAAAAAGCATCATCCAACCCTGCAATGTACATGTCCTGAGCTGCCTCGCTTCTTGCGAGCGGAGATTTCCACCACTCCTCAGAGACAACCAACTGTCTCAGTGCATGTCTCACCTCGTACAAGCGCTCCAACATCAAAAAATTGGAAGCAAACCGGGTGTTTGAGTACTTAAGCAAGTCTTTTGAAGACAATTTGTGAAAGATAGCAAGGAGATAGTGATCGATAGCTAAGAAGGTTACAATGTCTTTCCCCTTCTCTATGAGAGGCACAATCCACGAACTTCGCAACATCCTTAAGTAGGTTATTAAGACAGTGAGCCATGCAGGGACTGAAATAGATGTGATGATACTTTCCTCTAAGTAGCTTTCTTGCGGCTTTGTTGGATGATTCTCCATTGGCCACCATCTGCACCAGATTGGCAGGTCCTACAGCCTGCACCGCTACATCCCAAAGCTCAAATAATGCTGCAGCAAACTTGCCTAACGAAGTATCAATGGCCTTCACGAAGAAATTCTTGCCTCTGCAATACCCCAGAAACCCTTGTACACCTCGCTTGTGGGTATCAAACCATCCATCTGCAACTAGCGATACACCAAACGCTGACCACTCGTCTCTCACATGTTGTAATGATTCCTGCAATGCAACCTTCTCTGCGTCAAGCAACTTACGCCGAATAGCATCATATGCTGGTGGCACATAAGTACCCCGGTCCTACCACAGCAATAGCATCAACCATCTCTTGATAAGTGGAGGTTCGGGCTGCATAGAATGATATAGCACTCCGATAAAAAAACCAAGCGACTGCTACATCTGCTTTCGCCTTCAAGCCTGGCTGCCATGCATCTTTCAAAGTTCCTCTTGAGAACTCACCACGAGAACTTGCAGCTTTTCCTACCTCAGGATGTGCAGAGGTGCTAGCACAACCGCCTGCACCTTTTTGGAAATGGCCGACTTCTCATTGAGTTTACGAAAGGAGGTTGAGAAGACATGCATGCACTCATAATGGGTGTATGTGAGAGTGGGGCGACTGCCAATCCTTTCTTGAAAGCTTCAGCTGCAGCTAAGGCTTGGTCCTCTTGCATCTTTTGCGGAGGCACTTTGCGACAGATGACTATGCCACCCTTCTGGATACCAAGCAAGTGGCACCGCACACGATACGCATTTCCAGTCTTCCGCACTCCACAATGAATGCATTCGAACCTTCTTGAACCATTGGGAAACTCCTGTATGGTTGTGACATGATGCCACCATCCCGAGTTGTCTCCAAGTGCCATTTGAAGAATGCCTAATATGAAACTATTCGAGTAATGTTGAGGCTTGTGCAGCCTGTGCTTCAGTTTGTCTCCAAATTGGGGTCCAAGTTCTCTCACTCCAAGGCCGCCTCTCCCTAAGATATAAGCTCTCTAAGTCCTCCAAGAACAAAATTAGCAAGCACTTGCACTTCAAGGCTCTTTTGCAAATATCTTCGTCTAAGGATAAAGAGCCCTTCAGGAGAAGTGTGCACTGGCAATGTGTTGTTTCAATGTAGCTTCTCTTGGAGACACAACCTCTACACATACATTGTGGTTCCAATGTCCATGCAAAGCTATGGGAGAGAGAGAAACAAAGCAAAGCATGTTCATTTGTGTGTTTTTGTGTGTGTGTGTGTGAGAGAGAGAGAGAGAGATGGTGTGTGTGTGAGGAGAGAGAGTAGTGTGTGGTGGTGCGTGCGCTCCTCGGCCGCCAAAGACCTGCTCGCCTGCTCCGTCGACCTGCTCGCCTGCTCCCTCGACCTGCTCGCCCCTTTTGGGTGAGCACGTGTGGTGAGGTGCTTGTCCCTGGACTGTATCGGGCTTCATTCCTGGACTGTGTCGGCCTTGCAGTAATCTACGCGACCTTCTGAGGGTTCCCAGATCCACTTTTTTCTCATCGCCAATCTGCTCTTCTTCCTCTCTTCCGCGACCTGTGTGCGTGTATAGGAGTGTGTGTGTGTGTGTGTGTGTGTGTGCGCGTGTGTGTCTGTGCCTCGCTACAGGTCACTTTTTTCCCTTCTGTGTAAGTCGCTACAGGTCTCTGTTTTTCCCCTCCTTGTATGATTGTATTCCAATAGCGCTGTCCCCCCCTTTTTTTCTGATCTGTGTCTTCCTGCTGAATCGAATAGTCTCGATGGTGGCAGAAACAAGCAAGTATTATGTCGAGAGAGCTCTTTCTCCTGAACCTAAAAGACAATCAAGGGAATCTCTGCCCCCCATAGCTCCTTCATCTGAAGATGCTTCCTATGTGTTTGACATGTTGAATGAGGATTTTCAACAAAGTAGAAGAGAATGGATACTACCTGCTCCGGAACTCACTTACAAGATGAAGTTGCCTTCTCTTGTGCATCCTCTGAAGAAGCTCTCTCAAACTGCAGTCATCATCTTTTTTCCAGGTAAAATACCCTCGGCTAATGATGTGGGACAATGGGTGAATTCTCTCCTAGGTGGATGCTATGTAGAAGGAGTCTATTTTGCCTCCAGAGGATTTTATGAAGTTCATCTCTTGGATGCATTGACAAAACAAAAGATGCTGGAAATGTCCCCTTTATTTTTTGGTCGTCAAATGGTGCACATCATGCCTTGGTCTCCTAATAAGGATTATCAGAATCTCATCAAACATCACTACCCTGTATGGGTTGAAGTCGTTGATTTCCTAGATTACATGAGAACAGAGCTTCCAGGCTTAGCGATGACATTGGGACAAGTGATCTGTCCCCCTCGTCCCACAGGTAACAAAAATCGTTTTTGCATCTTATGGGATACTGATAGACCAACCCCCTCTTCTATTGCAGTTGAGATTGAGGGTGTTAATTTGGGAAAGAAATATTTCACTTTGAAATGGGGCATTTTTGCTGGAGCTTGTTTCTCTTGTCACAAGTTCGGGCATCTAGCTTCTGAGTGTCCCTCAATCCTTCATCCGCCTCCTCCAGCTGCCATTCCTCCGCCATCTAATAAAGGAGGTCAAAAGACTTATGTGGAAAAGACTGAAGCTAAAGGAGCAAAGCCTTCAGTTCATACAAGGAACCAAGCCAATTTAGCCCAAAACAAGGATAAAGGAAAAAGCAAGCTAGTGGAAAATAATTCATCTTCTCACGAGGGTTGGCAGAATGCAAAGAAGACAGTGCCTCTCAAACAAAGACCTCTCCAATCTCACAATTGGGATGCTTCTGCTCCATCTCCTGGTCAACCTTCTACCTCTTCGGACAGCCCCATCTCGAAGGCATGGGTCAATGCAGTTAAGAAGGGTATTCCACTTTGTGAAGAAGATGATTTAGTCAGGGAATTGGATTCTGAGGGTCAGCAAGACCCTGTGGCAATGGCAGAGGCTTGATGCCTCCCTTTCTCTTTGAGGACTGCTCATCTCTTGTACATATTTTCATGCGTACTTCTCTTAAATGTTTTTCTTATAATATACAGGGCCTCTGCAATCAGCATAAATGGAGGCTCCTATGGCATTATATAAATAATACTCATCCAAATGTTGTGTGTCTCCAAGAGCATAATCAGCATTCTTTTGCTGGCCAACATGGGTTCTTTTCAGGCTATGATATATTTTATGCAGGATCTGGACAATTCTCTGGGCTATGCATTTTAGCCAGACATGATCTGCAGCCCTGTGTAGCATATAATGATCCTTGTGGCCGATGGATGATTATCCAATGCATGATCAATGGAGAGATTTTTGAAATAGGCTCCTTGTATGCCTCTCAAATTTCAGCTTCCAGAGCTCAAATGTGGGACTCCATAAACCAATATCCTTGGTCTTCAAATGCTCTACTTTGTGGTGATTTTAATAATTCTCCTCACTGGAAGGACAATACCACACATAAATCCCATATGCTTCCCTCTGAAATCCAGTGATGGGAACATATGACTTCTTCTCTTCATACTGCAGATTTATGGACAGCAACTCACCCTTTGGTTTTGGGATTCACATATCATCATAATGCTTTTACAAAATATTGGGCCAGGCTTGATAGATGGTATCTTATTCATGCTCAGCAATATTATGATTATACATGTCAAATGTGGACTGATTATTCTCAACAACTATCTGATCATACTCCACTCTGGCTCAACCTTTCTTTTGGTATGCCTCTGGATGAGATTCAGCTCTCTTTAGTCAAACATTTGCAGGTTAATCAATTATATCTTTCTCATGAAAAATTCCAGCAAATGATCAGACTGGCTTGTAAGCCATTGTTATCTCATGCTCAGGAGGATCTGGATTTTGCTTGGAACTCTTTTGTACATCGTATTCAAAATGTCATTAAGGAATATGGAAGATGGTACATGGCAGAAACCAGACAGCATATCCAGTGGGCAAAATCATACAAGCAGTCCTTGGTATAGATTAGCCATCAAAGGTCTCTTTCTGCTTCTGAACAGAATTCATTGTCTAGTGCTTCTTCCATAATTGGTGCTAATGATAAACGCAAGCTTTCCAAATGGCAGACAAGGGCTAGAGTTAAACCTATGCTAGATAAGGGCTGCTCCTCGAAATCTTTCTTTCGAAACTTACACACATACAGACAAAGTCAATCTATCATGAGAGTCAGGAAACCGGATGGTCTTTGGACCCAGACTTTATCGCAGCTAGAAAAACAATGTTTGGATCATTTTCGGCTTCTTTTTTCTCTACCATCTTCTTCTACATCTCAGGCTGCATTGGCTCGGAGCAGATTTATTGAGCTTGTTTCTCCTATTGTTTCTTTGCAAAAAGCTTCAATGCTGGAAATGTCCTTTTCACATACAGAATTGGATGAAGCCCTCAAGCATTTGGGTAAACATAAATCCCCAGGTTGGGATGGTTTGACGGTTGAATTTTTTGTAGCCTTCTGGGCTGAATTGAAGGGTCCAATCTTGAAGCTCGTTAATGTAGCCTGGCAGCATCAACATCTTCCCTCAGCTTGGAAGCATGGTCTGGTTAAGCTTCTGCCCAAAAAACCTCTGTGTGAGACAATGGATGACTGGAGGCCTATCACTTTGATGCCTGTTATATATAAACTTATTGCTAAAATGTTGGTACACCGGATAAAGGATATCCTTCATGATGGACTTCATCCCAAGCAATATGGTTTTGTTCCAAGAAGGCATATACATGATAATATCTCCAATACTCTCATTGCAATGGAATATACAAAATACTCTGCTCAAGATGTCTTGGTCATGCAGGTGGATGTGGCAAAGGCATTTGATACGGTGCAGTGGGATTATGTTTCTCAAATCATGTCTAAACTTGGTTTTGGGCCAAAGCTAGTTAATGTCATATATTGGCTTTACTCAGATTCCACTGCTCAATGCTTTATAGGGAAACATTTGTCTGAGTCTTGGACTCTAGAACGATCAGTTCGACAGGGATGCCCTCTCAGTGCTCTGTTCTATGCTATTGCTTCGCATCCTTTGCTTCTTTACATGGATCATCTGGTTGATACTAGACAGTTAGAGGGGCTTCAGATTTCTGGTTCACGGCCTTTCATTGCACAGGCTTATGCAGATGATTCATTCTTCATGCCAAAGAACAGTCCTTTGGAGCTTCGTCTATTGATGGATACTCTTTCAGATTTTGGGTTGGCAACTGGTTTAAAAATTAATTTTCAGAAATCAAAACTCTTACCTCTCAAGCATTGCGACTGGCATGCTATCCTGTGGCCCGGCCAGATTATTTATCCGGAAAGCATAGTAAGACACTTGGGCTATCCCATTGGCTGGAAAATCAGAAATAAGCAACAAATATCTTGGGTGCTAAACAAAATTAAGGACAAATTAGAATATTGGAAGATCTCCACTTGGCCATTACATGTACAGCTTCGAATTGTTCAGTCCATTGTTCTGGCTTATGTCCAATTCTACCTTCCTCTTACATTGGTCATCTCGAGATCTTTCTTCTTTTATGTCTCAAGCCATGGAGATTTTTTGGAAAACTAAGCTTCATAAAAAAGCTTCAAGGTTGCTCAAAATGGACCTGCTTTGCTCGCCAAAAATGCACGGTGGTTTGAATATTATAAACATCAAATTTCATGTGCTGGCAAGAAAGATCACTATGCTCAAAACCTTTTTTCAACAAGAGCAACCTTGGTCTATCATGTTGGCAATTTTGTGTGGTCGGATGCGCACAAATGCTTATGGTCGTTGGTTGGTTGATCCATCGGAAGTAGTACTTGGCAAATTTCAAGGTAAAATCCCTGGTTGTCCATTTTCTACTTCCTTGATTCAGGATTGGAAGAAAGTGCTCTCTCGCATCAAATGGTCTCCCCATCCTGCTTCTATAGCTTCCTCGCTTCAAATGGAAAGCACACATTGGAGTGCTATTTTTTACTCTCCCCTTGCTGTACAACCACCAATCAGAGCTTACAATCTTATGAAATTGGGCATCCGGTTCATTGACGATGTAGTGGATACTAGAGGGCAAATTCTTTCTTTTCCGGCAGCATGCCAACAATACAATCTTGGGATGCATCATAGATCTATATGGAAAGCTATTGCAGATCTCTTACACCCTTTCATTCCAATTCCAACATTGGATGTAAGAGACAGGCTTCAAGATTGGCATCTTCAGTCTTCAAGTTCAAGATTATCCTCTCAATCTTTGCATCTATTGACTTCTATACAGGCTTATCGATTGATATTACCTCCTCCATGGATTGCTCAGCATGCTAATTCTCTTTGGCATCTGGATAAGTCTTTAGCCTGGTGGAAAGCAAAACTGACAATGATATGGAAGTTGAAAATGCCATTGAAACAGAGACTCTTTCTCTGGAGATGCATTGTCGGTATTTTTCCAGTGGGACTGAAATTGGCTCAAAGAAGGATTGCCTCTCCTCTTTGTCCAAGATGTCATCATACTACTGAGAGTGTTCCGCATTTATTGTGGTCTTGTTCATATTCCAGAGACCTTCTGGACAAGATCTCCTATTTTTTCTCTCTCAGATTTCCTGCACACAGGTTCTACAAGTTTTTCTGGATGTTTGGCACGTTATCAGTTTCTTTGTCACAGTATTCTCTTTTCTTCCATTGGATCAGATACTGGGCCTTATGGACCCTCTGGCTACAGCGAAATCATGCATATCTGAATTCACCCCTTCAGCACCCTTATGAGTTCTTCCGAGCCTCGTTGCGGCAATCCTTATATGATGCCGTGCATGAGGAAGATTTGGATGTTTCTTGTGTTCAGCTTTTCTTTTACTGTTTCTGATGGATAGGGCATAGGCTCTTTTCTTGAGCACTGCCCTGATCTTGCATAGAACTTTTTTACTGCTGTTTTTAAGTTCTAGGGTTCAGACATCCTCTTGATGTCAAACCCTTTTGTACATTTATGATATAATGCAATTTCAACTGGTTTTACAAAAAAAAAAGTGTGTGTGTGTGTGTGTGTGTGAGAGAGAGAGAGAGAGAGAGAGAAAGCACAGCATGTTCGTGTGTGTGTGTGTGTGTGTGTGAAACTTAACAGCTCGATATTAACTCATTTTTTTCTAAAGGCAAAGCTCAGAAAAAACCAGAGCTATTAAAGTTTTTTTTTTTTAACGTTCGTTTTTTGAAAAGGCAAAACGCTATCAGAGAAAATACAACAAAATTATTATAATAAGGATTGCTCAGATGACAGTCCGTTTTTTTGTAAGGTGGAAACCCTTTTCAGTTGCCAACTGGCAGCCACCTACAATTATTAAAGGCTGCCCCGTTTTTAGAAGGACCCATTTTTTAAATGGTCAACCACGCCTTTTTAATAAAGGTTGGGCCCCCGTTTTTTTTAAGCATGTATGGGTGACGTTTGGCGTTTGCAAACGTGTAAGACCTTCATGTTTTGACAAGTTGGCAATTTCACATTGAAACACCTTTTTGAACTGTGCATGCAGGCTCCACACGTGTAACATGCGGAAGCTTCGTGGAAGAATCAATAACTTCAATGCTCAGAATTCAGCAATCATCCACGACGATTTATAACGCACAATACTGAAGATCTCCAGAAAATAGAGAGAGAGAGAGGGGGGGGGGGGGGGGGAGTGGACACAATATTGGATCCCAAATACCCTCGGTAGAGCCCCCACCACAAATGGTGTATTTGCTTTATTAGAATGATGTCAATCTGAAAATAAAGAGTGAATCTTGACCTGCACTTTTCACCTTGGTTGGAGCACTTCCCCTTGGCTGTCCTAGCTCTTGGAACGCACCACCACTTGTGAATCATGAGATAATTACGGCTGGGCTTTTTATACCTTCTAGTGATGCTGGTCGGCCAGCTCAACAGGGGTCAGCCTATTGGAATTCATCACGACCAGGTCAAAACAACATTAAATGCTGCCTTTTGCCATCATTTCACACTGTATAAGTGGTTGGCCAACATGCGCAAGGACCTGGGCTGCTGGGCAGCCTTGCGCAAGCAATGTGGGCTGCCCCCAAGGCCCACACCTGGCCGACTGGCCAGGCAGGGCCCAGGGGCCTGGCGGTTGCCTGGCCAAGCCCCCTAGGGCTGGCCAACAGCCTGCTGCCCATCCCACACTAGGGCTGGTGGGCAAAGTCTAGGGCCCTCCTGGCCCCTTGGGGTGGCTCTAAGCCTACCCAGCTCATGCAAGAGCCTTAGGCTCTCTTCTGGGGTAGTCCTAAGGGCCGGACCCCTATTCTACATGCAAATCCTACATGCTTCTACAGATGTCCAGCATCCGGTTGCAAACCAGATACACAGATCATTTGGCATCATTCCAAAGGGAGACTCAGAGTACGGACTGGCACTGCTTCATGTGCAGGACAATGCACACCTAACCTCGAAGGTGTAGAGTGGAACCCTGGCTCACTCGTCTTGGACTGGGCTCAGATGGGACCAGTTTCCACTCCAAGTCCTGCACCTTCTTGTTCAGATATGTCTACGTGGCATCCAAGTGCGGGATGCACGTGACAACACGTGAGAACATCGTTTGCTTGCCTCCAACAGGCCGTTTTGACAACTATGCCTTCAATAGCCATGGTGACTTGGGCCCTACACTGCAAGACATGATATAAAAGAACACAGTGTGACAACACCTGAAACTCTCCTGTCACGCCTGATATACGAGCTTGACCGTACGTAACTCTGCTATTGAATTCCATGGTGGAGCTGGACAGAGCTGCAGCTATGGAGGGTCGAAGAGATACATGGCTATGGAGTGTAAACAGCAACCAGCAACCAGTGAAGAAGAGCGGGTTAGAGAGAGAACAAAGCTCTTAGAGAGAGAGAGAGAAGTACACAACTCAATGATGTTCAATGAAGTACACGTACTTAATAGGTTACAAAGGTTCTCCTTCTGACATCATTGCTTATGTCACATCACACACAAATACCTAGATATTATTATAACCCCTCTAAGTGGTGGTAACATACACGTATTTAATAGGTTACAAAGGTTCTCCTTCTGACATCATTGCTTATGTCACACACAAATACCTAGATATTATTATAACCCCTCTAAGAGGTGGTAACATACACTTACACACTATATTGACCAAGTACACACATAACGCAGCTTAGCAGCCATTCACACACACACACACACTTAGACCGACCATAACAACCATAGAGATAAGGCCTTGCTTCCAACAAACCCCTCTCAAGGGCAAATCCCAAGCTAATCCCTGATTTGCAGCAGATAAACATCAAGATTGGAGCAGTATATACTCTAACAAGCTTGAGGAGGTCTAAAACCCTGACAGCCAGGTTTAGGAGGTTGGGTACTTCTAGTAGGCAGAATCAATATTTATTATTGTCCATGGCACTGGCCGACAGTAGCAGGTCGACCAGTTGGTTTATTCCTCCCAAGGCCTATAAAATGCATCACATTGCTCATTGTTAGACATCTCTCTCCCTATGGAGAAGGGTATAGATTAGGACTTTTGAGGTTGCTAAGGCAGCCAGACCATGTACCTTTTTGTATTATATGAATATATTAAATACACAACCCCTCTCTCTCTCTCTCTCTCTCTCTCTCTCTCTCTCTACAACGATGAGATTTCAGCCTTCATTAATAGAGCGGGAGGTGGTGTATCACTAGCAGGCATCCTTGTTTCCATACTACTTTATGTTGATGACATTGTGCTTATTGCAGACTCTCGAGAGGCTCTCTAGAGGCACCTCGACACGTTACAAGACTTTTGTCACTTGTGCAAGGATCTCACAGTAAAGCTTGGGAAAACCAAGGTTATGGTCTTCAACACATCCCCTCTTTTCACATCTCGACTGAGTCTCACCTACATGGGCAGCCCAATGGAGATTGCATACTCATGTGTGTACTTGGGAGTCACTTTTACAAGACCGTGTCAGAATACGCAACGGAGATGATGACAAAATCTGGAAACACGAGCAAATGCAGAAAAAAACAGCAATGGAGAGAGAGGCGTATAACTCTACTATGTATACACAAGAAGATCCCGAATACAATACATAATGTGGCAAGGGGCAATGGGGCCATTTTATATGGCCCCCAAACAGCAGTCGGCCTGCTGTAGGACAGCCATTTGCGTGTGTTTGCCTGTTATGCCGTCCCAGTACACTAGACGGGACGCCCCCAGTGTGCCGTAGAGTGTTGTTTGTTGACTTGTGGTGTGGCGTGTGAACAGGTGTAAGTATTTTCATTTTGACCTTTTTAAAAGGTAAAATCCATAAACTAGAGTAAACCTTAATATTTATAAGGTATTGTGTTCACACCCATTTTAAATAGAGGCTCGACATTTGCTTATGAGGGGGGGGGGGGGAAGGGGGGGCGGGGGCAGAGTAATAAGTTGATTAAAGGTTTTATAACCTTTTTAAAAAAGCCTTGCATGGGACTCTTTTGGGAAAATACCCACGTGTGGGGTTGGTGGCTCTTCTTGCCTTCTTCACGCCTAGCTGTACCTGCCTCCTTCACGCCTGGCTGAACCCGCCTGTAGTACTTGGTGTACCTGCTGCCCTTGATGTACCTGGTTGAACCTACTTGTAGTACTTGGTGTACCTGCTACCCCTGATGTACCTGGCTATACCCGCCTGTAGTACTTGGTATACCTGTTGCCCTTGATGTACTTGGCTGTACCCACCTATAGTACTTGGTGTACCTGCTGCCCAACTATACCTGCCTGTAATACTTGGTGTACCTGCTGCCCAGCTGTACATGGTTGTACCCACCTGTAGTACTTGATGTACCTAGTGTACATGCCTGTTGTACCCATTGTACTAGCTATACAAACAATATCTGTTGTACCTGCACGTGTGAAGCATTTAATGTACTTGGTGTATCTGCTGCAAAGTACAAAACCCAAATATTAATTGGTTGGCTGTACCTGCACACATGTGAAGTTCCTAACGTGCTTGATTGTACCTGCTACAAATTGTACCGGTTGTATCTGGATTGTACTAACCGTACCAGGTGCTCTCATATTTTTCTCATTTGTGTAAATCTGAAATTTGTTAATTTAAATTCAGAGAATGCTTTAAGTTGTGTAGTGCAGGAGCATGGCATGTATATGCTGACCATGTTCAGGAAATTCTTCCTGGTGTGGCTAGTATATTTCCCTGTGTGGTGTTGTTAACCACATTCTCAGAGCTTCTGCGAGCCAGTGAAGGTTTGACTCACCAGGGAATTTGGGAGCAAAGCATCATTGGGGAGAAACACGCCACGTTTCCTCTGCGGTGTTCTCCTTGGCCTACGTTAGTGCGAGCGTGCCTGTTGGTGCACGGTCCCGGAAGACCAGTGAAAGGCACGTGTTCACCCAGTGAAGGTGGGAATGAGCCTATGATTTGGGGCTACTCTGACCAACACCTCTTCATCGACTTGAACCAGTTTTATTTGGTTGTTTTCACTCCCTTGTGGAGAAATCTGGCCTGTCAGGCCCGTGACACTTGTACAAATATAAATACTCCAAGAAATACAAAAAGTATTGAGGGGGGAGCCGGCCCTTTCCGGCCCCAGTGCTGGTGTCATTTGTATTTTTCAGTATTTCCAATATTTGTGTTATTGATGTTGTTTTCATTGTTTAATATCAGTTAAATTAAGTGTTCTAAATATGTGTATATTGTCTTCCGATCTATAGGCCTCCTGTAGGGAGCAGTCACATTGGTATCAAAGCCCGGTCATCTCTCTTTCTCAAGAGGAGACACGGAGTTTTGAGATCGGAAGCAAGCACGCACACTTAATTAAATGGACAGCTAGGGCAACCCACTGGAAGTGCCGAATTCGAGGGGCCAATCAAGTGCTTCTCGGGATTCCAATGCTTCGCATGGAAGGCATAAGTCTCTTGAGAGATGTTGGGTTTTATGCTGTGTATGCACCCAGAGGAGTGCTAGTGATCATCAGTAGGTTACTGGGGCACTTTTTACTTCAGTTAGTGGAGGTTTTTTCCCCCAGTTTAGTTCATTTTCACTTATATGCAGTTTATAAGTGTTTTGGTCCACCCGGCACATTTATGGCCGGTCATGTGAACACTTATCCTTTAGGGGTCACTATCATGTGGCTTGTACTTCACATTTTTCTATGATTGAGATATCTACATCAGTCGTGTTCACTCCCTGCTGGTTTTCTATGCTTGTTTTCTTTCTGTAAACCCTAACCCTAACCCTAACCCTGTTTAGGTCTTCAATTGGTATCAGAGCCATTGAAGTTTGGCCCTTGCCCATTGCTGTACACTGCCTGCGCTCAGCTCTACCCGTACATCAAACGTACAGCATCCGTACAAGCTTTGTGTTGCTGCAGCCCGTACAACTGTACCAGTCCATATCTGAGCCGCCATCAGTCACACGTGCGCACTTGCTGTCCGTACTCCAATCGTGCGCCGCCTTCAGCTTCAGCCGTGCGCACAAGCTGCCCGTACATCCAGTCGCACGTCGCCTGCAGTTACGTATGTGTACCAGCCCCGTACTGTATGCGTACGTGTACCAACCTCGAACAGTCAGCGCCGCCCTCCGCTTCAGTTCCAGTCAGCGCACGTGCATCAGATTCGAAAGACTGCGCCTGTCATCAGTGCTGTTGTACCTGCTACGTACGCTTGTACCTGCATACAGCTCGACTGCAGCTGACGTGTACCTGCTGTGTATCTGGTGTTCCTGCTCCGTACCTGCAGCCTGTCAAGCCACCGTACGCCTACGCCTTCAGCGCCAATAGTACAACTGTGCGCCACCTTTTGTGCAAGTCGAAACCTGCTTCGAAGTCTGCGCCTCTGTACAAACCTGCACAGTACAGTCGACAGAACCTGCAACGTCAACATTAAACTGCAGTTTTAGTCTACTGCTTTCGTACATGCTTCAGAACAGCACCTCGACTGATTTGCTGAGTACCTGCACAATACAGAAGTGGTAAGCATTACATATTTTGAATACTGGGCATTCTTATTTTTCTCTGTGAAAAATACACAGGCACAACAAGCAGTTTTTCTATCAAGAAAAATACAGGCACAAAAGGCAAATTTTCTAGCAAGAAAATATACAGATTTTAGCACAGTTTGGGTGCAGCAAATTTGGGCATTTTTGGGGCATTTTGGCATTGTGTACACCATTTGCTGCCCTACTCAGTCATTGGTGCATTAAGCTGCACATTCAGAGGATTGAGAGTGCAGGCAGATTTGGGTAAACTGTATTCAGTGGACTACAGTTGTTATCAGGGTTTTTGCTTTTGGGTTTTTTTGGTAAACAGGTACAACATTGTGCGTAAAGCATAATGGCAAATCAACAGCAAAGTGATGTATTCACATATTTGTCTAAGGAAGACAAATTGGATGGCACGAACTACTCCTTGTGGAGTTTTATGCTGAAAAATGTGCTTGTGGCAAAAGGTCTTTGGGATTTTGTTAGTGGTGATGAACCACGTCCAGGTCCATTGGCTCCAGAGACCCCTCCCCAAGGGGGTGCTCGTGGACGAGGACAACAGGTACAGGCTCCAGGACAGCCATTGCCTGTTCAGAGAACAAATGCTCAAAAGACATGGGATGCCAGGGATGCACAAGCATTGTCACTCATTGCATTGTCAGTTCAGAGGTCCATTATACCTCATATTCGTTCAGCTGGCACTTCACAGAATGCATGGGTGACTTTGGAGCAAATGTATGCTGCTCGTAATGAGGCTAGGATCTCATTTTTGAAAAGAGAGCTGGAAAATCAGAAAATGAATGAAGGAGATGATATGTCTAGCCACTTAAACAAGCTGCAGGATTTGAGAGAGCAACTCATCAATGTGGATGAGATTATTCCTGAGACACAGCTTGTGTCCACCATTTTGCACTCTTTGCCAAGATCTTACTTGGCTTTCCATACCTCTTTGAACCTCAGCATGAGGAATGCTGTTGAACCCCTCAAGTATCAGGAACTTGTTGCTCTCTTACTACAAGAGGAGCAAATGAGGAAGAATATGAATATGAACACAAATGCTGAACAAGCATTTACTACAGGTCAAAAGGGGAAAGGGAAATCTCAGCCAAAGAGTGCAAATCAAAATTCAGGTGATGGTGGTTCTTCACAGGATACCAAGAAAAGTAATGGACAGCCCAAGAAGAAGGGCAAATGTCATTACTGTAAGAAGCCAGGTCACTACATCACGGAATGTAGGAAGAGGATTGCCAAAGAGAAGGCAAAAGAAGCTGGGATGTCTGTTAATGATGCTCCTAAAGCTCCTCCCGAGACTGCTTCTTTTGTTGAGGACAGGGATTACTGTTTCTATACATGCAGCTATGATGCCTCTTGGTCTTCACAGGCACTCAGTATGACAGAGCATGCATGTACTTGGTATTTTGATAGTGGTGCTCAAAGCATATCACATCTCGCAGGGATTTGTTTAGTCATGTTGGCCCTGCCCCTGTTGGCAAAACTGTTCAGTGTGCCAACAATGCTTCATATCCAGTGTGTGGCATTGGGGAGATTCAGCTTACAGCCATTGATGGCTCCATTCTCCGCCTTACAGATGCCTTATATGTACCAGGGATAAAGAAGAATTTGTTGTCCATTTCTTCTTTAGCACATTGTGGAATGCAAGTCCATTTTGATGATGATAAATGCATGGTCAGAGACAAAGCAAATGCCTTGACCTTGATGCTTACTGGTACATTATGTCATGGACTTTATGAGTTGGATGCATTTCAGCCAGTGGATCAGTCTGCTTATCATGCATGCACTCTTACTCCAGCTATGGTTGATGCGGAGTTATGGCATGCTCGCATGGGGCATGTAAATTTTGGTAGTCTTATGCTTATGCAGCGACATAATATGTTTACAGATCTACCTCTCATGGAGAAGCCTCCAGATCACATTTGTGAAGGATGTATTTTGGGAAAAATGCACAGGTTTTCCTTCCCACGTGATCAGGCTCTAAGAGCAACTGCAAAGTTGCAACTTATACACAGTGATCTTTGTGGTCCCATGCAGACGAAGTCATTAGGTGGTTGCTTTTATTTTGCAACATTTATTGATGACTTCTCTCGTATATGCTGGGTCTATCCTTTGACACAGAAATCACAGGTATATGATGCATTTTTGGCCTTTGTAGCACTTGTTGAGACAGAGTCTGGATGCAAGGTGAAGACTCTCCGTTCTGACCGAGGGGGGGAATATATGTCACATGTGCTGAATTCTTTTCTTGGGAGTAGAGGTATAAAACATCAGTATACTACTCCTTACACTCCACAGCAGAATGGGGTTGCAGAAAGGAAAAATCGGTCACTCATGGAGATGGCCAGATGTATGCTAAAGGCAAAAAGACTACCACATATCTTTTGGGTGGAAGCAGTAATGTGTGCTTGTCATATTTTGAATCGATGTCCCACAAAGGCATTGGTTTCTATTACTCCTTTTGAGGCTTGGCATGGCCGCAAGCCTTCTGTATCGCATTTTCGTATCTTTGGGTGCCTTGCATATGCACACATACCCAAAGAGTTGAGGAGGAAGCTTGATGATAAAGCCACAAAATGCATTTTTGTTGGGTATAGCCGTGAGAGCAAGGGCTACAGGTTATATGACCCACTATCCAGGAAGATATTTATCAGTCGGGATGTGATTTTTGATGAAAAATCAGAATTATCCATGGCTGGTTATGAGAAAAATCAGGCTGAAAATGATGTATTTGAAGGTCTTCTACCCATGGAGTTTCATTCCACAGTTGGTGATCCAACTCATGAGGGTACTGGACAGCCAGCAAATGATGTAGGAGGTGCAGAAATTCAGCAGCTAAATGAGCCAGAAGCTGAACCAAATATGGGACAACAGGCACCACAGGTCAGACATATACCTAGATGGTATTTGAGGACACTACAGGACAGCCATTTAGAGGGTCCTCTTGCTGGTCGTACTCGTAGGGAGACAAGGACCAATGAGCATGCACACATCATGGATTTGAATCTGGTTATGGCAGCCAGTTTACAGGATGATGATGAGCCTGATTCATTTGTGGATGCACGAGATAATGTGCATTGGAACAAAGCCATGCAGGATGAGATTGATTCTATTAAAAAGAATCAAACATGGGATTTGGTTGATCTGCCCAAAGGCAAGAAAGCCATTGGTACTAAATGGGTCTACAAGTTGAAAAGACATGCAGATGGATCCATTGACAGGTACAAAGCCCGTCTAGTTGCAAAGGGCTATGCACAGAAGAAGGGCATTGATTATGAGGAGACATTTGCTCCTACATCCCGTATGTCGACACTTAGGTGTGTCATTGCATTGGCTGCACATCGTGGTTGGGTTGTTCACCAGTTGGACATAAAGACTGCATTCCTACATGGGGACCTCGAGGAGGAAGTTTATGTATTTCAGCCCATGGGATTTGCAGAACATGGTCATGAGGGGAAAGTATGCAGGCTGAAAAAGGCCTTGTATGGTTTGAAACAAGCTCCACGAGCTTGGTATGCAAAAATAGATGCTTTTCTACTCACTCAGGGATTTGTGAACAGTCCATCAGAGACCACTTTGTATGTGAAGAAAGAAGAGACAGATCTGCTGGTCATCAGTCTTTATGTGGATGATCTCTTGCTCATGGGATCAAATGATGACAAAATTGCAGCATTTAAAGAGATACTGCAACAGACATTTGACATGTCTGACTTGGGCCTTGTACATTACTATTTGGGCATACAGTTTGTGCAGGATAAAAGAGGCATTGGGTTGTTGCAATCACGTTATGTTGCTAAACTTCTGGAGAAGTTTAAATTTCAGGATTGCAAGCCTATTAGTACTCCTATGGAGCCTGGGATGAAACTGTCACTACAAGATGACAGTGTTTCCTTTGATGCCACTACATATGCTCAGGCTGTTGGGTGCCTCATTTACTTGTGTAATACAAGGCCAGATATTCAGTATGCAGTCTCTCAGTTGAGCAGATTCATGCACAGCCCACGGTTGTCACATTGGCAAGTTGTGAAGCGTGTATTCCGTTATTTGCAGGGTACCTTGTCACTTGGGTTGCTTTATCCTGAGGGGGGTGACATGCAGTTACATGCTTACAGTGATTCAGATTGGGCTGGTGATTTTGATACCAGACATTCCACTAGTGGGAATTGTTTCTTCCTTGGCACTTCATGCATTTCTTGGCTAAGCAAGAAACAGACCACGGTGGCCACTTCATCTTGTGAGGCAGAGTACAGAGCAGCCTACACTACCACTGTTGAGTGTGTTTGGCTGCGTCGTCTTATGACTGATATGGATATTTCAGTGGTGGAGGAGCCTACACCTATCTATACTGATAGTCAGAGTGCCATTGCTGTGGCCAGGAATCCTGTGTTTCATGCTCGCACGAAACACATTGAGATTCACTATCATTTTGTTCGGGAGAGACTCCAGGCAGGAGATATCAGTCTGATCTACTGTCCTACAGATCAGAATGTGGCAGACATCTTCACCAAGGCATTACCACGTCCGAAATTTGAAGCATTCCGCAATGCTTTGAATTTGTTTCCTTTTGGTGGATGATGTACAGTGATCACATATCACTCCAGGGGGGTTTGTTGGGTTTTATGCTGTGTATGCACCCAGAGGAGTGCTAGTGATCATCAGTAGGTTACTGGGGCACTTTTTACTTCAGTTAGTGGAGGTTTTTTCCCCCAGTTTAGTTCATTTTCACTTATATGCAGTTTATAAGTGTTTTGGTCCACCCGGCACATTTATGGCCGGTCATGTGAACACTTATCCTTTAGGGGTCACTATCATGTGGCTTGTACTTCACATTTTTCTATGATTGAGATATCTACATCAGTCGTGTTCACTCCCTGCTGGTTTTCTATGCTTGTTTTCTTTCTGTAAACCCTAACCCTAACCCTGTTTAGGTCTTCAAGAGAGTCTCTGACAGTCATAGTAACATAGGACGAGGAACGAGAACGAGAACGGGAACGGGGACGGGGACGGGGACGGGGAAAGGCAAGGAACGGGGACGGGGGGACGGGGACGGCATATGGAATATGCAATTTATTGACTACAAAGCACACTAAATAAAATAACATTTATGTTTTTACACTTTGAACATTCAAGGCATCACTTTAAATGTGCAATACGTGTCTACAATGCACATTAAGTGCTGAGTCAAGACTCAAAAGTAAAAACAATGAAACATAGCTAAATGATAAATCATAGAGCCTGCAATGCTCAATCGGAATAACATTTATGTTTTTACACTTTGAACATTCAAGGCATCACTTTAAATGTGCAATACGTGTCTACAATGCACATAAAGTGCTGAGTCAAGACTCAAAAATAAAAACAATGAAACATAGCTAAATGATAAATCATAGAGCCTGCAATGCTCAATCGGAGGCTGGAGCGTGAGTAGTGGCATCATCCTCTGGGCTCTGTTGTGTCTCCACCTGCTCATTTTCCTCCTCCTGCTCCATCTCCCACTGAGTAAAGGGATCTGCCTTTCCATTCGCACCCTTGCAAAGCATTCGCAAGTTTGCGCTTACAAAGACAAGATCATTGGCCTTTTCTACACCAAGGCGGTTCCTCTTCTTTGATGCAATATGGCTGTAAGAACTCCAAAGCTGCTCCAAACAAGAGGAGCTTACAGCTTGGCTGAGAATGCGGACGGCCAAGTGTTGCAGCTCAGGCCCATCTGAACCATAGTCTTCCCACCACAAAGCAGCCCCAACCTTCAACCTATCCTCCTGTGCATCCGCACAACCAAAAGCACCACGAAAGGACCTGTATGCAACAAGCTGGTCTCTGATTTTGCACCTAATGCCTCCATCTGGCACTAGATGATCCAAGATACGCCTCCAACCATCACTGACCTCTCTGTCACCCTCCTGTCCATTACCCTGAAACTCAGGGTCCACCATATATGCAGTTGCATGCATAGGAGAGGCATAGGAGTTCCACCTCGTCACACATAAGGAACGAATCTCCTCGTATCTGTCCTCATCGGGCTCTAACTCTTGCAACTTCTCTATCAATCTATCCATTGCCTCATACACCTTCCCGATGCATGGCTGCATAGCATCTACAAGCCTCAACAAGTGGACAATAGGCCTCACCATAGCATCAATGCGTTTCAGCTGAAGTCATAATTGTCTTTCAATTACTAACATCATCACTAGGATTCTCCCCATTCATCCTCATTGTGTCTTTATTCAACGGCAAGACTACCTACGATTTGCCATGTCCATGGTAGGAGTAAGCATCTTGGTCCAGGTCCAGGTCCAGGTCCAGGTCCAGACCATGAAGAATCAATATTAACCCAAGACTCACTTATATAGTGCTTATTGTTGCTATAAATGACAATCCAATCATACTGTCTTTGAAATCAAGTTAAGACCTGTCTATCAATTCCACATAGCCACATATCCAAGAACCAGCTCAACTAAAGTTGTTAGCATATGATTGTGGGAACAAGACAAAAAAACATAACCTTTTGAGGTTCTTGAAGAATATAAACCATCCTTCGATCCTTGGAATTGGAAACCCGATATTGCTGATACAACTATCTGCGAGAACTATAACATAATGCCCATTCTTTTCATGACATGGTAAATCCTCGTACCTAGGGGATATCATGTTGGAGTTGTTTATTTCATCTCATTGGTGTGCTCCTTATTTTCCAACTCAAGTAACTTTGTACATTTGCTTTTCTCGTTGCACATCATCATTATGGCACCCTTGTGATGTTGCATGTGCGGAAGGCTTGTTATACTGATCTTCAACCCTATTAAGAACAAGATGTCGACTTAAACATGATGAAGATAGAGGAGAGAGAAGAAGAGAGAGAGAGTTAGTGTCAATGTTTTTTGTACTGTCAACAAACTGGTGGTATGGGACGCCAAGGCGGCTGACAAGCATGGACTTGTGGGAGTGGCCCCTAGCTTCAAGAAGGCTTGCAAATAAAAACCTATTGTTGGGTAATGAGCTTACCTGCACCCTTCTTTGTTTGTACTAATCTTGTATATGCGTGTGTATTAGGTGATCCTTTGGGAGGAGTCCCTTCCGTATATGAAGCTCTCTTCTCTCTTTGTAGAGAGGTGCAAGATCACCCCTCAATTTGAGAGCACCCATGCCACACACCATCACTACCATTTGGCTCATATCCCATCATATGTGCGCTGAGGCTAAGCAATAGAGCAAGCGTGCTCAAAGAGTGGAGATGCATAGAACCTGCATACATTTTTTTTCCCGACTGGCCTTAGGCCCAAGATCCTCCCATATTAACCGTTTTTTCACCACCCATAGGCGTGACCGTAGGCAATGCCACCACGGGAGCACCTAGTGGGGGAGACCTCTTGGTTCCAAGACAAACACTTCACCACTTGAGCTGCCACCTCATTGGCAGGACGTGCACACATTGCTTTCTTGGCATACAAGAAACGGTCTATTGGATAGTCCAGCTTATGGATTTATCCATACATGCTATGCTTTCTTCACGTTTTTTAAAGACTCCACAACATCCATACTATCCGGAGAAGGGAAATACCATTGCCCACCTTTATTCCAAAGGTATTCCAGCATCAGATGAATTTACTCCCCATATCTTTTCCTTTTCTTTTTCTTTTCGTACACGACCAGTCTTGGTTTGGGTCTCATAGGCCATATTTGGACCTCTCTCTCTCTCTCTCTCTCTCTCTCTCTCTCTCTCCGTCCAAAACGTAGTCTAAAAGAGGGACATGGGACCTACAACGCTGGCATGCATACATAGCAGAGCATACAGACAGCAGCGAGATGAAGGAACAAACACACACACACAAAGGGTACCTCGGTAGTCGACTCCGGAGTTGAGCTTGACGACGACGGGGCGGCCTCGGATGGACTTGAGGAAATCCGCTGGGGTCTTGGCTGAACCTCCTCCTCCGCCAGCACCACCAACACCTCCTCCTCCTCCTCCTGCTCCACTCATCCTCGCCTTGCTGAAGAACCCTAAAACTTCGCGAAGACACCCTAGTTCTTTAATATGTCGAGAGAAGCGAGAAAAGTTATTTCTTTTTAAATTAGGAACATATATAATATTCATAAATCTACGTCAAATATTAAGGATATTGGTAAGCTTTAATTTTCTAAGGATATGTACAACTTTTACACAATCTAACATTTTGGGTGACTGATAATCATGTTCTACGGGTCTTGTTTGCTAGCATTATAGAATGGCCCTAGGGCACTCTGAAGTATTGATACAGTGATATTTTAACATTTTGAAATTCAGTGATTATTAAACAAAACTTGCTTCCTCTCCACGTGGCCAAATGAGAGGGAGAAACGGGGTCAGAGAGAAAGAAGGATTTTTGGATTTTGAAATTTGAAATAAAAGTTTAAGAGAGGGCGTAGTGCAGAGTGTTCCGAACCTCAGCAAGGTAAGGTGAGCCGAGATAGAAGCAAGTCGTTTTGTTTGTAACAAATTTTGCATAGATATGGGTGATATAGAAGAAACTTAAAAAGTCCAACGAGGGCGATGCCATGCCCATGTGAAAAAGAATGTGTCTCCAACTTCAAAAAAAAGTATTACAATTCATCACACTAATACCAACTCTCGCATGTCTAATGTGGAGAGTATGATTAGTGGCTTGTGCTACTGCCAGTTAAGTAGTAGAAATGGTGAACACGAGAATCTATTACTTCCATTGTAACTAACAATCGGCAAATTAAGGAGATTGTGGAAGAGGTACATTCAAGAGGATTAGGTTGTGTGATGTTGGTTGTAAAAGGACTATTGATATTATGAAGGAGCAACATATGTTAGTTGTAAAAGGACTATTAAGGTTGGTTGTAAAAGGACTATTAAGGTTGGTTGTAAAAGGACTGTTGGTATTATGAAGGAGCAACATGACAAGTTAGATGGCCATGTTACCATGTTAGGTAGGGAAATAACTAGCCTTAGAATAGTTTTAAATAGGCTTGCAGCTTTAGTAACCAAGATGAATCACACGTTTGAAAAGCATCGATGATTATATGTATTGAAAAACATATTGTCCTTTTAAGTAACTTCTTTAAGGATTAAAGTGTTGATGTTTTTTTAATTTTAAAATCTCTTAGTTTATATGTATGGTTTGAGAGAGAGAGAGAGAGAGAGAGAGAGAGAGAGAGAGAGAGAGAAGGGGGGGAGGTAGAGTGAGATAAAAATTGGTATTTATACATATAGGTACATAAATTCTTAATCACTTATAATATATACATCTATGTGTGTATAGACACAAATGTATGACTATGGATATGTGTATAGACATGTGTAATATATATAAACATACACATATGTGCAAGTAACGCACACATTCAGGGTACATTTACTGAAACTGTTATTAATTCATTGTATATTTTTTTGTTGTTAAGGTATTATTGAGTGCAAGCTTGGATTAAGTATTGTGAGGAACTACCAAAGTTACGTAATAGGAGTAGTGTTTAGGTAGACCTTCCTAAATTTTTTTGTAAGCATTTTTTAAGTCATGTTTTTTTTGTTTTGTCTTA
Organism: Cibotium barometz; assembly: GCF_041138505.1. Lineage (NCBI taxonomy): Eukaryota > Viridiplantae > Streptophyta > Polypodiopsida > Cyatheales > Cibotiaceae > Cibotium > Cibotium barometz. Next base: position 8,800,633 of record NC_141055.1, read on the forward strand.
TTATTGTTTAAATTGAAGGTATGTTCTTTGTGTGTATTGTGTATGTTTTTATGTGAGTTTGTTATTATTTACTTTTATTAGATATAATAAATAAATAAAATGAATAATTAAAGAATAACTATTACATGGATTCAATGGACCAAGTTACCCCCTTAGAAAAAGTTTTATTTGTGGTTAGATTAATTTGTCTTCATGAAGATAAGTTTATTTATTAGTATAAATATATTACTATTTAAATATTTAATTATATATATATATATATATATATATATATATATATATATACATATACATATATATATATATATATATATATATATATATAGAGAGAGAGAGAGAGAGAGAGAGAGATTATATAAATGTTTTAACAAATAAATGGTTTCGATTCAGTACTTGATTAAATATAGGTTTTTGGTGAGAATAGTGAAGGCTACCACTTTGATGCATCCTTTTTCCTTGAGAAATACGAGAAGTAATTTGGAGAAGAATAAGTGCAAATGAGCCAAGGGATAGTGATTCTAATTGCTATGATGCATCCTTTTTCCTTGAATGTTTTGAGAAATACGAGAAGTAATTTGGAGAAGAATAAGTGCAAATGAGCCAAGGGATAGTAATTCTAATTGCTATGATGCAAGAGACATAACATTGCCTATAATAATGGTGGTATGTTGATGCAAGAGACTCATGTGATAGAAAGTGGATTAGGACATTATGTTGATGCAAGAGACTCATGTGATAGAAAGTGGATTAGGACATTATGTTGATCATGCTAAAAAGGATAACTTTGATGCGTATAGACAAGGAGATGTGCACAACTCTATGTCAATAGCAAAAACTACTTTGATGTGCATGCTTGCCAATCTAATACTAACAGATCCCAGATTCACAAAATATGAGAATAGTCGTTATCAACAATGAATGGAGCCAATGAGAGTGCATTAACAAGAGAAACAATACCTTCATGTATGGCACTGGGGGGGCAGAGAGATTGAAACTTACTAAAAGCATGTGATATTTAATTGCTATGAATAGAACTTCTTATAATGCACCAAGAAGGGTAACATTGAATGGAACTAATGAGGGTCTTGCTACAATACCTTCATGTATGGCACATAATGAGAGAGTTGTGGCATTTGTAAGTGTAGCTAATGAGGGTGCAATAAGAAGGATAGTAGTGAATGGTACTACTATAATATCTTCATCTTTGAAACATAATGAGATATTAGTGGCATATGTGAATGGAGCTAATGAGGATGTAACTATGGTGTCTTCCTTTTTGGATCATAATGAGAGAGGAATACGAGTAGTTGTTGATACAATGAGAAGAGCGAATGTGCAAGAAATCCCCTGCTATGTTTTTTATAAAGAAAAGGGAGCGATTTTGTATATCCTTCATGAGTTTCCCCCTGTACTAGCTATACATCCTGCAATGTGGCCTTTGGTATATTCAGGTGCTACGATACACTCGTTAGGAGGAAATGTGGCCTTTGGTATATTCAGGTGCTACGATACACTCGTTAGGAGGAAATGTGGGTTTTGTGGAGCACAATTGTGGGAGTGTGAAAGAAGATGAGTTGTAGTCAAGTTGTTCAGAAATATTGTTATAAAGGTGGGCGTGTGTCTGTTCTTGCTCTTGCAAAACTGCTTGAACCATTGAGGTCTCTGTTATGCGCTAATGATATTGCAAGTAAGAATTTTTTTTTAAAGATCCAAGCTTACAATAGTTACAATAGTGTGTTGGCTTTTGCATCATTGGATGCAAGGTTTGATGAATATCTCTCTTACAACAATGGTGTGTACATTTTTACGGTACATGATCTTGAAATCATCGATCGAGATCTCCTAAACAATTAATTATCTCATTAGATCCTTATCTTACACTAATGACAACATTAATCTAAGGTGGATAAAAATGAACAATACTCATGGTGATGAGTGTTGGAATTAGGGTTGCAGGAAAGCACACAAAGCTTGGAGAAGAAGAAGCAAGAATGCACACAACACAAAGTGTATTAGATTGTGTCAATGTACAAAGATAAGTTAGCCCTAGAAGGATGGGGGTATATACAAGCCGGGGGAAAAAACCTCCTCAAGAGGGAAAAAGTGCCCCGACGGTCCTAAGTGTGTTCACACACATCACTGCCTATATATATATGGCAACAAATTCCCCCTGGGAGTGATGGTGTGAACGAGAGCTGGCACTCATGTATAGGGGAGTGCCATGCCCGAAGTAGATCAGTCCACAAAGGGGAGCAAGCCCAAAGCTTTGCGGAAAGCTTCGAACTTCTCAACAAGGAAGCGCCTTTGTGAAAAGATCGGCGAGGTTGTTCTGTGTTGGCACATAGGCCAAGCTCTCGCAACTGCCAATGCACTCTCAGTGAAGATAGAGGTGGCAGACTCCTGTCCAACACCCAAGTCAGCCATAAGCCGTCTAAGCCACACACACTCAACCGTAGCTGCTGTGAAAGCTGCCCTGTACTCAGCTTCACAACTAGAAGTGGCCACAGTAGGTTGCTTCTTGCTCAACCAAGATATGTATGAGCTACCGAGCAAACCACTTGTGGACACTCTTGTGTCATAGCAACCAGCCCAATCTGAGTCCGAAAAAGCATGTAAATCTGGTAGATAAAACAACCCAAGATGTATGGTGCCACTCAAGTAGCGAAAGATGCGTTTAACTGCCTTCCAATGCTGAGACCTTGGGCTATGCATAAACCTACTCACCTGTGAGACTGCAAACTGAATGTCCGGCCTCGTAATGTGTACATAAATGAGGCAACCAACAGCTGTCTGATAGAGTGTGACATCAAAGTGATCTCCAGCATCATGAAGACTCAACTTCAAACCTGTCTCCATTGGAGTAGCAATAGGCTTGCAGTCTTCAAGGCCAAATCTCCGCAACAATGTCTCAATATACTTTGTCTGACACAAAGCAATACCTCCATCACACTGCTTAAATTGTATCCCCAAATAATAATGCAAATGCTCCAAATCTGACATCTCAAAAGAGGCATTCAAATCAGCCTTAAAATCAGCAATATGACTCTCATTTGGTCCTGTGAGCAGCATGTCATCGACATAGAGAGCAATGATTAGATGTACACCATCCACACGTTTAACATACAAAGTGCTTTCTGTTGGACTATTCTGAAAACCATGTGCAGTCAAATATGCATGTATCTTTTCATACCAAGCGCGTGGAGCTTGCTTTAAACCATATAAAGCCTTTTTCAGCCTACACACTTTGTTTTCCTGCCCTCTTTGAACAAAACCACGAGGCTGCGATACATACACCTCCTCATGCAAATCTCCATTCAAGAACGCAGTCTTTATGTCCAACTGATGTACATTCCAACCATTATGAGCTGCCAATGCACAAATGCTACGAATGGTAGTCATACGACAAGTGGGAGCAAAGGTCTCATCAAAATCAATGCCCTTTTCTTGAGCATAACCCTTTGCAACAAGTCTAGTCTTATAGCGATCAACATTGCCATCTGGCTTTCGTTTCAACTTAAAAACCCACTTACATCCAATGGCCTTTTTACCAATAGGCAAATCACACAAAGACCATGTACCATTCTTCATTATAGCATCATATTCACTTTGCATTGCAGCCAACCAATTTTCTGAATTTTGTGCCTCATCAAATGAAAGAGGTTCTTCCTCTTCACACATACTAGACACAGCCAAAGCATAACAATCTGATGTATAAGAGGCATGCTGAAAACCTGAACGAGTACGACTAGTCATAGGTGCATCAATCTTACTATCACGCAAGGTTTGCACCAGCCATTTTGGCATACCTCTAGCCTGCTCATTTTCAGCCCTATCCTCATGAATTACATCCTGTAAATCTGCATCAGAAATAGGCTGATCTATGATGTCGTTTGAAATCTGCATAAGCTGAATATTTGCCTCATTAGGACTTAAATTTGAATTCCCACTTGTAAACAGAGGCAACAATGTATCAAATACATCCCGTGAGCTCACACATGTCTCTTTGGTACATGATAACAAAGGCTGCATAGCATCTTCCACAAAAACAACATCTCGACTAATCAAGATATGCTTTGACTGTGGATGATACAATCTGTAACCCTTGCTCTCAGCACTGTAACCAACAAAAATGCATTTGACAGCCTTATCATCCAATTTTTTGCATTCTTGCACAAGCACTAAAGCATAGGCCAAGCAAGACACGTAAGTGACCAATAGAAGGCTTCCTGCCATGCCAAGCTTCGTATGGAGTAATAGACTGCAAGGCCTTAGTGGGACACCTGTTGAGTACATATGCAGCACACATGACAGCCTCAAGCCAAAATGCATGTGGCAAAGCTTGGCACTAAAGCATAGGCCAAGCAACCAAAGACACGTAAGTGACTAATAGAAGGCTTCCTGCCATGCCAAGCTTCGTATGGAGTAATAGACTGCAAGGCCTTAGTGGGACACCTGTTGAGTACATATGCAGCACACTTGACAAAATGCATGTGGCAAAGCTTGGCTCTTGACCATACATCGTGCCATCTCCATAAGTGACCTGTTTTTTCTCTCAGCAACACCATTTTGCTGAGGGGTATACGGCACTGTACATTGGTGTTTTATCCCACGACTAGCCAGAAATGCATCAAACTCTTTAGACATGTACTCCCCCCCCTCGATCAGAACGGAGGGTGCCCACAGTACAATTGGATACATTTTCAGCCATAAGAAAAAACTGTTTGAAGCACAAAAACACTTCGGACTTTGCCTTCAGTGGATATACCCATGCATGCCTTGAGTAATCATTAATGAAAGTCACGAAGTACAAGTGTTTACCAAATGACGGAGTTTACATAGACCCACATACATCACTATGTACAAGTTGCACTTTGCGAGTGGCCCGCACAGAACCATCCTTTGGAAACGCAGAACGCTACATTTTGCCCAAAATACAGCCTTCACAAACATGTTTCAATGGTGCCTCAAGAGGGGGCAATGAAGCAACCATATCAAATTTCTACAAACGCAGCAAACTAGCAAAGTTCAGATGACCAAAACGAGCATGCCATAGTTTTGCATCTGAAACTGCCTTTTCATCAAAAACTGCATTTGCTGAATCTTCCATACACTTGTCATAAGAATTGAGCCTGTACAGCCCACGAAACAAGGTGCCAGATGCAATAATCGTATCACCAGAAGTTAAATCATGAATAGTACATCTGTCATCCACAAATTTGACTACAAGTCCAAGTCTAGCAAGCGCAGAGACAGACAATAGATTCTTCTTTATCCCTGGCACATACAAAGCATCTGAAAGTGTGAAAGCGCTGCCATTTGCAGCCATAAGCATAATTTTACCAACGCCCTTCACTGGGTAAGAAGCATTATTGGCACATGTGACAGTATTCCCATTAGGGACAGTCTCAAGAGAAGTGAACATATCACGATGCGAGGTAATGTGCTTTGTAGCACCACCGTCAAAATACCAAACATGAGAGTCAACAGAAACTGCCAAACATGCATCATGTACAGATGGGTGATACTGGCAATACACACTAAACGCCCATTCTGTATCCTGCACAACATTTGCAGAATCTGCATTTGTAGAAGCATCCGCTATTGTGGCTGCATTTGACTCTTTCTTCTTTGCCTCTTTAGCCTTTAGCTTAGGGCAATTCTTAATGACATGATCATTTGCCTTACAATAGGTGCACCTGGTCTTTTTCTTGCCTTTATCAAGAGCCTTCTCAGACTTATTGTTGCTACCTGTGGAAGAAGAAGAAGTTGCAGACCTACTAATAGGAGAAGAAACAGTGGAAGGGGCTGCCTTACCACTTCTTCTTTGCTGCTGGGCAGCAATAAATGCTTGATCAACTACACGCTGCCTGGCCCTGTTTTGCCTGGACTGCGCTTCTTGCAAGAGCTTGTTGACTAAAGTATCATACTTGATAGCATCAGGTCTGTCCTCATTAAGAAGTCTCCACGTGGAAGCAAAAGTCTGATATGTCTCAGCAGGTAAAGCATCAAGAACAGTCTGCACAAGAGAATGATCAGGAATAATCTCACCTGTAGAAATCAACTGTTCTTTGAGATCTTTAATCTCAGCAAGAAAAACATTCATGTCATCATCTTCTTGCATAATCTTCAATTCCAGCTCTTTACGCAGGTAAGCGATTTTTGCCTCGTTATGACCTGCATACAAACCAGCTAGAATATCCCAAGCCTGTTTTGCTGTTTTAGCTGAACAAATATGTGGGGTGATGTTACGTTTGACAGAAAGTGCAATCAAGGCATGAGCCTGCGCATCTTTACCATCCCAACGAGCTTGTTCAACAGTGGGTAAAATAGCAGCAATAGTAGAGCTGCTAGAACCTGCAACATCCTCAACAGATCCTACATCCACAGAACCTGGACGTACATCCATACCCTGCACAATGTTCCACACTTCTTTTGCAACCAAAACATGCTGCATCATGTATGCCCAAAGTGGGTAGTTGCTATCTCCATTCAGTTTGTCTTCACAGCAGACAACATGTGAAATACATCATTGCTATTATCAGCCATGGCCACTGACTGAAACTGATGCAAAAGCTACCTGTAATGAAGCAAAGACTGAACAGAAAACAACTCGTGCTATGTAGCACGGTCCACAATAGAATACGTATGCCTGTTTTGCAGAAAACTGCACTGTCGAAATTTTTGCAGAAAATGACGAAAACACCTGTGCAGAACTTGAAATGCAAAAACGGAGCCCGAAACGACCTCAGATGCAAATTCTGAGAATGTTCAACCCTAAGGGCTAATTTGCAGAGTATAGGGACCTGGAAGCGCTCGTGAAAGCTCACCTCAATCGAAGAACGTGAGTCGGAGGGTGCCGGCGGCGTAGCCCTGGGAGCCGATGCTTGCTCTGATACCAATTGTTGGAATTAGGGTTGCAAGAAAGCACACAAAGCTTGGAGAAGAAGAAGCAAGAATGCACACAACACAAAGTGTATTAGATTGTGTCAATGTACAAAGGTAAGTTAGCCCTAGAAGGATAGGTGTATATACAAGCCGCGGGAAAAAACCTCCTAAAGAGGGAAAAAGTGCCCCGGCGGTCCTAAGTGTGTTCACACACATCTGCATCCCTATCTCATTTGCTGCTGCTAGCTCGCGGTACATTGGCTCTGTTGGAATTAGGGTTGCAGGAAAGCACACAAAGCTTGGAGAAGAAGAAGCAAGAATGCACACAACACAAAGTGTATTAGAATGTGTCAATGTACAAAAGATAAGTTAGCCCTAAAAGGATGGCGTATATACAAGCCGGGGAAAAAAACCTCCTAAAGAGGGAAAAAGTGCCCCGGTGGTCCTAAGTGTGTTCACACACATCACTGCCTATATATATATGGCAACAAATCCCCCCTGGGAGTGATGGTGTGAACGAGAGCTGGCACTCATGTATAGGGGAGTGCCATGCCCGAAGTAGATCAGTCCACAAAGGGGAGCAAGCCCAAAGCTTTGCGGAAAGCTTCGAACTTCTCACGAGGAAGCGCCTTTGTAAAAAGATCGGCGAGGTTGTCCTGTGTTGGCACATAGGCCAAGCTGATCTCTCATGCTGAGAGTCTCTCCCTGACATAGCGATAATGCACCTCAATGTGCTTTATGCGAGCATGAAAAACTGGGTTTCTCGCAACTGCCAATGCACTCTGACTGTCAGTGAAGATAGAGGTGGCAGACTCCTATCCAACACCCAAGTCAGCCACCCAAGTCAGCCACCCATAAGCCGTCTGAGCCACACACACTCAACCGTAGCTATGAAAGCTGCCCTGTACTCAGCTTCACAACTAGAAGTGGCCACAGTAGGTTGCTTCTTGCTCAACCAAGATATGCATGAGCTACCGAGCATGAAACAAAAATCACTTGTGGACACTCTTGTGTCATAGCAACCAGCCCAATGTGAGTCCGAAAAAGCATGTAAATCTGGCAGCAACGATCCCCCCTTGGGATAAAACAACCCAAGATGTATGGTGCCACTCAAGTAGCGAAAGATGCGTTTAACTGCCTTCCAATGCTGAGACCTTGGGCTATGCATAAACCTGCTCACTTGTGAGACTGCAAACTGAATGTCCGGCCTCGTAATGCATACATAAATGAGGCAACCAACAGCTGTCTGATAGAGTGTGACATCAAAGTGATCTCCAGCATCATGAAGACTCAACTTCAAACCTGTCTCCATTGGAGTAGCAATAGGCTTGCAGTCTTCAAGGCCAAATCTCCGCATTAATGTCTCAATATACTTTGTCTGACACAAAGCAATACCTCCATCACATTGCTTAAATTGTATCCCCAAATAATGATGCAAATGCCCCAAATCTGACATCTCAAAAGAGGCATTCAAATCAGCCTTAAAATCAGCAATATGACTCTCATTTGGTCCTGTGAGCAGCATGTCATCGACATAGAGAGTAATGATTAGATGTATACCATCCACACGTTTAACATACAAAGTGCTTTCTGTTGGACTATTCTGAAAACCATGTGCAGTCAAATATGCATGTATCTTTTCATACCAAGCGCGTGGAGCTTGCTTTAAACCATATAAAGCCTTTTTCAGCCTGCACACTTTGTTTTCTTGTCCTCTTTGAACAAAACCACGAGGCTGCGATACATACACCTCCTCATGCAAATCTCCATTCAAGAACGCAGTCTTTATGTCCAGCTGATGTACATTCCAACTATTATGAGCTGCCAATGCACAAATGCTACGAATGGTAGTCATACGACAAGTGGGAGCAAAGGTCTCATCAAAATCAATGCCCTTTTCTTGAGCATAACCCTTTGCAACAAGTCTAGCCTTATAGCGATCAACATTGCCATCTGGCTTTCGTTTCAACTTAAAAACCCACTTACATCCAATGGCCTTTTTACCAATAGGCAAATCACACAAAGACCATGTACCATTCTTCATTATAGCATCATATTTACTTTGCATTGCAACCAACCAATTTTCTGAATTTTGTGCCTCATCAAATGAAAGAGGTTCTTCCTCTTCACACATACTAGACACAGCCAAAGCATAACAATCTGATGTATAAGAGGCATGCTGAAAACCTGAACGAGTACGACTAGTCATAGGTGCATCAATCTTACTATCACGCAAGGTTTGCACCAGCCATTTTGGCATACCTCTAGCCTGCTCATTTTCAGCCCTATCCTCATGAATTACATCCTGTAAATCTGCATCAGAAATAGGCTGATCTATGATGTCGTTTGAAATCTGCATAGGCTGAATATTTGCCTCATTAGACTTACATTTGAATTCCCACCTGTAAACAGAGGCAACAATGTATCAAATACATCCCGTGAGCTCACACATGTCTCTTTGGTACATGATAACAAAGGTTGCACAGCATCTTCCACAAAAACAACATCTCGAATAATCAAGATATGCTTTGACTGTGGATGATACAATCTATAACCCTTGCTCTTAGCACTGTAACCAATAAAAATGCATTTGACAGCCTTATCATCCAATTTTCTGCATTGTTGCACAGGCACTAAAGCATAGGCCAAGCAACCAAAGACACGTAAGTGACTAATAGAAGGCTTCCTGCCATGCCAAGCTTCGTATGGAGTAATAGACTGCAAGGCCTTAGTGGGACACCTGTTGAGTACATATGCAGCACACATGACAGCCTCAAGCCAAAATGCATGTGGCAAAGCTTGGCTCTTGACCATACATCGTGCCATCTCCATAAGTGACCTGTTTTTTCTCTCAGCAACACCATTTTGCTGAGGGGTATACGGCACTGTACATTGGTGTTTTATTCCACGACTAGCGAGAAATGCATCAAACTCTTTAGACATGTACTCCCCCCCTCGATCAGGAACGGAGGGTGTCCACAGTACAATTGGATACATTTTCAACCATAAGAAAAAACTGTTTGAAGCACAAAAACACTTCGGATTTTGCCTTCAGTGGATATACCCATGCATGCCTTGAGTAATCATCAATGAAAGTCACGAAGTACAAGTGTTTACCAAATGACGGAGTTTGCATAGGCCCACATACATCACTATGTACAAGTTGCAATTTGCGAGTGGCTCGCATAGAACCATCCTTTGGAAACGCAAAACGTTGCATTTTGCCCAAAATACAGCCTTCACAAACATGTTTCAATGGTGCCTCAAGAGGGGGCAATGAAGCAACCATATCAAATTTCTGCAAACGCAGCAAACTGGCAAAGTTCAGATGACCAAAACGAGCATGCCATAGTTTTGCATCTGAAACTGCCTTTTCATCAGAAATTGCATTTGCTGAATCTTGCACACACTTGTCATAAGAATTGAGCCTATACAGCCCACGAAACAAGGTGCCAGATGCAATAATCGTATCACCAGAAGTTAAATCATGAATAGTACATCTGTCATCCACAAATTTGACTACAAATCGAAGTCTAGCAAGCGCAGAGACAGACAATAGATTCTTCTTTATCCCTGGCACATACAAAGCATCTAAAAGTGTGAAAGCGCTGCCATTTGCAGCCGTAAGCATAATTTTACCAATGCCCTTCACTGGGTAAGAAGCATTATTGGCACATGTGACAGTATTCCCATTAGAGACAGCCTCAAGACAAGTGAACATATCACGATGGGAGGTAATGTGCTTTGTAGCACCACTGTCAAAATACCAAACATGAGAGTCAACAGAAACTGCCAAACATGCATCATGTACAGATGGGTCATACTGGTAATACACACTAAACGCCCATTCTGTATCCTGCACAACATTTGCAAAATCTGCATTTGTAGAAGCATCCGCTATTGTGGCTGCATTTGACTCTTTCTTCTTTGCCTCTTTAGCCTTTAGCTTAGGGCAATTCTTAATGACATGATAATTTGCCTTACAATAGTTGCACTTAGTCTTTTTCTTGCCTTTATCAAGAGCCTTCTCAGACTTATTGTTGCTACCTGTGGAAGGAGAAGAAGTTGCAAACCTACTAATAGGAGAAGAAACAGTGGAAGGGGCTGCCTTACCACTTCTTCTCTGCTACTCGGCAGCAATAAATGCTTGATCAACTGCACGCTGCTTGGCTCTGTTTTGCCTGGACTGCGCTTCTTGCAAGAGCTTGTTGACTAAAGTATCATACTTGACAGCATCAGGTCTGTCCTCATTAAGAAGTCTCCACGTGGAAGCAAAAGTCTGATATGTCTTAGGTAAAGCATCAAGAACAGTCTGCACAAGAGAATGATCGGGAATAATCTCACCTGCAGAAATCAACTGTTCTTTGAGATCTTTAATCTCAGCAAGAAAAACATTCATGTCATCATCTTCTTGCATAATCTTCAATTCTAGCTCTTTACGCAAGTAAGCGATTTTTGCCTCATTATGACTTGCATACAAACCAGCTAGAATATCCCAAGCCTGTTTTGCTATTTTAGCTGAACGAATATGTGGGGTGATGTTATGTTTGATAGAAAGTGCAATCAAGGCATGAGCCTGCGCATCTTTACCATCCCAACGAGCTTGTTCAGTAGTGGGTAAAATAGCAGCAACAGTAGAGCTACTAGAACTTGCAACATCCTCAACAGATCCTACATCCACAGAACCTGGACCTACATCCATACCCTGTATAATGTTCCACACTCCTTTTGCAACCAAAACATGCTACATCATGTATGCCCAAAGTGGGTAGTTGCTGTCTCCATCCAGTTTGTCTTCAGCAGACAACATGCGAAATACATCATTGCTATTATCAGCCATGGCCACTGACTGAAACTGATGCAAAAGCTACCTGTAATGAAGCAAAGACTGAATAGAAAACAACTCGTGCTATGTAGCACGGTCCACAATAGAATACGTATGCCTATTTTGCAGAAAACTGCACTGTCGAAATTTTTGCAGAAAATGACGAAAACACCTGTGCAGAACTTGAAATGCAAAAACGGAGCCCGAAACAACCTCAGATGCAAATTCTGAGAACGCTAAGCCCTATGGGCTTGTTTGCAGAGTATAGGGACCTGGAAGCGCTCGTGAAAGCTCACCTCAATCGAAGAACGTGAGTTGGAGGGTGCCGACGGCGTAGCCTTGGGAGCCGATGCCTGCTCTGATACCAATTGTTAGAATTAGGGTTGTAGGAAAGCACACAAAGCTTGGAGAAGAAGAAGCAAGAATGCACACAACACAAAGTGTATTAGATTGTGTCAATGTACAAAAGATAAGCTAGCTCTAGAAGGATGGGCGTATATACAAGCCGGGGGAAAAAATCTCCTAAAGAGGGAAAAAGTGCCCCCGCGGTCCTAAGTGTGTTCACACACATCACTCCCTATATATATATGGCAACAAATCCTCCCTGGGAGTGATGGTGTGAACGAGAGCGGGCATTCATATATAGGGGAGTGCCATGCCCGAAGTAGATCAGTCCACAAAGGGGAGCAAGCCCAAAGCTTTGCGAAAGTGTGCTAATTAAGTTTAGACTCAAGTTCGGTTAGGTTACAAAATGGAAACTTGTACTCATAAAAAGACTTGAGATGTTGTACTTGTATTCCAATGCTTCAAATGTCCTCCTTTTATATGAGGAAAGTACAACAAAGCTATGATAGCTCATGTGGGATAACGTGGCTAGGTGACTTGGCACTCTAGCATCACTCATTTTAACACCTCCCCCTTGATGCTAGATTGGGTACAATTTTTCGGCTTTCACTCCTCCTCTCTCTCCCCTTGTGCTAGGCTACTTTGGCATTATAGCTACTTTGGCTATGAATTTTAGCTTGAGTGCATCATATGGCCTTAGAGGTTGATTACATCACACTTTTTGTAGAGACAAGAGGGGTGAAAAATACAATGGTTCTTTCTCTAGAAGAGCACGTCTTCAGCTGGGACAGCTTTGGCCTCGATATAGTTTGTCTGCTTCTTTTTTTGATAGCAATCTTCTTCTAGGTGACCAATTTTTCCACAATAGTCACAAACAAGCTTTGGTTTATCTTTATTGTGACATTCATTCTTGGTATGACCAAGTTTTCCATAGTGATAGCATCTTGGAAGTTGAGATGTTGATTGATTTGTCCTTTGAAATCTCCCACCCTTTGTATACAGTGCTTGCTCACTTGAATGTGATTTGAATGATTCTTTATCTTTGAATGTGGATTCTTGTTCAAGTAGATATGATTCTACATCTTGAAGTTTAGTGTTGGGCACACTTTTAAGTGTAGCAACAATTGATTCATAAGGTTCTTTGTCAACACTTTTTAGCAATATAGCAATAGATTCATCTTCCTCAATGACTTTCTTTAATGCACTAAGTTGTTGTTTGATACCTTTGAATTTACTGATGTGTTGTGCCATTGTCTCGGTCTCCTTCTTGTCGAGCTTGTAAAACTACATGAGAAGGTTGATCTTTGAGCTCTTTGAGTCGGTGTCGAAAATCTTGTTGAGTTCCTGCCATGCCAACTTGGCATCCTTGATGCCAACAATGTGACTAATCACATCATCATCAATATTTTGAGCGATGAGGCCCAATGCTTTGTTGTTTTGAAGTGGCTCAACCTCCACTTCTTCATCCTCAATAAGGTGCCAAAGCCCCTTACACATAAGCAAGTACATGGTCTTGCTTTGCCATCTAAAAAAACCATCACCACCATTAAATCTTGAAATAACTTCAACACGCTCCATACTGAGAAGGTCTTACTAACAAGCTTTTATTTTGCTTTGTTAGCAGTGTCTAATCTCATACAAATTTGTAGTGTGAAGGTCGGGAAGGTCTTTGCACATGATAATGATTCACAGCCAGTGTCTAGTCCCAATACAAGGATGATAATGAAACAAAAAATTCTCTTCAATTGAGTAATGCAAGAGGATGTAGTGAATTTTGATATAACAAAGGTTTCCCACAATGGAATAGCACTCTAATTTTTTAATTTTGCCTTTAATTCAGCTCAATTTTGCCTTTAATCCAGCTCAATTTTTGCCTTTAATCCAGCTCAATTTTTACCTTTAATTTAGCTTAATTTTTGGTAATACAACACTAATGATAGTAATTAGTGCTTAATCATGATGATTAGCAGGCTTCAATTAAGCTTGTGGAAGGCAAAATAATTGGCACTTTTTGCATATTCTTGTTGTCCTTGGTAGGTTTCTAGTCCCCAAGCTCACAAATCACTCAAATTGTGGCACAAATTCAGCTCAATTTTGCCTTTAATTTAGCTCAATTTTGCCTTTAATTCAGCTCAATTTTGCCTTTAATTCAGCTCAATTTTGCCTTTAATTCAGCTCAATTTTTGCCTTTAATTTAGCTCAATTTTTGGTAATACAACACTAATGATAGTAATTAGTGCTTAATCATGATGATTAGCAGGCTTCAATTGAGCTTGTGGAAGGCAAAATAATTGGCACTTTTTGCATATTCTTGTTGTCCTTGGTAGGTTTCTAGTCCCCAAGCTCACAAATCACTCAAATTGTGGCACAAATCGGCATAACAAGATGATTCTTGCGGGCGACTGGTTAATGGAAGACTATGGCTCAACCACTCACTCATTTAAGCTAAGATTTGGATTTGGGTAGCTTAAGTAATGCCTAAGCTTGCTGTAAGAGGGCTTATGCTAATTGTGAACGGTCGGCAAATTTGACAAAAAACCAATCTGCGCTTGAGCGCCGTTTTCGGGCTATAGAGTGAGGAATTTCCTAATTCCTCTTGGATGTAGATTAGCCTATGGTTAAGTAATACTCTCCTAAAAACTCTTGGCTAATGGTTGAGAGGATAAGCAATGCTAAGGGTTTGAAGTTTGGGCCACAAAGAGGAAGAAGGGATAAGATGAGATTAGTGGCTAATTAAGTAATTAATGAAAAGGTTAGTATGAGTTAAAAACTAAGCTAAGAGAGCTAGACCTAAGCTCTGATACCATGTTGAAATCATGGATCGAGCTGTCCTAAATAATCAACTATCTAATTAGATCCTAATCTTAACCTAATCCTACACTAATGACAACACTAATCTAAGGTGGATAAAAATGAACAATACTCATGGTGATGAGTGTGTGCTAATTAAGTTTAGACTCAAGTTCAGTTAGGTTACAAGATGGAAACTTGTACTCATAAAAAGACTTGAGATGTTGTGCTTGTATTCCAATGCTTCAAATGTCCTCCTTTTATATGAGGAAAGTACAACAAAGCTATGATAGCTCATGTGAGATAACTTGGCACTCTAGCATCACTTATTTCAACACATGACAGTGTATATCATCGAATTGGTTCCTTACTTCTTAATGGTATGCTATAGTTTGCACAACTATATGTAGAAAATCCCTTATGCAAATGTGTGATGTGCACTAGTTAGTGCATTAAAAAAATAGCCAATGTGTAACTCAGAGTTAATATTACGCTTATCAATTGTATAGGGAGGCGAGGTAGTTGAAGATTATTCAGGTTTTGAGGTGGGTGACGATATCTTCTTGGAGTCGAAAGTGCATGAGGAAACCTCCCCATACCAGTTGGATGTAGACAGGAATCCAATCTGATATACTATTGAGCGTAGCGGCCTTTCGCAAGATAATTAAAGCACGATTCGAGTAGTGAAATCTTCATATAGCTATTGTCTTAAACATTGTTGTCCATTTGTACATATGGTAATTGTGAGCATGTACTATGGCAAGTGGTTACTCGGGACGTTCATTGATTGCAGAGATACAGTCCTAGATTGCCTTGCTGGTACTCGGACCATGGCTAGAGCATGCAGGACATTGCAACAACATTGCATCAGTGTGGAGAGCGACGAGGTGTGCCTTAGTTCATTTTTGCGACCACTTGCCGCTGTGCACGATGATTTGGGTAACTAATTTTTCGAGGGGTGATTGCTTGACGGGAGTAGCAGATGGACGTGGGGGCACCATATCCTCTAGTCCTCCCAGTACCCATGAGCCCAACGCAGTCTAGTGCTTCTTCATGGCCACTTGGTGTTCCAATGGAGCCCCAATATTGACATGTCATGCCACATACATCCCTCGTAGGTTCTTTTGCTGTAGTTCCCTCATGGGCACCATGGACTGATCTTGCAAGGACACTTTTTCCACCTGCACTTGCACCATTTGGTAGAGCTCCATACCCCATACCACCTTTCTTCTTCCACTGGCACGTGCACCGTGCAACGTCTGTACTGATGTATTTTAGTAGCTTGTAATGCTCGAAATATATTGGTTTGACATTATTGTTGTTCACTCATATTATGTCGATGGCTTTGTTTTTTGCTTCTTCCATGGCATTGTTTTTTGAGAGAGATGTAGCAATTGGTGTGAGATCTCAACAACACGCAAGAGAGAGAGAGAGAGAGAGAGAGAGAGAGAGAGAGAGAGAGAGAGAGAGTGTGTTTGATCGAGACATTAAAATAATAACAATTGTGCTTAAAGTAGTTATTCTTATGCTTAAAGTAAGAATTCTAGTGCTCAAAGAGTTTTTTTTAATTCCTTTTAAAGTTATAAAAATAGTAGAGATTGCCATGTTCCAATACTCTTCTTCTAGACATATCCCACACCACTCACCCCTTATATCTTCATATTGCAGTAGGGTCCTTGTGAACTCCTTAGTTATGGATTCATCTAGCAATCCCTCTAATACTACTACGTTTGTAACCATCTTAAGTAAAGCACTTCAATCTTTCATGTAACTCAAAAAAAGGGACCCAGATTGGATGCCATTTTAGAAGCATGGACAACAACATCTCTGAAGTATGTGAGCTCTACAAGAAGCTCAAAATATGCCAAGCGGTAGACCTTGCAGACAAGAATGTGCTAGAGGTGAAAGAAACTTCAGCCATTGTGATATGGAGAGCTTTCGGCATCATTGAAGAGGCAAAGGAGGTTCCTCTTAGAGTTGGAGTTGCCACCTTCATTCGCAAGTTAGGGTAGATGGAAAAGGCCAAGATGATAGTTGAAGCCCAAAATGCCTTCATATGGTGTCTTTGTAAAGAAGTACGTAGGTGTTTGTCATGTAATTCTGTGGCCTTATAAATTTGCTAGGGAAAATAATGGAAGTTTAAGATCATAATATGGTGAC
The DNA here is from genome assembly GCF_041138505.1 of Cibotium barometz. Classification (NCBI taxonomy): domain Eukaryota; kingdom Viridiplantae; phylum Streptophyta; class Polypodiopsida; order Cyatheales; family Cibotiaceae; genus Cibotium; species Cibotium barometz. The sequence continues at coordinate 8,817,638 of NC_141055.1, forward strand.
TTTGTAAACGAGTTGCAATGGTAGTTGTAAATGAGTTGCATTGATAGTTGTGAATGAGTTGCAATGGTAGTTGTAAATGAGTTGCATTGATAGTTGTGAATGAGTTGCAATGTGTATAGTGCGCTTGTATCCATGTACTCCTCTCCTCTATTGTCACCCATGAGTGGCAATGTGCAAGACAGTAGAGGGAGAGAAGTGTAGAGAGAGAAACTACTCGCCTAAACACTAAAAAGTGCTCACTATAAAAAATTACACCCCGCCAATTGTCCATGATTCAGGATTGGGGTTATGAGGTCATTTACCTCCGTCTCAAGAGGGAAATACCATTAAGGTAAACCTAAAATACCCTAAGCACAAAGAAGTCATGAGAATGACCATTGATGACTTGGGATCAGACTTAATTCACATGTACCACTTTAGTGAATAAAGTGGAAAAAGTTGCGAGTTGAAAGATAAAGCTTCTATAGCTTTACTACAAAATCTTGAATAGGAGTAAAGTTAGATGCACTTGCTATCAATGATGGATGTATGAGAATGACCATCGATGACTTGGGATCAAACTTAATTCACATGTACCACTTTAGTGAATAAAGTGGAAAAAGTTGCGAGTCGAAAGATAAAGCTTCTATAGCTTTACTACCAAATCCTGAATAGGAGTGAAGTTAGATGCACTTGCTATCAATGATGGATGTATGTCCTATGCCCATGGGAACATAGTTTTGTGAGAGAACTACTGCGACATAATTCCGATCAGGACTGTAACCCTAGTGCTTCCAAAAAGATTAGTTCTGCAAGGAATAAAAAATAGGGAAAAAGTCTTCGAACAAACCAAAAGTTGTACCAATCAAGGGCTTAAGTGCAAGTCTTGCACTAAGCAGCTCCTCTAACAAACGAAGACAAAGAAGAAGAAGTGTTAAAACAATGAACATCATGCCCTTATCAGAGAATTCCTTCAAAAAAAGAGAAGCTCCACTCAAAAGAGCTAAGAAACCAGCAAAAATTAGAGCCAGGAACCCACCAAGGGGGAAGAATAATACTTGCAATATGTGGAAGCTTTGAAGGCAACATAGGTGTAAATGCCACAAAAATAGATCTTGAGATAGTTGAAGTGCTAGCCCAAAACTACTCCTATGATGTAACTTAATGGAATCCAAAAATACTTCTAAGTTTGGACAAAGAAGATGAAACAAAGCCATAAAGGAAGGGAGAGTCAAGAAAGAGGCTGAGCCTTCAAGCCCAATCACCAGTGATTAGGCAGAGGACTCTAAACAAGTCCCTTCTCCATTCAAAAAATATAACGTGGAAAATCAAAAGGTGTGTGTGCCACCACCAAAAAAGGAAAAACCCAAGGAATCATGAGTGTCCTATGATGGACCAAAATATGCAAAACAAGTGGATAGAGAGGAACCCAAATTGGTGTGGATAGCCACCAATTTAACCCATATAGAAGACAAAATTTATAGCAGTTCTCAAGGAATATATAGATGTATACGATGTCCACATGGGGCCGCATAGGTCCATATGAATGAGCTCTAGAATACGAGAAGCCCGATGAGTAGCCTCGTGAGGAAAGGCATCTTAGTGTTGCTTGCCCATGAAGACAAGCCACATAAGTGAAGTGGGAGGGTTTTAGTGGTGGAAGACCCTCGAACATCCGTTGAGAAGACAACAACTACAAAGAAGTATAATTTAGATGCCCATAGTGCGCATACCACAAATCTATATCCACATGAGCTACCAAGGCATGATATCTATGAAGAAGTTACATCAGATGACATTGGGACTCGTTCAAAAAGCCACCAAATTCGTTTAACTAATAAAGACCATCTTCCTGGATATTTGTGGCAACAATCTGCAACGTGCTAGTGTCGATGATCTTAAGCATGACACCATATCCTTTCTTCGCAATCCAAAAAATTGAGAGGAGATTTCTAGAGAGCTTGGGAACATGAAGCATATCCCGAATGGTAGAAGGTTGGCCCGGGGAAGAGTTAAGTTGCACATTACCAACCAAAGAGGCCTCCAAGTTGGAAGCATCACCAATGGACACCGTCAAGGAGTTAGGATGATTGTCAAGAAGAATGGCTTTGTCAGAAGTCATGTGAGTACTACACCCTAACCACCCAATCCATAAGACGTGAGGTGGAAGGAATAGGAGAGTCAGAGGGAATCTCCTTAATACCAATGAAGCCTGTCTCCTTTGTGGAAGAGGATTTTTTATTTTGGTTGGTGTATGAAGAGGTTTAATTGGGGGGTTTCTTAGCATAACCACCTTCTCTCTTCTTCTTGTTGCAACCATGAGCTCTAGAATATGAGAAGACTGATAAGTAGCCTCGCAAGAAAAGGCATCTCAATGTTGCTTGCCATGAAGACAAATCACACAAGTGAAGTGGAAGGGTTTTAGTGGTGGAAGACCCTCGACCATCTGCTGAGAAGACAATAGCTACAAAGAAGTATAATTCAAATGCCTAAAGTGAGCATGCCACAAATCTGTATCCACATGAGCTACCAAGGCATGACAGCAGTGAAGAAGTTGCAGAAGCAGATGAGATTGGGACTTAGTCAAAGAGCCACCAAAGTCCTTTAACCAATAAAGACCACCTTCCTAGATCCTTGTGGAAACAATCTACAAGATGCTGGTGTTGATGATCTCAAGGATAGAACTGGGGAAGAGTTAAGTCACACATTACCAAGTGAAGAGACCTCCAAGTTGAAAGCATCACCAATGGGCACCGTCGAAGAGCTAGGAGGAATGTCATGAAGAATGGTCCTGTTAGGAGTCATGTGAGTAGTAAACCCCACTAATAACCACCCAATGTGTAAGATGTGAGGTGTAAGGAACAAGAGAGTTAGAGGGAAGCTCCTTAATACCGATGAAGACAATCTCCTTGGTGGAAAAGGATTTTTGAGTTTGGTTGGTGGATGAAGAGGTTTTATTGGGGGGTTTCTTAGTAGAACCGCCTTCTCTCTTCTTCTTACAATGAGCTCCAGAATATGAGAAGCTCGATAAGTAGCCTCGTGAGAGGAAAGGCATCTTGGTGTTGCTTGCCACCATAAAGACAAACCACATAAGTGGAGTGGGAGGGTTTCAATGGTGGAAGACACTCAACCTTCTGCTGAGAAGACAACAGCTGCAAAGAAGTACAATTCAGATGCCCGAAGCGAGCATGCCACAAATCCGTATCCACATGAGCTACCAAGGCATGCTAACTGTGAAGAAGTTGGAGCAGATGAGCTTGGGACTCAGTCAAAGAGCCACCAAAGTCCTTCAATCGATAAAGACCACCTTCTTGGATAGCTATGGCAACAATATGCAAGGTGCTAATGTCTATGATCTCAAGGATAGAATTGTCAAAGTAGACACCATATCCTTTCTTTGTAATCCAAAAAATTGAGAGCAAATTGCTAGAGAGCTTGGGAACATGAAGCACATCTCAAATGGTAGAAGGCTGGCATGGGGAAGATGTAAGTCGCAAATTACTAACCAAAGAGGCCTCTAAGTTAAAACCATCACCAATTGACACCATCAAAGAGCTAGGATGAATGTCATGAAGAATGGTCGCGTTAGGAGTCATGTGAGTAGTACACCCACCACTATCAACCACCCAATCCATAAGACGTGAGGTGGATGGAATAGAAGAGTCAAAGAAGGGAATCTTCTTAATACTGATGAAGATGGTCTCCTTAGTGGAAGAGGATTATTGAGTTTGGTTGGTGGATGAAGAGGTTTAATTGGGGAGGTTATGAGAAGCCCGATGAGTAGCCTTGTGAGAGGAAAGGCATCTTGGTGTTGCTTTTTGCCATGAAGACAAACCACGCAAATAAAGTGGGAGGGTTTTAGTAGTGGAAGACCATCAACCATTTGCTGAGAATGTTGAGAAATGTGGTGCCAAAGAGCACAAGGAAGAGATAGGGAGTGAGTTGAGTAAGCCAAGGAAGAAAAAATCATAGCATGCAACCACATGAGCAAAGAAAATTATCCCACATTGATGTACAAGCCCAAGGGTATATATACCTCCTCACATAAAAAGGGACCATTTCAAGAATTGAAATATATCACTTACACTTATCTCAGTTTTCTTTATGTGTCCAAGTTAATCTATCTTGGAGTTTAATTAATTTGAATGTACTTTAATTAGCACACACTCATCATCATGAGTTCACTTAAGTAACACCCATCTTAGATTAGTTATGTTAATTGTGTTATCATTAGAGTAGGAGTAGCATCATATTAGGTAGTTGCTTGTCATTAGGAGAGCTTGATCCATGATTCTCAACATGGTATGAGAGCTAGGGTAAGACTCTCTAGTTTTTAGGAAATGATTAGATTTCATTAACAAGTGTTTTAGTCTTAGATTAGGATTCCCTCCTCTCTTGAGCATTAGCTACTCCTATAGCACTAGCTAGAAAGTAATGGCTCCAGCTAGCAAGCCATAGCCAAGTTCATTGAACGGAAACACAAGACCGGTCTTCCACCCAAATTCAAGAAGCTACTCTCTGTGTATCTTTAAAAAAAAAAAACTGGTGTAGAAGGGGCAAGTGAAGCATTCACATAATCTCTTTGAGCCTGCTGCTGCTAAGCTCTTTGCACCCACGAAGGTGAAAAAGCCAGCAAGCTGCTCTGTGATCACATGCGAGGAGGACGAAGATGCCCTCATGGACCTAAAGGCCAAGCTTTATCGATTCGATAAGGACGGGAATCAGTGGAAGGAGAGGGGGGCGTGGGACAAGTCCGGCTGCTCTGCTGAAGCACAAGGTTATAAGCAAGATTCACCTTCTCATGCATCAGAACAAGACCTTAAAGATATGTGCCTTCCACAGCCACTCTGCAGGAGCACCTCAGCAGTGATAAGGCATGGGTTTGGCACGCTTCAGATGTTGCAGAGGAGGATTTATCTTCTCCGTTGACAGCCGCCCAAGATACGAAAGAGATAAGCTTGAAAACTATTGAAAAAATAATAATAATTTAAAAAAAAATCAAAGGTTTTTAATAAACCTTACCAAATTCCAAGAAATATGTGCTACTTTACCCACTATAAGGGGTGGTTCACATGCAAATATGTGGGGCTCAGAAAATTCCATATACGCTTTGTCTGGGGTCTTGTCACCAACATGTGTCGTTTGGGCATCATCACATTTGACAAAATCATCCTCGATAATTCTTTTTTCACAAAAAATCGCAACCATTGTACATGCCACCAATATGACCAGGCAAAATTCTCTGAAGTGTAAAAAGGATTATAAAAGTGTCCAATTGAGCACTCTAGTGTGTGTGTGTGAAAAAGGAGCACACAACCCATGTAAAAACGCCACAACCACAGGAGTATGTGAACGTATGTGTGCAAACCATAAATAAAAAAGTCCACACCAAAGGGGTTGTCAAAGAGCCAAGAGTCAAGCCAAAGAGCAAAGACCAAGAGCCAACAAGCATCCATGACACGACATCGACATGAAGAATGAAGAAAGCAACAAGGGATCTTGATCAAGAAAAAGCAAGGAGATCTCAAGCCAGCAGTACCACTGAGCAGCATCAAGCTACCAACCACTACCCTAATCTAAAATATGTTGTAAATACCGGAATCCAACCACCTTGAGTAGCCCAAAGATTTGGCACCAAGAAGGGGTGTTGAGAGACGTGGTAGCAAAGAGCACAAGGAAGAGATAGGGAGTGAGTTGAGAATGCCAAATAAGAGAAAAAAGCATAGCATGCAGCTACATGAGCAAAGGGAATTATCCCACATTGATGTACAAGCCCAAGGGTATACCTCCTCATATAAAAAGGGGCCATTCAAAGCAATGAAATATATCACTTGCACCTATCTCAAGTTTCTCTATGTGCCACAAATTCGTATCGACAAGAGCTACCAAGGCATGATAGCTGTGAAGAAGTTGTAGCATATGAGATTGGGACTCAGTCAAAGAGCCACAAAGTCCTTCAACCGATAAAGACCACCTTCCCTTCCTAGATACATAATCCAAAAAATTGAGAGGAGATTGCTAGAGAGCTTGGGAACACACATCCTGAATGGTAGAAGGCTAGCCCGAGGAAGATGTAAGTCGCACATTACCAACTGAAGAGGACTCCAAGCCGAAATCATCACCAATGGACACCGTCAAAGTGCTAGGACAAATTTCATGATGAAGAATGGTTCTCTCAGGAGTCATGTGAGCAGCCTTACACCCACTATCAACCACCCAATCTGTGTTGTAAGACGTGAGGTGGAAGAAAAAGGAGAGTCAGAGGGAAGCTCCTCAATACCGATGAAGATAATGTGCTTGGTGGAAGAGGATTTTTGAGTTTGGTTGGTAGATGAAGAGGTTTGATTGGGGGGTTTTTTAGCAGAACCACCTTCTCTCTTCTTCTTGTGACAATTAGGCTGAATGTGACCCTTTGAGACCACAATAATGACAAGTAAGCTCCTTATAAGCAGGATTGTTGGCATGTTTGTGGTCACCTTTATTGCTCAACCTTGGACTGCCATTTTCTTTTGCCCTTAGCTTGAAGTAGGGTCTCAGAAGTACCCTGGCTACTCTTCTTTCTCATGGCCCTATCCTGAAGCATGCCAACAATGGTATGTAGATCAGGAGTAGAAGGAAGAAGTGATATAATATCACAAAAACTAGAGAATTTCTTGGGATAGGAGACGATTGACAAAGTCCTCGTCAGTAGCTTTGCTCCCCAAAGAGACCAACTGCTTCTGAATGGTTATGAACTCTCTAATAGAATCCATGATGTTAGCACTATCGGTAATCTTCAAGTTGGAGAGCTGATTCCAAGGCTACCTTCTGAGCAAAGTTCTCACGATGATACCTCCTCTGGCATAATTCTTATGTTGATCTGTGGAAGCACAAGAGCTCTGATACCATGTGAGAATATGTGAATATGAAGCAAAAGCAAATAGAGATCACACAAGAGAGAGTAGACAACCAAGAGAGATCCAACACTTGAGCCAAAAACTGAAATGTATTAAATTAATTATGAAGGAACAATGGCCATGCTTATATACATCTCATGGAGAGTAGTTGACTAGTAGAAAAAGACACATGACTGTAGCAAAAGTGATAAATGCCTAAAAATAAGGTATAAAATAGTGGAAAAATATGGGAAAATTTCCTAATGACATCAAATAAATATCTAGATAAAAAGGGGGCATAAAATGGAGTAAAAGAGAGCTAGAGATGATATGTCCAACACAATGTATATAGTATACATATGGATTTGGTCTAGGGTACAAACATTCTAGGTTTGTGGGATTTTTTTTTGCACACTACACACTATACCATGTCTCTTTATGGTGGGTAAAGGTATAATCATTCAATGGGCATTATTCCATCATATGTTCAAGAAGTGAAGTAACAATCTCCTCTACAATCATGCTAGTTATATGTCCAAGAAGTGAAATAACAGTCCCCTCTATAATCATGCTAGTTATATATGTTTAAGAAGTGAATCAATAATCCCCGCTACAATCACTCTAGTTCAAGAAGTGAAGCAATAATCCCCTCTACAATCACTCTAGTTATATATTCAAGAAGTGAAACAACAATCCCCTCTACAATCACTCTAGTGATAGATCTTTCCACTTTTTTAAATCTTGTGTAGCCCTAAATGATGAGAGTATTATGACTTATCCATTGTTGTTTTGTCGGGATTTGATTCAATATCATTTCATGCATATTAAATCTTTATAACATTGATTGAATGAGGGTGTTTCCTTTATAAGCAAGAAACTATGTGGCTTAGGACCTAAGAGGAAACATAATTTTCTGTCACTTAATTTCTTTTCTCTCCTTGCAGTGGAGTCAAGGTACTTGATGCACACAATATCTTTGAATGTTTACTTAGGTTCTTTATTCAATTCTATACAATTATATGATTGGGATCCATCTTGTACTCCTTTGTGCAAACCCTATGCTAAAGGTCTCCTTTAAATCATTGAAATTACATTTCTCTTCCAAATTTAATAGTCTTAGCCAACCAATTAGAGTTGTCATATAGGCATAGGCTAAAAGCCTATAGCAAGATTATTTAACATCTCTAAATGTTTCATAAATTTTATCAAACAACTAAAGCCGTTAGATTCGATCACCAATACCATCTAGTATTTTCATTAGCTTGCATAATCCTTAGTATATTTATGGTGAACTTTGATGAGGGATTCTAAACATCCAAAGAAGAGGAAGAAGAAAGATGCATGGATATATAGATTTGTATAAATAACTCGTTGATATACCAAATTGTATTCTTGTAAACACCCCTTTGTAATTAAAAAAGTGGACCTATTTTGAGCCCCCTGAATGGGTTGCAACATGCTTGAAAGAAATGGCTTGTGACATAAATGTGGTATTCAAGAAGGATCATCTTGATAGAAGTCTAAAAAAGGTGACATCAAAGACTAATATAAGATGATCACAGTGATGAAAAAATAGCTTATCTTTATTCCTTCCAAAGATAGTAAAGGTAAGAAATATCTCCTTACGTTGATTTTATATTGCTATGATGAAATCTTTTTAAAGGTAATAATCCTAGAAAAGAGTTTATGGAAAATCATTAAAGAGTCTCACAACCCTTATATACACATAATCTCAATAAGGTCTTGAATGGTCAATAATTTTTTTTTAAAATGTTAGTTTAAAGATTGATTCACAATCAAATATTAATAGAATGATGCAAACAAGCCTAGTTTAGGGCATCATTTATAGCAATGGATTGTTCAATTTTTTACAAGGAGACATTATTAGAAATTATATACATCCTTTTCAAAACCATTATATAACTACTAGAAACTCATTGGTCTTTGAGGTGCACTGTGGAGATGCAAGATCTTATAGGTAGTTTTTAAATTGTTCTCATGAAGGGAATGCATATGTAAATGTTGTTATCTTTGAGGTGCACTGTGGAGGTGCAAGATCTTATAGGTAGTTTTAAAATTGTTCTCATGAAGGGAATGCATGTGAATGTTGTTATCTTCATCTTTAACATTATACAATGATCCATTGTTGCATACATTGTCACTAAACTAGGATTATTTTACATTGTTCTATCCATAGATTATAATGGGAGACTACTCCTTTGGAATTTTGAGATCTTGTTATTATACATGTGAGAGTTGTGTGAGAGAATCTCTAATGGTTTCTTGTGAAGACTCTCTCCAAGGGATGTTATTATGGTGTGTTTGGTGATGGTCACGTGGCTCCATGAACTCTTCAATCTTTCTCATACCCTTTGTTATGGATCAGCATGGGGGTTCTAGTATTATTTCTAGCTTTGGGTTTCCATTGCCACCTTGCCTTAGTAGCTTTGGATTGCTATTGCCACCTTGACTTGGTACCTTCCGTGGTGGCTACAGAAGTTGGGGGTAATGTTGGTGTGGCTTTAGGTATCCAAGTGCTTTTATTACCTTCATAATACCCTTGGGTCACTTGAAGAGCATCACGTACCAACCCTCTTTTAGTAGCAGTCCTCCTTTCGAGATAGCTTTCTTGACGAGTTGGTTTTGATTGTGTTGTCTTGGGTAGCCAGAGTTGTATGTAACCTACATAGTATCCTTAGGCTTCTAGCAACTTCTTTCTGACAAACCATGTTTTTGGTTTGGGGTTGGGTTTTCTTGCCTTGTAATGCAATCATGTTGGTGACATGGTGTTAACCACTAGGGTCTAGGGATTAACACCCACAGGTTAACACCTTGGGGTTAACGTTGAGCTTCATTGACCACTCTAGGTGTACATGCACATTGCACACATTGTATTATTTATTTGGTGCACGTAAGGTTTTTGCCTTAGGTAATGGAGGGATGATGGGCTTGTCCACACCTCATTGGTTGTATTTTGTGTAACTCACCTATACTTACCATGTGGCATATAGCTAGCCTTGTTTTAGCTATATAATAAGAGCATGGGTGAGGGAGAGCTCATTCCCCTCTACTTTAGAGTTGGAATCCACTCTTGTGTCTTGTCCTTGAGTGAGAGTGTGAGCTTGTTCTTATGAAAAGTCTCCTCTTGTTCCCTTTGCCCTTTTGTTAGTCCTTGTGTGAGAGAGAGTGTGTGTTGCAATGGTGAAAGATCTCTTGTCCCTTCTTCTTACTATGTAGCTAGCAAGAAGGTGTGAGGTTATGCTGCAAGAGGAAGCCTTGTGTGCTTGAGGATTTGCATCTCTTGCTTGGAGAAAGATGGGAGAGTGTAACTGTCCTTTCTTAGGTTCCTTGCATGTGGAATGGTGTGTTGAAATATATGATGTACAAGTGATAAAGGGTGAGAGAAAGAGGTCATGTAGGTGTGAACACACCCTAAATAAAGTGGGCATGTGGGTGGAAAAGGGATCTAGGGTTAGCACAACCCTAGCCCTTGTGGTGAACCCTATATAAAGGGTAGGAGGCTTCACTTTTTGTAACACAATCAAGACATTCATAAGGTGAAGGTCAACAGGCCAACTTTAGAGTGGCTGAAATAGAAGGTAATATAGAAGCTTTCTATACATCTTGTGTTCTTGCTCTCTCTCATATATGTTTCTCTATCTTGCCATCAACTATTGCTTCCGTTGTGCATACTCCCCATTATTTTGACATGGTATCAGAGCCTTGCAAAGGCTAAGTTTCCCTTCAATCCCCTTTTCTTTCTCTCTCACTATCATAAGCCATTCACATCCTCATCAAGAAGGATGGTGGTAGAAGAAGGTGAGAAGAAAAAAGGCTTCAAGAAGGAAGGCATCAAAAGAGCTTCATCAAAGAGGAGATTCCATCAAAGAGCTTCATCAAGAAGGATGGTGGTAGAAGAAGGTGAGAAGAAAAAAGGCTTCAAGAAGGAAGGCATCAAAACAGCTTCATCAAAGAGGAGATTCCATCATCATCAACAAGTTCTTGAAGCTTGGAGGAAGAAGAGGAAGACATTCCTCATCATCGACAAGAAGAAGAAGAAGAGGAGGAAAAAGGAGAAGAAAACGCAAGCAAATTGGTATTTTTTTATTTTTTATTTTTGTCAAAGAATTCCGTCAATGATCCTCTTTTGGAAGCTTTGGAGCCATCCAAAGAAGCTATTGTGTGATTGGTTGAATGATTGCTAAGCTTCTGTCCCACAACAAAGGTGGCGGGAAGATTGCAGGCGCATCAAACACATCAACCCAAAATGCAAGGTCACTGTCCACCATCATTCTATCGTTCATCGCCGTCGTCCATCCCTTGAGTTTTCATCACAATCCATTGATCGGATTGGTGCGCCTGCCGGGTGGTTGTTGTTGCTTAAGCAATAGCTCGGCTACAACACAAGCTACCTCTGCAACAACAAGTAAATGCCAGCTTCTGCAATCGTCATTGGAGCCACATAATAGTGCATCATCAAGCAACAAAACGTGCCGCGTTTTTCATAGGGAAAGAAAAAAATGCCACTATCTAATGTTTTCAAAAACCTTTCTTTTTTTTCAGAAGTTTTTTAAAGGGTTCTTTTAAAACCTTTTCCCCAAGATTTTTTATAAGCTTTTATCTCCAAGGTTCTTTTAAACCTTACTTTCAAAGTTCTTTTAAACCTTAATTTCAAAGGTTTTCAACTTTTTTTTTCTCAAAGGTTGTCCCTCATTTCCTTCAAGCTCAAGGCAAGCAGAGGAAGGAATTATTTTTGCCATTCTCGCTTGGGAAGTGCAAGGTATGCACAATTTCTGAAACCAAACAATTCAACGCATCAAGCATGAAATCCGATCCTAATTTTTTTTTATGAACTCATATGCATGGAAGTCATCTATCGTATTGTAATGGAGTTAGACACTTCCCTTGTGTTGATAACTAAGTGGTAAGACCTCTCCTAAATCAGTGTTCACATTGGTGTATGTATTTATACATCATGATGAAGTGGAAGGTGGAAGCAAGAAGCACATTGAGAAGCACATGCATAAGCTATTGAAACATGGGTGGCAGCTTTGTGTTAATCTATGTGGTTGCTGGACTAAGGAAGCTAGCATGATTAGAAGGAGACATGTACGCATGAAGCGTGTCTAACCAATGAAACCAATGTAATGAAGAATGGTACATCCAAATCTCACTTGAAGATTGTCTTTTGCAAGAATATGGTTTCATCAAAGCGAAGGAGCAATAAGAGTGGTGCACAAAACCACTATAGAAGAGATGGTACCAAAGATGTTACTAAGGTTGAGGGGAATTATGTAAATTCCTCAAATGATCCACATAAGTAACTCTTCTGGTTGAGGAGTGAAGCATGTTTACTAGAATAGGGAGTGAACCACAATTCTCTATAACTCATCACTTTTGTAAAAGCCTAATCTATAAAGGCTATCTACCTTGTCATATATCCTATGGTTGAGAGGGGGTCTTTTGTTCTTGTATGTCCAATGCTCACCTTGCTCCATGTTTGGCATTGTCCCATGGTGACATTGAGAGGGGGTGTTGAAATATATGATATACAAGTGATAAAGAGTGAGAGAAAGAGGTCATGTAGGTGTGAACACACCCTAAATAAAGTGGGCATGTGGGTGGAAAAGGGATCTAGGGTTGGCAACCCTAGCCCTTGGTGAACCCTATGTAAAGGGCAGGAGGCTTCAGTTTTTGTAACACAATTAAGACATTCATAAGGTGAAGGTCAAGACAACTTTGGAGTGGCTGAAATAGAAGGTAATATAGAAGCTTTCTATGCATCTTGTATTCTTTCTCTCTCTCATATATGTTGCTATATCTTGCCATCAACTATTGCTTCCGTTGTGCATACTCCCCATTATTTTGACATGGTGGTGAGAGCACTCTATGTTTAAGTGAGCCCTTAACTTGATACTTGGGATTGTTCATGGTGTTAGAGAGAGAGTTGTGTGAAGGGATGTGTATAGTTGTGTATAAGCTTTGATAGATTGCTGTATGTGTTTGCTTATTCATTTATTCATTTCATTGATAAGGGTGTTAGGTAGTGCAGGTTTTCTTCAACACCCACTCTCTCTTCATTCGTCTCCTTGCCAAGAGCTTGTGTGAGGCAAGCATTTGGGTGTCAAGCTTGCTACATGTCTTCCGTTGGCATGCGAACACCTAGGAGCACAAAAAAACTACACATTGGTTTCATTGCTAGGAAATGTTTGTAAAGAACAACGAAACTCTACTTCAACACTTGGCAAATGCAACAAAGACAACAATCAACAAAAGTGCCAAGAACAACAAAGCTAAGTCATGGATAATATTGGTAATCATTTTCAGCTTTGTTCAATCAATGACAATGGTTGTTAGGAATGGGTGAATTCACATGCAGTACTCATGATGAATTTATGTGCTCAAGAGAGAGAAAGGTGTTGCAATAAATAAGAGCTTTTTGCTACCATTTCTTTTGATGTCCCTCAAAATACATCACTTAATACCACCATGATGGAAGTGAAAGTGGTGGGAAGATTTAATTTACAACAAGCATGTGGGGAGGAGCTTCAAGACAAACCCACCAACTCACTTGGACTGGTGAAAAGAGTATGGGAGGGAGCAATCGCACATGGCAAGGAGACACATAGCCAAGGAGACTGTAGCACTGGGAGCACCCACCCGTAGAGAACTTAGGCTAGAGCAATAAACATAAGAAGACAGAGCACACATATTGATTGAACACAATGATGTATTCAAATGACCCACAAACAATAAGAGAAGAGCATGCACACGGGTGGAGAAGAGAAGAGGCTAGGCATCTATATTCATCCTCTACATAGGCTAAAGGGCCACCTGCATGTGCAACGGGGAGAGAAAACAAGCAAAGGCCCCCGGCACTAGAGAGTGCAGTGTAGCTAGGCAGGCAAGCACCCTAGAAGTGGTGCAGCCACCCTTTCTCTTCACATCAAAAACCCATTGAGGGCGAGAGCATTAATTAAAAGAAAACCTAAAACTTACCCCCCTTATCCTACACTGCACTAGAGAGTGCAGTGTAGCTAGGCGGGCAAGCACCCTAGAAGTGGTGCAGCCACCCTTTCTCTTCACATCGAAAACCCATTGAGGGTGAGAGCATTAATTAAAAGAAAACCTAAAACTTACCCCCCTTATCCTTCTATCAACTAAACCCTCACAACAACTAACCCCCTATTCCCTCCCCTCCACATGTTTCCCCCCACCAATTAAAAAATTTCCCCTCTTTTCTCACCTGATATCCCCTACCCTAGTAACTAACACACTAAACTCTAACACACATACACAAATTCACCCACTCCCTTACACACACACACACACACACACACACACACACACACCTCTTAACTATACACACACACACACACACACACACACACACACACACACACACACACACACACCCCTCTTAACTTTTATTAAACAAAAAAAAGACTGACTTCCTAACACCTTTCTAACCTTTTAATTTTTTTTAAAAAATTTAAAAAATCATCTATACTCCCCTTTGACAATATTTTACACTATGATTTTTTTTTAAATGAGGGGAATCAAGGTTTTGTGATTCTCTTTGCACCTTTGTTGGGGCCTATAGATTCTTAGATTTTTTTTCGTGGTGATTATCTTTGTATCTGCACTCCTCCATGGAGATATGTGGATCATACCCTTGCATTTTTTTCGTGGTGTATTTGACCACTTATCTTTGTATCTTCACTCCATTGAGATATGTGGATCATACCCATGTATTTTGTACCCCCCATTTGTGTGCACATAGGCACAAAAAGGTGGCACATGCACTTTGATCACACATCTACATTTTTCTCCATTCCTTTAATGATCTAGCATGGATTCATTGGTGTCATTTCTTTATCAGCTACCCATCCCCCATGACCACACTTGCATCACTAGTTTTGTGCAAATCCTTTGATATTATGAGGATATTTGGGATTTAGTTCCATTCCTAAGGGCGGCATGGGAGGATATTTCTTGTGTGGTCTTTGGAGACACATATTCCACCCATCATGATATGGTGTATAGAGGCCCTTTATTGTATATATCTCATCATGGCCTTCCTTTTTACCTCTTACTACTCCAGGATCACACAAATTTTTTCTATTTAGAGTTTCACATGGAGGTGTTACACCATGATGCATATCTTGTGCCCTCTAGTGAGGTAGCATGTGCTTTGTCAAGCACACCCATTAGATATCCAAATTATCTTGCATCAGTGGTTGAGTTGTATTTGTCCTCATCATTGACAACCACTTCAAATCATTTGGAGTCAATGTCTATGGACACTATGCAATAGATAGCCTTAACATTGACTATTTCCCATCCTTTGGCTTGCTCTTTTTATCAGGAGCACTTCTCCCCACTTCATGATAGATTCATGGAGGAGAAACCTCATGGTACACATTGTGATTCCATGCCTTATCTAGAGTCATGCACTCCACATGCATCTTCATTAGGCCTAATTATTCATGATACTTATACATCTATGGCCTTTGCTAGAGCACCATCTCTAGCCACTTTTATTTGGGATCCAAGATACACTTTGGATGATCCTTGGACCATATCCTCACCCATTGACTACCCCCTATACATTGCAATTTGCTAGGGCACCCACCTTAGCATCATAAGTTAGAAGAAAACACGATGGTTCCAATATGAACAATGTCACCCCATACATTGTAAATACATGGGTGTCATAAACCTAAATACTTTCATAAAGTTTCTAAGCATCTATTTGAGCAAATTGATTTTAGAGCTTTTTTTTGTAAAATGTGGATTCTATTAATGGGCACCATACACACTTACTCTTTATGACTTAATTCAAAATCATCTTTTCGACTGAGCATATGAGATGTATTTTTAGAACTTTGATATATGATTATAAAAATAGATTTCCTTGAAAACACATAAATATCATTTGTGTGTTTATTTATATAAATTAATATAATAGTACTAAAACCACAAATTGGTATAGGTGAAGAGTTGGCTCACTCTCCAAAAATTACAAGAGCCAAAGAAAGTGCCCTTTCTTGGAAGACTATATGATTGGAGAAATAAAATTTTGATTGAGTAAGCACTTTGGTATTGAGCATATACGAGGGTTGTTTTGAAACTTGTGCGAGTGTTGCTTTGTTTCAGCAAAAGATGGTTTTAGAGCTTTGTAATATGTAACTCTTATCATAAAATGCGCACACTAATAGCTACAAAAAAAAAAAAACTTTGAAGAAAAGTAGGATGACAATTGCATAAAGGTGACTACCGAGAGAAAGCGGCAAGGCTCAGACGGCAGTCGCAACAGCAAAGATGGCAACCATGAGTTGTTAAAAAAAGGGGGACAAAAGGAGTGATACTCGGTGGATCAAAAGCTCGGAAGCTTTGATACATTCTTTTCAATGGCCTAGAGCATGCGAGCTTAAGATACAATTCAGCCATCTATATTTGTCTTATTGACACATGTAAAGGTGAGACCAAGCCACGTGTAGGGGACATTTTTTAAAGTGATGTTGTGTGTGAATAAGCCTAGCCTTTCCCTTTATTCTCTGTAGAATATCGTATGATCAGAATTACAAGGCATCCTACGCAGCCACACCACACTTGTCCTCCGTAGAGAGAGAGAGAGAGAGAGAGAGAGAGAGAGAGAGAGAGAGAGAGAGAGAGAGAGAGAGAGAGAGAGAGAGACCCTCTTTGGGCGGGCGGGCTATATATATATATATATATATATTAAAAGGCTACTAGAAAAATGAACATTTCCCATTAGATAGATTCCAAAATATTCTGGATATGCTCACTATCTTTGGTAGTGTATGCATTTTCTTCCTTTTTCTTCCCTTCACAAGCGACAGTTTGTTGAAAAACTTCCGTATTCCCACTTATCCACACATTCCAAATCTAATTGCATACCAAATCTAATTGCATTCCAAAGGTATGTAGAGTAGCGCTGCACGCTCTGAACATGCGACAAGCGAAGTAAACGAAGAAGGAGGGGCAGTAGATTCGCCATTATGTAGACCCTACCCTCCCAAAGAGTGTCTATGTGGATATTCTACCCACTTCGTTTAATGAAGGCCCTACTGAGCTACCACCTTCTGATGCTCTTCCTAAAGTAGAGGTCCCTAGAAGTCAATCCATAAGAAGTGACATTGCGTCCACTTCAAGAGAACCGTTTGGCACGTCAAGTCTAGATGGGATATTTCTCAATGAAAATTGGGAATATGATCTACACACAGAGACTCTAATTGACCTATACACGGGTTACACATACCATGTAGGTTGGTTAGAAGTCATACGATCTACGTCTAGTGCCACTAATCTAGAGGAGCAACAACAAATGATATGTGAGGTTATTCATAGAATTATCCGATTTGAGAGGCAGAATAGGGGAGTGAACCTAGTTTCCACTGGCCCTATGAGATTTTTGGATACGGGCAAGGCCAAACAACCAACCCAGTCACAATTGGAGACTCCCTTGGTGAGTCCCATAGACCCTTCGTATGTTGTTTTGACCTGGAGTCTCAATGCAGGTTGAGCCCACGAGCAGTAACTTTAACTTCCCAAACTTGGCTCAACTTTCCATTAGGGAATCCACAATGCCTACTCCGATGATGAGCATGACGAAAAGTGCACATGTTACCACTGTAGTTAGTATGACACCGCTACCTAGTGGAACAGTACCTACAACAATGCGTGCCAATGCCTATCGACCATATGTACCTATCACTACTCATGCTCATGTAGCTCCTATGCCTCTTAGTATGCCAATGGCGTATGCTCCATGACCGCCTTATCACAACCCTTATCCAAGAGGAGCTAGGCCTAGTCACATATCATATCCTACGTCAGCTGCATACATACCAAGACCAACGCCAACTCCTATCAACCAGGCTATCCCAGAAGTGCCTCCACCAGCTATGCCTACTCACCTAGGTGATCTCGCAGCGTTTGCTCAGACGATCGGACGATCCATTGCGGAAAACATGCGGGGCATGCCTGAGAGAGAACTTAGAAGCAAGGCGGTACAAGTGGCTAAGCTCACTCAGAACTTCAGTGGTAACGAGGATGTTAGGAAGCACATTGAAGTTTTTGAACACATGTGTGTCCTTGGAAGAGCACAATGAGCTACATAAATGTAAAGCCTTAGGCTTAACCTTAAGTGGGAAGGCTGGAGATTGGTATCGAACCTTAAGGGTTGAAGAGCGTACTCACTACCCCACTCTCAAGAGATTGTTCTTGAAAGAATACATATGTGAGGGTGTGCTTTGGGGAGTAGCATCTCAACTCCAAAAAGTTGAACACGAGGAAGGGGAGTCAATGAGAGACTTTATTAGTCGATTGAAACATCTAAATTCTCGCTGCACTCCCGATGAGCGCTTCAATAACAACCAACTGCTCGATAGATTCATCCGAGGATTGTGCCACGAGGACATATACAATGGCCTAGTCATTAGAGGTCTTACAACATGGGAAGCAGTCACTGCCAATGCAATCCAGTTAGAAGACAACTTGATGATTGCAGGTAAAAAGGTGTCTTCGGAGACAAAATCCGTTAGTTTGCAAGCATCTGGGCACGAGCCAATGACGGTAAAACCTATTGCCAAGGAGCCCAAGATATCCGAAATGTATGTCTGTGAGACCGACCTTACTAAGGTTCTCCAAGAATACTTTAGGGGTAATCGAGCTCCTTAAAATAGCCATATGTACCCAAGAAGAGAGCAACAATGGTGTTCGGTCTGCCTAGGACCACATAGCACGAGTGAATGTCCCACATTCAGAGTTAAATTCAATGGGAATTGTAATGCATGTGGTAAGTATGGCCATCAATCTAAGGATTGCCTAGTACTTAAGCGTATGTTGGCAAATCAGGCACCACTAGCCTGGTCAAACACACCTCAAGTACCTGCACTGATGCCTGCACCACCTGTCGAGCAATCGTCATAGCACATAGTTCCAAGGAACCTGAATGTAGTCCAGTCTGTGTCGAGCAACTTGTCGAGCAACCGTCATAGCACATAGTTCCAAGGAACCTGAATGTAGTCCAGTCTGTGCCGTTACCACCGCTAGTGCTAGGACCACAACCTCCAGATCCAAGGATTACCCCAATAAACCAGATGGGTTGTGAGTCACATAGTGCGTGTGGGGATTATGAAGAGGAGATAGACCCCACTGTTTCATATGGGATTGATACGTTTGAAATGACTCCACAGTACTACATGGAGGATCATTTTGGGCAAGTGAAGCCTGTATATCAAGCGGCTGCTCTCGCCACACAAGAGGGCAAAACCTTAATACCTTGGCAAGGAGACCCCCTCTTCAATGCTATGATTGTGGTGGACCGCATCGTGTAGCGGAGTGCCCTAATAGGCTACAGAAGATCGCTACTCAAATGCAACCAAATCAAGGGAGCACATCGGGAATGCGGGTACTTACATGTAATCGTTGTGGCATAGATCATTTGATTGCTCAATGTCCACATAATCTTAGTGCACCCAAGATTACGCCATTGAATTTGGTTAAGGTCACCAACTAGGCACGAGGAACCACACCTGTTGTACCCGCGAATGTAGTTACACGGTCAATGCTTCAAAATCAAAACTACATTCTCGAAGAGAGGGATACTGCATCAATTGCTCGAGCAAAGAAAAAGAAAACGCGGCGGAAGAGATCACTTAATGCCACGAGCTCCAAGCCTAGTTCAAAGACTAACATAGGGACAGGAGACGACCTCGTGTATATGAATGATCCTGAAGATGATTTTGATTCAATAGAAACCATGGGGACCAAAGCCACTACCTTAAGGGAGGAACCCCCTCGAGAGCTCAACAAAGGAGAATCAAGCAAATACATAAATCAGGGGAAACAAAAGAAAACTCCCCCAGCCCCACAACCAAGTCAGCTAATGCCTTCTCGGCCACCCAAACTGACTGAGACTCCCCAAGACAAGCCACGTGGGCCAAAAACCCTCAAGAAAAAAATTGGAACTTACCCAAACCCAGTTGAGGAGATTGAACAAGTGCAACACTTAAGGGGTTTGGTGGAAGAAACACAAAGAGAACTGGAGCCAAACCAGAGAAGAATCAAAAGTCTAGACACAGTGTTTCCTACACAAGTTCAGCCTCACAGGAGCCATAAACCGTTAGCTATACCTAGTATCATTTGGGAAGAAAGTGAGGATAGGAGATTAGGAAGAAGTGGGCAAACACCCTTCTTGCTGGAAAGAATGTTTAGTGAGGGAATGCCTGACCCCATCAAAGAGAAAATGATTCCATCTTTACCAGTCCCTAGTCAAGGGGCGATGTCTCGAAAAGTATCGTTGAATGTGTCCAAGCTAATGGATTTCATGTCCTCTGAAATCAAAACCACCATCATATCCAAGTTATACGGAGATCTTGAGCTATTCTTAGCTCTTCGAGCATTTCTCAATGGAGA
The DNA here is from genome assembly GCF_041138505.1 of Cibotium barometz. NCBI lineage: Eukaryota > Viridiplantae > Streptophyta > Polypodiopsida > Cyatheales > Cibotiaceae > Cibotium > Cibotium barometz. The sequence goes on from NC_141055.1 coordinate 8,837,935, forward strand.
ACTGAAGGCGGGGTTACCACAATTTGCAAATATGGATAGACCTGACATGCTTCAAGATGAAGGGGAACATTGGGATCTACAACCCAACCTAGATGAAGACTCGGTCGTTGAAATACTTGTTAACAAGTTGGGATAGTACTTTGAAGGTGACGAATCTAACGCAACTCTCCCCATTACTACCAAGGGATTAACTCTAAAGGGAATCCTCAATGGTGGTGCTGGAGTCAGCATTGTGAGTGACTAAAAACTGTTGGGAGTCTATGGAAAGACCTCACCTTGAAGTCACAAACATAGTGGTTAAGATGGCAAACGGAACTATTGCTAAACCTATTGGAATGTTAAGAGACCTTAAGATCAAGATTCTGGGATACAAAGTAAGACATACCTTCATTGTAATAGATTTCTCCAAGCATCCTATGTCATATCAAATGATCTTAGGATGTCCTTTCATGAGGGAAGCACAAATGGTACATGATTGGTTATAAAACCATGTCTACCTACAATTCCAGGACTCTGTCATTCGAGTTGATCTTAAGAATGGTCGTGCACATCCTTTAGGAAGCAAGGTTATCATTGATAATCGATCAGATACCACTATTCACTCCACCCCATTAAGGTATTGCTATACATGCAAAAAAGAGACTGATGATGGGAAAGATTCTCCTTATATGGATGTCCTACCGGGTATGACTGAGTCGGATAACGTGGATTGGGTACACCTAGCGGCAACCATAGACACATGGGGAAATAGAGGCACAAGTTGGGTAACACCTGAGGGGCAAGATATACCACCGTTAGTACCAATAAACATGATAGGTGTTATGCACTTGACTCCTGATGGCGAGAAAGCGGCAAACTCCACTGACACTGAAAGTAGCGAAAACTCTGACCAATGCAACTCTGAGTATGAATCTCAAGAAGAAACTGACTCTGAGCCTGATGGGGGGGATGAATCAAATATTCACCCGTGTGGAAGCAAGGTGCTCAAGGCCTAGGACGGTGACCTCCTGCAGTTCATCCGAAAGTGACACAAGTGAAGATCGACCAAGTGAGTTCGAGTCTGACAGAAACAAAAATCAAAAACTTGGTAAGAAGAAAACGAGACATAAGCGACAACGCTATCGAGTTAATGTACGAACTGCAATAAATAAAGAGAGATCCACTGCAGAATGGCTTAGTTAGGTAGGAGCTATTGACGCTCATCGAAAGTTAGTAGATAATTGGGGACAATACCTCCAAAGTGTCATGTGGTGTATTCCGCAACCTCATGACGTAGCCCAATTAGAAATCAAAGAGAAGCCAAAACTAAGTCGTACTGCAAGAAGGCGGCAAAACCAAGAGTCAGCTCAGCAACAAAAGGAGGTGGAATTAAAAGAAAAAAATTGAGCACAACAAGAACCAGTAGACTTACACCCTGCACCCGAGCATTTCAAATCATTCACCACCACAGGAGGGGAACGTAAAGTGGTCTACACAAAAGCCCAACGAACACCTACCAATGGGAGTAGCAGTGTCTACGATGGCCCTGCAGTAGTTAAGGAGATAGACTTAGCAGATCTGGGTGAGGAGTCTAAACCAGTTTTTATTGCTCAAGACCTCACTAAGACGGAAGAAGCTGCACTTAAGAATCTGGATGACTGGATTAGAAAAGACCAGAAGGGTTTTATCAAAACTAGATACACCTTGGATGCCATAATTGGGTTGTGGGAGAGATTAAGTAATGTCGAGCAAACTAATCAGGACTTCATTTTTTTAAAGCTTGACTTTGATAAATCTTATGATAGGCATGAGTGGGATTTTGTTCTATATTCATTATCATTAGGAACTCAATGGAGTCTTCTTGGGCCCTTTAATTTGGACGTTTAGTGAAATGCTTAAAATGCTAATCCATCTTTGACCAAGCCTAGAGGCCTAGTCTTAAAAGCATATATTTGATTTTTCACAAAAATAAAAAAAATTTAAAAAAAGGAGATATTCTTAGACCTGGCCACCTAGGTGACTTTAAAGCTTTGTAATGGGCTGTCAGTGAGTTATCATAGCCTTCTCTACCTTTTCGAACTCCAAACATTCCAAAAATTTGTCACTTTCGTCCCCCCCTTTTTTGTGTGTGCACCAGATCTCTTTCTCTCTCTAAATCCTCTCTCTAAAATGCCCTGCACTCCTTCTCCATGGAAAAAAGCGTCTTTCTCTACTCCAAAATCCATAGCTAGCAGATCTGTACTCCTAAATGAGCCTTCTCTCTCCAAACCCACAGTAGTAGCCATGGCTTGCAAGGAAGAAGCTTACCATGAGCATTCTCTCTACAATACTTGGTCCTCTCTCCATAGCTAGCAGGTCTGTACTCCTAAATGAGCCTTCTCTCTCCAAACCCACAGTAGTAGCCATGGCTTGCAAGGAAGAAGCTTACCAGGAGCATTCTCTCTACAATATTTGGTTCTCTCTCCAAACCCACAGTAGTAGCCATGACTTGCACAGAAGAACCTTTTCATGATGTATTCTCTCTCTATATTGCTTAGCAGCCATAGCTTGCACTAAAGAAGCTTCCCATGATGCATTGTCTCCTTTGCATTTTCGTCTCACCATTGCCAACCCTCTCTATGTTTCTTTGGCTCCCTTTCTGGCTTCTTTCTCTATCCACAATGCAGCTCTAGAGAAGCAACCCTCATCTCCATTCTTCCCATTATTTTTTGATACCATATCCTGCTCCTTCCACTCCTATTCAACCCAAGCTTACAAGCCTACTTTCTTGTAGATTGCACTACAAGACATCACCAATAAGCCTTCTAAGATCCGCCTTCAGGTTGATTTGGAGACAGAATACGCAACCCTACGCAGTAGGCATGTTGCACCCAATATTTCATACGATCAGCTTCGAATGCAAGGAGCAAAGGCCATTGATCTTTGGATTGATGGAAATCTTTATCCACCACATCCAATACCTGGTGCCCCTCCACCATTCAAAAGCATTACAAGTTTTCTTAAGTTTCTTGGTGATGGGTTCAATGGGCTTCTTGGCTATTGTAGGAGATTACACATGTTGTGGCTAGATGAGGCAGCTGAAAAGAGGCAAACACAATTTGCCTTCGACTAGCTTCAAGCGGCATCGACTAAGCAGATCAATAGTTTGATGCAGAGGATTAAAGAGCTCTCAGAGAAGCTTGAGGTGCAGAAGAATAATCTAGCGGATCGTGTGCGCACAATAAATCAATTTACTGATAATTATGTTCGTCTTCAACACTCCACTCGTAATCTTCGGCGTCGTGTTCACCATTTCACTCATCTTCCCATTGGATATCACGCAAGGCAAAGAAAACGTAAAGCTGTTGGGTTACTTTCTAAGACAGCAGGCGCATGCAAGAGGCGTAAACAAACAACCAGGTAAAATTTTTTGTAGGAATTATAGCAACTTTGAGAAGCAATTAATGAATAAAGCATCTCTCATGGGTGACTCTTACGATTGTAGGGCATGTGCAACAGCTATACTAGGATGTAACAACGCTGAGGACAATGTTAATGTCTCCCTTCTTCAGCATGTCCTTCAGGAGAAGGATATCATGGAAATGATAACAGGTTCTGGTAATGATAAGCTGCGGGAGACCCTTCGTCAACATTTCTTGAAGGAAATCAAAGAAATTGTCACACCCAAAGAGATGCTTGATATATGTGACTCAGCAAGTATTAGCCAGAAAGGTTACAGAGCAATGTACAGGTCAATCACTTTAGGGTTGCGAGCAAAGGGAGTTACGCAATCCTTACTTCCAACACTTTATAGCTTACAGATGGCAAAGAAGTGTGCTAATGGTGATATTGCATCCATGTTTAATGGTGGGTACAAGTGGGTTGAGGATATTATGCCAATGCCAACAATCAAACCCTTTGAATACAATGCATATAACAATGTCTACATTGACATGGAAGTGCTACAAAAAGCAATGATTCAGTACTATGGCCTCACACTTGAAGAGACAGGTGGAAATGCCGTGTTTGCTTGAAGCTGGATGAATGTCAAGTGGTTAAAGGTCAAAGACTGGAGCGTGTTAGTTTAACCTTGATGAGCCGAGCACCTAGAGGAAAGCCTTTAGAGACCCAAGAGTTGGATGCAACTGAAGACAGCATCAATAAGGGTCAAGGGCATAAGCAAGACTACTACGGCATTCAATCAGAGAGAAGAACATCTGGTGGCAAGCAGCATGGGTCCTCCCAAAAGAGAACCATGATACCTTGAGGTGGTATTTTGAACGGTCTGGCATTCAACATGTCGTCTCTTGTCAGGTCAATGGTCAAAAGCATGATGTTCCTGGAATAGGCTGCTTTAACATTGAATGGCACTTGGGTGGCGATCTAAAAACCTTAAAGTGTATGTTGGGTTGTAAAACAGGTGCGAATACTATATTCTCATGTGTTTACTGTTGTCATTCCAAGACAGCAGTAGACTCAAGAGTAAAAGGGAAACAACCTAGCAAAGGCAAAAGTCAAAAACACGTGGGTGCAAAAAAAGTAATCGTTTTTGGTGCTGAACAGAGGAAAGGATCAAAGGTATGGCATAATGGCATATTAAGTTGTGACCAGAGCAAGCCACCTAGTCGTGACCAGGAGGACAATGCTTGGAACCCAATCTTGGACATTCCACTATGCCAAGTGCATGTGTGCACATTACATGCAAGACTCTGGATTTTGGATAAGCTATTGATGCTCCACATAAACTATGTCTGGAACATGGAGCCCGAAGATCGACGAGAAGAGTCAATACGTGCACTAGAGGGTGTACTTTCCTCTATGGGATTACATGCTGGAGCAGTGGTCTTGACAAAGGATAGAAAATCAAACCCTACACAAGACAACCCTAATAAAATTTGCATGGGTGGATCAAAGGCAAGACACTTGCTATCAAACCACTTGGGTTCTCATAGCCACACTGACTTTGAAATTTGGAAGAAGATATGTGATGTTACAACATATCGAGGAAATGATGCCAGGCTTGGCCTAAAACGTGCACATGTATGGGAGGTGTGTAATAAAATGGTCGATCTTCTAGAGCGACCTCACCTGGATGACCATGGTATTGAGGCACTTAAACAAGCCACTTGTAGATTTACAGAAGAAATGGTCGAGGCATGGGGAGAAACACACATTACTCACTACATGGTAATGTTATATTTCTTGTGTCCTTGTAGTATGTTCTTCATACTATTTGTTGACTTTTTGTAATTTTGTATGCAGCATATATTGTATGCACATGGGCCATTCTTTCTCGATAGATATGGCTCTTTAGCACTTTGGAGCAATCAAGGCATGGAGAAATCACATTACCAAGCAAAGGCCGTGTATTTTAAGGGCACTCGCCATGGTGGTGGCAAAGTCAAGAGTAATGCGCTCCATGAAATGTTCAACTGGTTCTATCGCGTTCTGGTTGGCAAAAAAAGGCAGAAAAGTTGCGGTAATTTGTCTCTTAGGCGTCAAATAATGAAAACTGTTAATGCAAGAAGAACTGAAGGATACAACAGATCAAATGCTAGGGAGAGACTACGGCAGTGGGTAGCAAGCAAGCGTCGGTGTGGTTCCTCATGGGCTTAAACTCTCTGATTATAATTTTTTTATGTTTTTAAATTTTTTAAAAGTTTTAAAAAATTATATTTATGGACATATTTAAGTCATTTTTCATTTATAGCCACCACATTTCAAATTCTTCTTTGTGCTCTACTCTCTCTTGCCCTCCCACTATCTCTTGCACTCGTACATACCTAGGCCATGCCAGAAGAACAGGAGCAAGACTTGCGGTTTTTCGATCAACTCGGCCCACTACCTACTACAGCAAAAAGGACAAATCTACCTATAGTAACAGAGCAAGAGGCAAAGGAGATGAGAGAAGAAGAGCGCAGGAAGGAGGCCGAAGAAGCGCAACGCAGGAAGGAAGCTGAAGAAGCCGAGCCTAGTAGAGAAGCAGAAGAAGAGCAGCGTCGAAAAGAAGCCGAGGAAGGTCAAGGGCAACCACCGGAGATTGTTATTGAGGCCGACACCCTAGAACAGCAAGAGGTTATCTTACAAAACAGGGAGGTCGAGCTCTTGTCCTATGGCATCACGAAAGATACCATTGACAAAGAGTTTGCTCTTGTGAGGGCGGCTTGGGAGACAGAAATGCAAAAGAGACAGCAGCCCAAAGAGGACGCAAGGAGGGCAAGCCAAGCACAGCCACAACATCCAGACGTCCAGTCAAGAAGTGTGGCAAAAGAGACAGCAGTCCAAAGAGGACGCAAGGAGGGCAAGCCAAGCACAGCCACAAGCAGCCACAACATCCAGATGTCCAGTCAAGAAGTGTGGCAAAAGAATGGAGGGCAAGTTTTGGGACCAGCAAGAAGAGGAAGAGCATGCACAAAAGAAAAAGAAGTTCAGGTCTGAACGACCACCGTGGGAGAATCAAAGACCACCACCGCCTCCACCAGTTACAAAGAAGAAGAGAAAATGGAGGCCAGGGACAGTCGCGCTAAGAGAGATTAGGAAATATCAGAAAAGCACAGATCTTCTTATCCCCAAGGCACCATTCTCTCGACTGGTGAGAGAAACAATGGAAAAATTTATTGACAGGGTTGATCGCATACAGAGTACAGCTCTTGAAGCTCTTCAAGAAGCTGCTGAAGATATTGTAGTTTCTGTTTTTGAAGACTCAGTGCTGGCTATGGTACATGCCAAGAGAGTTACTTTGAAGCCTATAGATATGTCCCTAGCCCTACGTCTACGTTTAGAGCGTAGCCTTCTACCTCAATAGGCTAACCCACTTTGTAATTCTCCCTACAAAATTTTGTAATGTTCCCAAATTTCTTTGTAGCATTTTCACACATTAATGAAAGCTTTTTGAGTTGTGTTACATTCTTTGTTGAGTCCAAATTTTTTGTATGCTCAGTGCCAATGAACATTTCATTAAAAAAATATAAAAGCACTATACACACAGAAAAAAACACACACAAACACACACACATACACATATATATACACACACATACATATATACACACATATATATATACATATACAAATATATATACATACACATATATATATATATATATATATATATATATATATATATGTACACACACACATATATATATATATTTATATATATAAAAAAGGTAGAGCCTATAAAGTCACCTAGAGACCCTTATAGAGGGCCTTATGAGCCTCAAGACCAAAAAAATCAAAAAAATAAAATAAAAAAAATGCCATGTGCGCTACGGTGCGTTAATCGCTAGTTTGACCAGGTCAAACTGTCGATTTTCGCGCCGTAGCACACATGGTTTTTTTTTTGATATTTTTTGTCTGGTGAGGCTCATAAGGCCCTTTAGGTGCCCTAACAGCCCCAAAATCTTATATATTTATATAAGATATTATATATATTTATATATATCTTATAACAGCCCCAAAATCTTATAATATCTTATGTCTTATATATATATATATATCCTATATATCTTTTATATAAATATATATATATATATATGTGAGTGTGTACACATCAACATTTTTTCGTACCACTCTAACCCAATCTCGATTACTTTTTTAATCACAATCACATTTAAAATGAATCCTAAACAATATTTTCTATGAACACATGAACAAAATCTTAAAATTGCGAGGCTTGAAATGGTATATCACAAGTACGCAAGGAAAAATCACAACGTACAATGCACAACAAAAAAATTTTATTAAACTTGGAAGAAAAGTTTGCATTACATCTTTTTAATAAGCTCTTGGAAGAGCTCAGGAGAGAGAGTTCTAGAGGTTGGTTTCTGGCCTAAGCTTTGGAATATATCACTCGGCTCATTGATTCCTTGAGCTTGAGAAAGGGCACTATGGCCTAAAACTGAGCCGGGATGCTTGCCCGTAAAGCAATACAAGGCAGCTTCCCTAGCTACCAAAATACATTTATTTATGTTCGAGGCTAAGGGGTTCTCTGACAAGACTGCACTAAGTGCTTTACATTTTAGGAGCTCGGCATAGGCGATCTCTGAATAGTCTAAATGAAAAACCCGCACTATGTCGGCTCTGAGGGTAGGTATGTAGTGCCAAAGAAATGCATCTCAACCCTCCGACTTTGGTCGCATTCCTCCTATGTGCATAGCAAACTTGTCCACTTCAAAAGCAGTCTGTCAACATGTCAATATAGAAGTTAGGAAGCGTGAAATGATACAACTAAAAATAATTTGCTTTACAACTAAGAAGTTAGGACATACCTCAGTTGCATCGTCACTTGCAACTAGTTGCTCATTTGTCAAGTTTATGCTTCCTTGGTCTTGAGCATCGCCAGCAACCAAGGGCATGTGTGGTTCAAAGGCAGCTATGCTCTCATAGAATTGCACATCTTGCTTTATTTTAACGAGCGCTTTGGCCACTACATCTTCCAAGGAACTGCTACCAATATCGTATGCAAGCACTTTTGTGAGGTTGTCATCTTCAAAAGAGGTTTTCACTTTTCCTTTGTCTTGACCCCCAGCATTCACGGCAATAATAGACAGTGCCTCATCCTCGCGAAACCCGAGTGTCTTGGCAATGTCATCCAAAAACAAAAATTCTTTCCCATCAATAATGATTGGATGCAAAGCCATGATAACAAGGTCTGGGACCTCCTCAAGTACTTCATCCCCCTCTAGAACTAGGTCCGAAACCTCCTCGGGGACATTCTCTTGTAGAGCCACCAATGCCATTGAGGCCTCCCATTGTTCTGTAACATTCTCTTCCTCAGCATGGGCCTCTTGGACCTGCTCCATTAGCTTTACTTTGCCCTTTTCTTTTTCCTTGCCACTTTCTTTCGCCACAGCCTCTTGTAACAGAAGAACCAACATCATGTCCCAGCTCAGGAAAGAAGTGCCGATGTTGCCCATTTGTAGATCCAAGAGTAAGTCTTCCTCCTCATTCTTGTAGTCCTTTGATAGCTTTTGAACCTGCTTATTTTCAATCTTCTTTTCTTTCCTCAACTCTACCTTAATTTGTAGGTAAAGGGGCTGGTTGTCAACATGTCCCATATTGACCTTCTTTTCTAGGTCGAGGAGGAGCTCCAATTTATTATCTTCTTTTCTTTTTGTGTTGCCAATTCTAATTTTGACTTGTGTGAGCAAGTCTTGTGTGCTTGAGTCCAAGCATTGGCTGGAGAGGAGACTTATCTGAAAGCCAATTGAAAGATCTCTTCTATCCCCAACTATCCTAAAGGCAAATTAAACAAGCTAGAGCCAACTCTAATTTTGACTTGTGTAAGCAAGTCTTGTGTTGCCTTGATAGCTTTTGAACCTGCTTATTTTCAATCTTCTTTTCTTTCCTCAACTCTGCCTTAATTTGTAGGTAAAGGGGCTGGTTGTCAACATGTCCCATATTGACCTTCTTTTCTAGGTCGAGGAGGAGCTCCAATTTATTATCTTCTTTTCTTTTTGTGTTGCCAATTCTAATTTTGACTTGTGTGAGCAAGTCTTGTGTTGCCTTGATAGCTTGAGTCCAAGCATTGGCTGGAGAGGAGACTTATCTGAAAGCCAATTGAAAGATCTCTTCTATCCCCAACTATACTAAAGGTAAATTAAACAAGCTAGAGCTAGCATGGAATCATCCTACTTTGACTTGCTTTCCTGATTTCTGCAACAAGGATATCAGAATGGGTTTGTCATCAAAAATCCGAGTTGAGTTGAGAACTTTTACTTAATTCAAATAGCATCTATCAAGTATAGCTTTTCTAATATGAGAATCCAACGTCCCATTAGACAATGAAAATTTAGGGTTGGAAGCGGTATTAACCAAATCAAGAAAAATCTTGCACTCCATCCACACATGCAATTCTTGACCTTTGATATGGTAAGGCCCAAACCCTGAAATCTGTCTTGCTGATGTTCCACCATGTTGTAATCTCCAACCATGATAATGGGTAGGTCCAATTGGAGAAATGATCTGCAGAGTTCAGGCCTTGATGAAGCCATATACAAAGAATAAAAACCAAGGAAAGTCAACTTGAATTTCAACTGCACTCCATCTATTTGAGGGGTCAACAATGTGCCCTTGGATAGCTTTAGCCCATCTATTGTGCATGCCTAGAGCAATTCCCCCACTATAAGTGTAATTAGACACAAACCACTAACGTTCCTTGGAGACATTGTTAAGGTTAGAAAGGAGATGGGTGCATGATGTGGCTAAACAGATATAGTTAGGGAACGAATTTTCCTTAAAAAGCCAGTTCTTGATCATCTGGGCTTTATTAGGATTAGTAAGACCCTTAGTGTTGAAGGACAGGATTTGGTTTATCATCATTTCCTTTGGGTTTTTGGAATAGATTTGCTTCTAACTATTGCACTCTTCTCAAGAGACAGTTGATGCATTCATTGACCTTAGAAATTCTTCTTTTTGCAGTAGAGTTCTCATGAAAGATTTTTTTTCCAAGGTTGAGATCTTACCTAAAGGAATGGGACTTGGAAGATGTTCCTAAACTAGACTAGGAGAGAGAAGAGGATTTTTTATTGGATATCAATGCTTAGTCCTTATATTGTATTGTCTAAGCACCAGCTAGCTCATGTTTGTATGAGCCCCATTATGAGGAGTAGCCATGGTTGAGCAACCCGAGCACCCGACATCCCTGTATTCACACAGGAAGTTTGCCTAGGAGGCCAAATAGTTTATAGATCGCTTCGATTACATTGCCAAATAGGCTACATGCTACATTGGACCGTTATCTCATATTGTTCCACACATGGAGTATGTAGACTTTACTCTTGGACACCCTATCCTGACATTGTAGGGCTCAAATGGACCTAAGGTGAGCAATGATGGCCATGGGAGGTGGAAAAATTACGAGAAAATTACTATGCAATTTTAGTTCATCTTTATGAGCCAAGTATACACCGTAGACTATGGCACCGACTATGACCGTAGACCTACGCAGTCATGTCATGGTCACCCCGTACATGCCTATATAGATACACAGCCGACTATAAACACTTCACTAGACCGTGCCCATGGATTATTTGTCTCATAGAACCACTGTGGATCACGAAGAGGACATACTTGAGAAACCCTAGCAAGGTTTCCATAGACTTGCATGTCCAACTCATCGTGTGACCGCGATAGATTCTGGCAACTCACCACCCACCCAACCGTATTGCATGTGCACATGTAATGGATGAAATCTCCCTTTCATGAAACTTGTATAAGAATTTCTTGTCGAGTACAAAACTAGTGCGACAGAAATGTGAAGTCCTGGTCTTCCTATGGAGTGAGAGTCCCATAGGCAAAACACAAATCCTGGCACGGGCCTTCCTATGGAGTGACAATCCCATAGACAAAGCTCGGCACAAATATCAGTCCTACCATGGACCATGGGTAAGATGCAATCCTGGTCATACACGGGTGGCAACAAACAGGCTCCTGTCCATATGACACAATACTAGTCACACACGAGTGTGGCACAAAACTGGTTTCCATCCATGTGACACAAGATGATTGACCCTTTCACATGGGGCACTGGCCTGCTGGCCACATGTGAACATGGTACAAATCTGGCCACTCTATGGAGTGACAGTCCCATAGAAAAGGCTCCAAAAATGGAGATGGACCAAATGGTGACAGTAGAACTCCCGAACCTACCTTTCCAGGAGCACCCCCTACTTAGAGCACACAAGAAAATGTAAGAGGATACAACATGCAATGTATACAAGAGCACACTCACAAGAAGTAGGATCTTTCATAGCACAAAATAGAGATAAAGAAGGATATTGTATTACTGAATTGATACAATAGATGGCAAATTCCCACATCTGTGTGCTCTTATGAAGGAAGGGAGCTTCGATGATTGATCTAGAACTGCTAAGATGGAGACTATATGCTAGTAGAAGCTAGGAAGTAAATCACAATGATGATTGATGAAAACTGTGTGGAGAAGGGGCTGGTGTTACATCTCAGCTAGGGCGGGGAACACGTGGACTAACCTAGAATTAGGGTTAGGCGGCTCAACCCAGCATCAGGGTCAAGGCTTAGCCAAGGGCATGGGGACTAGGAGGGTTCACGTGTGGGCTAACGGTGCTAGCGAGAAGAGGCTAGATAGGGTAAGAGCTTATAAATAATAGCCTAGGGCAAACAATGTCGAAAAGCTTATAAATAAAGCAAGAAAGCTTATAAATAAAGCAAGAAAGCTTATAAATAAAGCATGAAAGATTTATAAATAAAATCAGGCTACTTATAGAAGCAAGGCTATTACTATATAAGGGACTTAGGGTCACTTATTAGACACGAGATCAAGGAGCCACGCAGTAGCTTGAGGCTACCGAGGGAACGTGCAAGATCTTGTGGCCATGGAGATATCAGCGGTGGCTATGGCGTGGTGGTATGGGATGCGAGGTTGGGGTTCTCAAGGACTGGCAGGCTCGTTGCAATCTAACCTCAAGCTACGGGTTGGTTCGAGGTATCGTGAACACTTGTACATATAAATACTCCAAGAAATACAAACTATATTGAGGGGGGTTCGGCCCTTTTCGGCCCCAGTGATGGTGTCAAGTGTTCTTTGTCATTTCCAGTTTTAATATTGCAAGTATCGTCCATTGTTTGTAGTGATCTAAAAATGTGTATTTTATCTTCCGATTTGTAGGCCTCCTATAGGGAGCAGTTACATTGGTATCAAAGCCAGTTGTCTCCCTTTCTCAAGAGGAGACACGGTGTTTTGAGATCGGAAGCAAACACAGACACTTGACTCAATGGACAGCCAAGGCAACCCTTTGGAAGTGCCAAATTCGAGAGGTCAACCAAGTGCCTCTCGCGATTCTGATGCATTGCATGGAAGGCACAATCCTCTTGAGAGAATTTATGACAGTGCTTTGATGGGACAGCCATCCCATGGAAAAGAGCCTATGCATGAGGATGAGCCCAATGCATTGAGGGCTGAATTGGAGCACATGAAGAAGCTTTTGCAGGCAAAGAAGCAAGAGCTGAAATTTTTGCATGAAGATCCCCATGTACAAAGTGTCATTGAAGCAAGGAGAAAGCTGATGCTATGGTGGATATGACCTTTGAGTCTATGGCTCGTGAAGTGGGCAAGAAGCCAAGGGATTTGGCACTCTCCTATCTCATCCGAAAGGGTGATCTCAAAGAAGGAGAGGATGGGGAGTTAATGTTCAAGAATCCTCCTCGTTTGAAGCATGGAGACCTAGCATCTCAATGGTTGAGGTCTTTTATACATAAGGAAGAGGTATCCGTCACTTCTCACCATGCATCTACTCGTCATGGGATAGGAGTAAACAAATATGTGCATGTTGGAGCTAGTGGGTGACATGATGACCTTGTGGATTCAAAGCATGTTTATCATGGAGAGAGTGGTCGGCATGCAAGCCGAAAGACTTTGCCCATTGAGTTGTGTCATGGTGAGACATTGTATCATTCAGGGAAGTCACATGCTTCTGGGGCCATAGATTCATAGAGCACATGCCACGGTACCTCATGAAACATCTTTGGGTTGCTCATGAAGACCATGGAGGGAGGGCAGCCCCATTGGATAGGGGAAAGAGAAAGAGGGAAGAACATGAATCACATCCCAAAAAGCTCAAGGAGTTTAGGGCAAGAGACAAGTCCGTGAAGTTTGATGCCTTTCATGGAGAGTATGATGCCTCCAAAGTGCTTGCTTTCGTGGCTCAGTTTGACATTGCTTTTAGTGTGATGATGAGGACTTCACTGAGAAGTCTAAAATTCATCATGCAAGCATGTTTTTAAAGGGTACAACCGCCCAGTGGTGGATCATTGAAAAGACCACCAAAGATCCCATTTATACTTGGAAAGAGTTCAAGGATAAATTTTATGCCCAATTTTTGCCTCCAAATGCGGATCAAACTCTCACACAAAAGTCGGATAGACTTGAGTAAAAAGACAATGAGAGTGTGCAAAAATATGCAAACAAATTTTGGAAAGTCTTGCTTGAGGTTACTCCCTTTATGCAACTCTCCGAAGATGAAAAGAAAAGGAAGTTTCCCTCCAGGTTGCAACCAGCTTACCGTTCAGGCATCGAATTGCACCCGAAACACACCCTTCAGCAGCTCTTAGCATCTTCTTCTGCTACGGAGCAATTGGTGCTTAAAATTAAGCAGGATCAAGGAGGTTCTAAGGGCAAAGAGAGGTGATGTCCCAAACCTGTAAAAAGGTGGACAGCCACCTAAAAAGAGCTTTCGGGAAGCCCAAAAGGGAGGTAAAGCTGAAAATACCCCATCCAAGGACATTGGACCAAAGAAGAACAAGTTTGGCTTGACTCCCGAGCAAAGGGAGCAATATGCAAAAGAGGGGAAATGTTTTTCTTGTAGTAGTAAAGAGCACATGTTTAGACAATGCCCTACCCACAAAGCAAAAGCAAGAGGACAAGCCACCCAAGGCTAATGTGCATGCCATTCCTAATGTACAAGGTAACACTGAGCATGATGGCAAAGAGAGGGTGGTATGTAAAGCTTGGTGACAAATCAAGGATTAGCCTGCCTTATTCATGTTTAATGATTGTGCAACAGATAACTTCATCTCTACACAAATGGCAGCCGCCTTGGGCATGGAGATTTGGGACATGGGACCCCAGATTGAAGCAAAGGCTACCTTTGTTTTGGCAACAAAGAGGTGCAAGTGACTCCTCTTATTGGGAAGTTGCGCATACATATATGGCTATTTGGATCATGAGCATTTCTTGATTGCTCCACTCAATGGATGTGATGTATTGCTTGGTAAGCCTTGGCATCATAGGCTTGAGCCCCGCAAACAATATAAAACCAACAGGATCACTTTTATGCATAAAGGTCGCATGCATGTCATTGATGTTGGCAAAGAAGGGGATTCCATCCCAGTTGTATCTCACATCCAAATTAATAAGGCAATGAAAAAGAGTCTTTTCGCATATTTGGTTTTTGTTCATGACAAAATTGAACAAAGTAATGTGAATGTGGATGTATTGACTCAAGATAGGCTGACTTTTCTTAATGCATATAAAGATTGTTTTGCCGATGCATTGCCAGGAGAACTTCCTCTCTTGAGAGGCCTGACGATCATCGCATAGATCTTGTGCCAGGTAGTTCCCTACCTAACAAACCCGCATATCGTGTGAGTGCCACACAACGAGAGGAGATCATGAAGCAGGTTAATGAGCTTTTGGAGAAGGGTTTGGTTCAGCCAACCTCTTCACCTTTCTGTTCTCCTGTTCTTCTTGTGCAAAAAAAGGATGGATCCTTCTACATATGTGTGGATTATCGATCTCTAAACAAGCTCACCATCAAGAACTGGTTTCCAATCCCACACATAGATGACATCTTGGACAAGCCTGATGGCTCAGCTTGTTTTAGCTGTATAGATTTAAAGAGTGGCTATCACCAGATTCGTGTGGTACCCCAGGATGTCCATAAAACTGCATTTAGGACAGCTTTTGGATTGTATGAGTTTTTGGTGATGCCTTTTGGCCTTACCAATGCCCCGACAACATTCAACTATATGATGGATAGGATATTTAGACCCCATCATAAATTCACATGCGTATTCTTTGATGATATCTTGGTTTTCTCCAAGAATGAGGAGGAGCATAAGACTCATTTGACTACATTGTTTGAAGAGTTGTGAAAGCATAAACTCTTCATAAATGCTAAGAAAAGTGAGTTCTTTCTCTCAGAGATACACTATTTGGGCCACATTGTATCCAAAAAGGGTCTAAGAATGGATGCTGCTAAGATTGAAGCCATTCGGAATTGACCAGAGTTGCAAAATGTATATCAGGTGCGTAGCTTTCTTGGGTTATGTTCATACTATAGGCGATTCATAAGGCATTTCGCTAAGATTGCCTTGCCATTGCATGATCTTACAAAGAAGAAAGCCGCCTTCAAATGGACTTCGAATGAGCAAGATGTCTTTTTGCAACTCAAAAATGCTATCATTTGTGGGCCCGTGTTGATTGTTCCCGACTTGCAAAAGCCATTCACGGTGGAATGTGATGCATGTGGAAATTGTATAGGGGCTGTCCTAAATCAAGAGGGTCATGTAATTGCTTATGAGAGCTGTTGATTGCATGATGCCGAGATCCATATGGATATTTATGAAAAAGAGCTCTTGGCTATAATTCATGCCTTAAAAATATGGAAGCATTATCTTCTTGGGGCTGAATTTGTAGTCAAGACAGATCATCAAAGCTTCAAGTACTTTCTATCTCAAACAAAGCTCTTGGAGAAGCAAATGAGAATGGCAAACTTCCTTTCCATGTTCCATACTCCGGGAAAGAAGAATATAGTGGCAGATGCTTTGTTTAGGAGGCCTTATGTTGCTTCAGTTTCAGTGGCCTCTCATGGGGACTTGACTGCCATGCATGATTTGTATCATTTGGGTGCTGATTTTTCCCATTTATGAACTGATTTGATGGCTGGTCACTCACATGCCTCTTATGTGATCAAAGAGGGCTATCTTATGAAGGGTAATTGCCTATGTGTGGTGAAGGATATGCGTCCAAAGCTTATGGAGGAATGCCATGCTCCACCTTATGCTGGTCATAGAGGTATTTTACCTATGACATGCATGATGGAAAGATATTTCTTTTGGCCAAGCATGCGTAAAGACATTGAGGCTTATGTACGTGCATGTATTTCTTGCCAGAAGGTGAAATTTGATAGGCAAAAGCCTACAGGTTTGCTTCAGCCTTTGCCTATTCCCTCGCAGCCATGGGAAAGCATTACTATGGACTTCATTATGGATTTACCTAGATCCCAGCATGGGAATGATGCTATTTGGACCATAGTTGACAGGTTTAGCAAGCAAGCTCACTTTTTGCCCATTAAGAAAACCATTAAAGCCGATCATGAAGCTTTTCCTTGCTCACATATTCAAGCATCATGGTATGCCTAAGTCCATTTTTGGGGATAGAGATCCCAAGACTACGAGCCTCTTTTGGAGGGCTTTATTTGACAACATGGGCACTAAGCTTGAGTTCTCATCTGCTTATCACCCCCAAACAGATGGTTAAAGTGAGGCTGCAAATTCTATTGTGTTGGATGTGTTGGAGTGTTATGTGGCAGATCAAAAGAGTGTTATGTGGCAGATCAAAAGAGTGCCTGGGAGAAGTATCTTCCACTTGTAGAGTTTGTCTACAATAACACAGTACATGCCTCCACGGGAAAGGCCCCGTTTGAGATTATTTATGGCAGAGTGATCTTGCCACCCATCCTTCGTACAAAGGATGAGATTTTTGCAGCCGATGAGTATGTGAAAGACTTGGATGTAGCCTTTGCTCAGGTGCGGATAGCCATTGCAAGGTCACAAGACAAGCATAAGAAGGCTTCCGACAAGCATACAAGGGACATGCAAGTCAAGGAAGGTGATTGGGTATTGCTGAAATTTGAGAAAGCTAGGCTTCGGGAGAGGCCATGACGAGAGGGATCATATCCCAAGATTTTTACTCGATATTATGGACCCTTCAAAGTTATTGACAAGATCAATGAAGTGTCCTATATGCTTGCTTTACCCAGTCATTGTTGGAAGATTCACAATGCTTTTCACATGAGTCTTTTTGCGGAAGTATGTGGGGCCAGACCAAGAAGAGCCTGTCATTGAAGATGTGCCCGAGATTAATGAGCTTGAGGGGATCCTCCAACCAGAGCAGATTGTATTTCACAAGGAGAGAAAGCTACCACATGGGAAGCTTTCCAGGAGATACCTTGTGAAATTTAAAAATTATTTACCCATTGATGCAAAGTGGGTAGATGAGGATTATTTTACTGATTACTCGCACCTTTTGCATGCATATGTTGAGGCTTTTCAGTTGAGGTCAGTTGAGGTCAACTGTTTACAAGCTTGGGGGGGATGTCACCATTTGGTCCATCTCCATTTATGGAGCTACTTCTATGGGACTGTCACTTCATACAGCAGTCGGATTCGTACCATGTTCACATGTGGCCAGGCCAATGCCCCCTGTGAAAGGGTTAGTCATCTTGTCTCACATGGATGGGAACTAGTTTTGTGCCACCCGTGTGTGACCAGTATTGTGCCATATGGACGGTTGCCACCCATGTATGACCAGGATTGCGTCTTACCCATGGGACTGTCACTCCATGGCAGGACTGATATTTGTGTAGGGCCATGGGGGGAAAATCTAGACTCCATCTAAAAAGGACAATGGGAAGTTCCTTATCATCCATATGCCATCTCCTTATCCCTAAAAAGAAATCTAAAATAGTTATTGGGAATTATTGAATGTGGTCAATAATAACCCCCCTGAGAACCAGTTAGCTTTGATCCAGTTTCTCAGAAATACTGCCGGGGGATGAGGCTCGTGGCACAAACCAACAAGGGCACGGGTCTGGTAAACCCGCATCCAGTCCTTAACCAGTTGGAAAGGAAGGGAGACATAGTTTTTACCGGTTGGCTTTCCAGAATCTCCTTGCTTGGAATCCGCCTCCCCCTTCATCATTGAGCCCATTTGGAGGTCTTTGCAGCAGTGCCAGAATAAGTAGGCCTATCTGCACCTCATCCATGTTCTAGTTCTCTTCCAAACTCCATTTGCAAGCTTGCTAAGGTGTTTCTCAAGCTTCCAAGAGTGTTTCTAGATGCTAATCACTCTCCTACACACTCCCAATGATTGAAATTCAGCAAAACAGCTCTCTTTATTGCTGTAATTTCTGGTCTTTTTGCTGAAAACCCTAATTTCAACCCTCCTTTCTCAAGTTAAACCATAGGGAAAGCTTTCCCAAGGTTCCCTTCATCCTCTTGAAGACTTTTGTCACGAAGAAATACGACAAATTGAAGATCTCATCACTCCAAGGACTTCTATCTTGCAAAAACTTCCGCTGTCATCGACTACTTGCAATTGGTAAGCTTTTATGCTTAAATATGGAAGCAAGTAGCAAGAGGGAGAAACTGGATCACAAGATCATATACCCTGTGTAGTCTTCTCTTGTCCTACGTGCTCTATTACAGATTGTTGCTGCCATGTGTGGGTGAAACAATAGAGAGCAGATGGTAGGAACATGGACACTTGAGAGGCATTTGAGAGGGGCCTTCGCCATGATGGGATCTGTGCTCTTTTGGTACTTTCTGATTTCTCGCAGAGCCACGGTCCCTGGTTTCCATCTTCTCTTCTTGTTGGCTAAGGGGGTGGTGGTGGATGCGACCTCTCTTCCCATGGTTGTCTATCATTTCTAAATTTTTTTCGCCTTTCTTGCTCGGCTAGATGTAGATTTAGTCTTCCCTTACTTGCTTCTGCCTTACATCGACAACCACTTGTTTGTAATATTGTATTCATATTCATTGGTATGAAAATCTGGTCAGAAATGCCCATGACACTATGTACTTGATTCTCCCAAGATCAATATACTTCATTTGAGGGAAAGATCAGTCGTTCCGGCTCATTGTGTGTCTCTTGTCAAATCAACAAATTACTTCTTGTATTGAGCATGTGTCCATCAAATCTTAGTGTATTTAAGTGTATTGATTAGCATTGTGTTCAACCAAGTTACAACATATGCAAGGAAGGCAACAGTATGCATAAGAGAAACTGAGGTCATAGGGGAAGGTGGCCATCCTGTAGCCACATACCAAGCAGCTTCCTGCATGTTAAAGGTCCTTTCCTGCAGCGCCGCTGGACTGGATGGAAATCAAAGAGAGTGGTTAGAGATATGACGCAGATCTGCTATGCCTAGGAGGGGCCATCCTTGAAGTGTGGAGACTACCATTGTGCGTGCGGCTTCACTTCTGGATGTCTCGTGTTTGCAGAAGCATTCCTGCCTGCGCGTTCATTTGCGCCCTAACCAAAGCCATACAGTGTGTCTCTCATCATTTCTCTCATTCCTTTTCCGTAATGTTTGTTTTCCATTTCTGTGAGAAATTTTGTCACGATTGAAAGTAGTGCTGTGGTTTTTTCCCACGCCAATTTTTCCGGGAGCAATATAGCTGAAATACTTAAAATATTATAGCTGACAAATCTTGATTTTTATATTTTCGAAAAAAAGATATTAACTGGCATGTGGCACAACCACGGGCCAGCATTTAATTTTTTGCCTCTGTGCTGCCTACGTAACCAGCCAGCAAAAACAGTAGGATCGAAGGTGTGAACAAAACAAAAAATTGTCTCCCTTGGAAAGGGCCAACGAAATACTTCCAAAGCTGTCCATCTTCATACAAATTGGGTGCTTAAATTCACAAACAAAACGTTCAACCCCAACAAAACTTTGCTTTATACAAAAATTAGCTTAATATTCAGGGGATTTCTCCCACCAAAAGAGTACACTGTTGCAAGGACCACCAGAACCCCAATTGACTCTATTAATGAGTGTAGAAAAGGGGTTAACTGTCCCCCTTGGATTCATAGAGACACTTGCATATGTCTTTACATGAAGTCAGACCAGTGCCTACAATAATAAGAAAGCTGTTCTGATCACACAACCAATCCTCAAACCCTTTGACTGTCACCACTGTCCTCGTGGGATTCTCCGCTAGCCTGCTTCTTAAAAATCTTCTCGACTTCTTCAAAAGAAAGGCCCTTGGTTTCGGGAACAAACTTCCAGACAAAAATCAATGCAAGAAATGCAATCAGCCCAAAGATTAGAAATGTAATCGCAGTCCCTATAAGCTCTGTAAGAGAAAGGAAGGATTCTGATACTATAAGATTTGATATCCAGTTTGACATTGCAGCAATGCCTCCACATACACCTCTGTACTGCAAAGGGTATATCTCTGAGTTCACAGTCCAAGGAACAGGTCCCATGCCAGGAGAGAAAAAGATTATATAAAGGCCCAGAGCAAGCACAGACAGCCAGCCAAAATTCCCCGGGCAGACACTCGAGTACCAAGTCCGAGATTGTTCCGTGCATACGGTTGAGCTACCTGACTGAAGGCAACTACCGACACTCATCTGAAAGCCAGAAAGAAAGTTAAACTGTCATAATGTCATAAGACTAAGGCAATATAGCAGTCACAATGTCATTAGGACTAACTGTCACAATATCTGCTCACAAAGTTATATACCAGGTTTCCTTCAGCTGCACAAAAACCACACCCTTGTCGCAAGCAATCATTGCAGCTCCACTGCACAACTCTTGAAGCATTCACAAATGCTGAGCATGTTGCATCCGAAGCTTCTATTTCAAATGATGGTGATGACGCTGCTGACAACCAAAACGACACAGACAGCAGGAGAAGGGCCACTATCACACCACTTAAGCTGAAGATGGCTAAGCGTCTTCGTCCAATACGATCTATTAGATACATTCCTGCAATAGTGCCAAGTGCATTTATACCAGCAGTTATTAATGACAGTGTCAAAGCCAGACGGTTGGATGTGAATCCAGCCATTTCCATGATAGTAGGACTGTAGTACATCACAGTATTAATGCCCGCAAACTGCTGAAAAGCCTGCAGGTAGAAACACACATTACATTAGAAACAAAAGAATAATTTGGACAATGCTATGTAGAGCATGTATAGTTTAGCGTGCATTATCATGGCATCAAAACAGGTGGACGCATGGGAAGATACGTCATCTCTATCATGTGGCACCGAAAAGCGTGGACACATGCAGGAGCTACATCATCTTATCATGTGGCACAGAAACATGTGGACAAAGAGGGTCATGCACATCCTCTCTATCATGTGGCCAAACTAAAGCGTCTCTATCATGTGGATTAATGTGTACAACAATCCAAATCATCACTTTCATAAAGCAGGTCACGTATATCATCTCTATCATGTGGCCAACCCCTTATCATGTGGGTTGCCCACATCAGCTCTTTCACAGAGCAGATCATGTACAACTCCTTGTGTAAGTTGATGTGCCCAGCATCTCTATCAAGCAGCAAGTCATGTACATCAGTGGGTGGTTGTGCACATCCTCTTTATCATGATGCAGGTCATGTACAACATCTCTATCATGTAGGTTGATGTATACAGACATCAACCTGCATCATCTGTATCATGAAGCAGGTCATGTACATCATCTCTATCTTGTGGGTCAAAGCATGGCAGACATGTATGGTCATCTGATTAGGACTTTTGGTTGATTCAATACAATACCAGAAGGCCGATCCCCACGAATAATGCAGCTCGTATTTCCTTTCGCCTCAACAGTTCAAAGTATCCTACACTTTTTGTGGAATCCACCATCTCAAGTTCCTTGTTGACTGAAGACATTAGCTCCTTGATTTCGTCTTCCAAATGCTCTGGAGGATAGATCTTTTCAAGGACAGCTACTGAATCTTCACATTTGCCCTGCATGGTAAACTCACAATATGTTATATACTTCCATACCTTATGGTTCTGATTCAGAAAGATGTTGGAAACGACTTACCTTCCGGAAAAGCCAGCGAGGCGATTCTGGAAGAAACAGCATCAGAACAAACTGCAGGATTGCTGGTACAGCTGCTACTCCCAGCATCCATCTCCAGGTCCCAGTAACCTACAGCACGAACAATGCGCTCTCTCTCTCTCTCTATCTCTGTCTCTCTCTACACACAAACACAAACACACACACATATATATATATATATATTCTGGAAGAAGCAGCATCAGAACAAATTGCAGGATTTCTGGTACAGCTGATACCCCCAGCATCCATCTCCAGGTCCCAGTAACCTACGACAAGAACACAGCTCTCTCTCTCTCTCTCTCTCTCTCTCTCTCTCTATGTATGTATGTATGTGTGTGTGTGTGTGTGAGAGAGTTGCCTTATATAACATTTGGCTACCTTGTAGTTTGTAGTTGTTAATCTTTGGCTTCAGTTACATGTCTCCATTCAATATGGATTTGTTTTTGGGTTGAATCAATCATCATCTAATTCACCAATGCTCTCTCTCTCTCTCTCTCTCTCTCTCTCTCTCTCTCTCTCTGCACTCTTTACTACTCATTTTTACTTCAATTTCACGTGTCATGTTCATCTGGACTTATTTTCACATCAAACAAATTGCCCTTGGACATGCATGGTGTCTAAATAAGGAAAGGCTTGCGATGAAGGCCTTGCCTAGTGGGCACCACCAAGGGTTGGAATGAGGTGGTACATCCACCATCTAACACAGTAAGAGAGGGCATCTGCATGAATTGTAGACATAAAAAATGATTAAATATAATGACCCACTCCCTCCCTGAGCACCCAAAACAAATCACACCTCCACCTGCTATTTATGCACCTGCAATGGAGCAGCAGCTGCACATTTAGATTAATAAAAGATCCCTCATCCCTGCACCAAAAGATGGCGTAAGGTGTGTACTTATGCTCATGTTGAGCATAGATACAATCAA
The DNA here is from genome assembly GCF_041138505.1 of Cibotium barometz. Lineage (NCBI taxonomy): Eukaryota > Viridiplantae > Streptophyta > Polypodiopsida > Cyatheales > Cibotiaceae > Cibotium > Cibotium barometz. The sequence continues at coordinate 8,861,173 of NC_141055.1, forward strand.
AACATACAAAAACAAGAAAAAATCACTTGCACTTCACAAAACAGGTGTTAGATTACAATGTACCAGTAAATGTAGTCAGCTGCCTCCCTGAAGCTAGGGTTGTGTACACTGAGTAGAAGCAGACCCTTGCCAAGTAAGACATTTATTGAAACAGTCAAAACAGAACAAACTTTGGCCTGTCCATGAGTAGAACTCTTGCCAAGTAAGAAATTTATTGGAACAGTCAAATCAGAACAAACTTTGGACTGTCTATAAAGTTTTGTTTTATAGGGATTACGGCTTTAGCCCTGTCAAATATAGCTACACCTTTCATTTCCATAAGGTGTGAAAATAATGACATGCTTTTATCATGACCCCGTTAGAGGAGGTACAGTGCACCTTTGATCTGCCAGAGCCCTTCTTGGATCTTGTTTGCTGTCTTTGCTAAGCTCATGTGTTTTGGGCCTGCCAGGCTTTGATTATGCACATTAATAACATATTCCCAACATGGTGCCTGGTCTGACTGGCCCGTTGACTATTGATTTAAGAGGGACTGTGGCAAAGTGGAAATGATAATTGGCTTATAATAATTGTCCCCTGGCAATTTTGGGTCATGTCATCTCTTCAGATCTCAAACCTTTTGCTCAGTCTGCCCTTTTAATTCATTACAACAATTATTCATGCATTCTTGCATTCATTGCACTCTGCTGTTTATGTTATAAGCTATCTTTTAATGAATACTCTACTCAAATTACCTTAAGAGAAGAGCGGGGAGTGGGAAACCCCGATGAACCAATCCTTATGGATAGAACAATACCTCACTAATCAAGTTCTTAGTCAATAATCTGTATCTTATCCATCTTCTCCTCTTGTGTGGCCAGATTTTGATGAGCTGATTTCACACTACTCTCTTCACCATTGCTCAATATTTTTTAGAAGCTTAACCCAAGTCCTTCACTACTACACTAAATCCCCCCTCCTCTCTCTCTCTCTCTCTCTCTCTCTCTCTCTCACACACACACACACACACACCCAAAAAAAAAAAAAGTCCATCCAGATTCTAACATAATTGCCGTAACCCCCCACAAACGACCTCTCTCTCTCTCTCTCTCTCACACACACACACACACAACACAAAAGGCCATCCTGACAATTGCCATCCAGCTGTCGTGAGTTTTGGGACAACAGAAACGTTGTAAAGTAAACCTCATAAGACAAAACTTATGATCTTCCACTTTAGCCTAAGTTACTTGCACAAAGATATCTTCACATGCTTTCAGAATCATGTTTATGGATTTTCTAGAATTTCTATGGAAAAGATAAAAGTAGTCATACCTCAGTGAAGCCAAGATTGATGAGGTAAGAGACAAACTGCCCACCCGTTATGTTCAAAACAGTTGTGCTTACGAGAAACCCCCGTATATCAGAAGGGGAAACCTCTGCGACATAAAGGGGGGCAGTTAATGATGCAACACCAATACCTAAACCCACCAACAGTCTGCCAAAAATCAGCACATATGGGTCAGGTGCAGCAGCCATTACAACTGCTCCTAAGACAAAAATCCCATCGGCTATTAGTGTTGCCGATTTGCGCCCAAATTTATCATTCAGCCATCCACCAACAGCTGCTCCCACTATTCCTCCAACTAATGCCATGCTCACAATTGTCTCCTGTGTAAGTCCATGACAGTCAGATACACACACCTACCTTCTACTCATGTCTAGGCTTTAGCTGCAAGAATGCTTACCTGTAAGAAAGTGCTATTGTCCACTGCAGGAAAATCGTCCCTTATATAAAGTAGGGCACCGGAGATGACCCCTGCCATGTAAAGCAAAAAATTTGATGAGATGTTTGAACTAAAGCAACAAAACTGAAAACAAATGCTTTCTTTTCTGAACACAAACCCGTATCATAACCAAACAGGAGAGCCCCAATACTAGCTGCAAGGGTGAACTTGATAATGTATGGATTGGACCATAGGCGGGTCTTGAGCTTGCGTCGTTTGGGAAGTAAAGAACTCCGGTTGGCGTTTTGTGTACCCATCTTGTGTGATCTCACCTGTGTTACCACAAACTGTTAGGACATGCAATAGAAGCACACATGAAAGTTCCTGTAGTCCCCTGTGCTTTCTATCATCTGGAAGATAAGGGCACATCATGTCTACATGGGTAAGCATGTCTAAAGTCTACAAGTATGTGCACTCTATTGTCAAGATAACAAAAATTCTTCCACACTGGATCATGATTATAGATGTTTATTAGTTCACTAGCGATCTCATCCATGTCTCCATCTATATATAGACCATCAATGCTTGTGTGCATGCCCTTTGCTCTTTCACATCAAAGCTATGAAATCTTTGCATGCTTCTATGTGCTCCATCCATGTCTATGTGTGGTCTATGCATGTCTATGTACGTCTTTGGCATCTATGCTTATGTTTGTACCCTTTGCTCATTCACATCAAAGGGATGAAAACTTTACATAACTATATGTGCGCCATGAGACCTCATCCTATAGCTATGCATAGACCATGCATACGCAGTTGTTCTTTGCTCATTCACGCCGAAGCTATGTAACGTTTACATGATTTCTGTGCTCAATTTGACCTCATCCGTGTCTTCATGTCCATGTAGGGTGTGACATCTATGCTTATGTAAATACCCCTTGCTCGTTCACATTAAAGTTCATCTAAGTCTATGGGCGGGAATTATAAGTTTAGCTAACTTCTAATAGCTCATGCATGTCTATATATTCTATGATCAGCTGTATGTGCTCATCCATGCCTATGTATGGCCTAGATTATGTGAACATATGTGCTCTAATAGTTGATCTGTGCTTATTAGCCGCTTCATGTGAGAAACCAAAATGAGATCTACATAAGATCAAAGAGATCAAAAAAGCACGTACGCTTACAGTGATTCTGCTCCTTGAAAAGCTTTGCCAAAGAGGGCGTCTCCTACTTTGGTATTCTGCGAGCAGGGTTTCGTTACTTCAAATTCTGCGGTTTCACGCCAATTAGGGTTCTCTTTTTCACATGTATAGCGAAGAGGGTTCGGAAATCAACTCTTCTTCTGTAGTTTACCCTCTGTTGTGGTGGCCGTATGAAGACGTCAAGTCATATTCTGGCGCTGAAAAGGGAACTGACTTAACCAAAAACAAAAGACCAAAAATGTACATATATAGATAGGCGTGTGTTTTTAGGAGCCCTTTTCTAATTTGAGCACGAGTCTATATTTCTCAATCAATTATCGACTCGCCATCTTCTACTTTTGTGCAAAATAAGCATACGTGTCTAACAAACAGGGGAGAGAGAGAGAGAAGAGAGAGAGAGGGTACATCTTCTATCTAGTGCTCATCTCCTACTTTTGTGCAGATAAGCATACGTGTCTAACAAATAGGGGAGAGAGAGAGAAGAGAGAGAGGGTACATCTTCTATTTGTGAGCACTTTAGCTTTAGTGCCACGCCCCACCAAGGGGCTTCAGGAAGAGAGCACAGTCCCACCAAAGGGATGGGCTACTAAACTTGAGTGGGACACCTCATTTGCAAGGATAGTGGAATCTTGCAAACCCCACTCCTCTGCCGTGGGGCATGGCTCTTAGTTCACGCACAACTAACGGTCCCATTGTGGAATAAATTTGATGATGTGTCATTGAATGTGCGTAAACGCTTCCCCGGTTGAGTTTGGGATACATAGTTTTATTAGTTAGAATTGTGACCTTTGTAAATTGACGCTAAAATTAGTATCTCTCCACTCTAACCCCAAGACAGCTCGATCAAAAAATTTGTCTACTGCCTCATCAAAGGTTTGCTTCGGAATTTTCTCAAGCCTAGCAATACCAATTTATCTATCGTAAGAAAAGGTTAGTTGTGCATCTTTTAGGGTGTATAGTCAATTTTCACCAATAATGAGTACATATGCATTATATATATAATGCAAGTAGAGCCGCTCTTACCAAGTCACTTGACTAAATGTTTGGGGAACACACTGCATACATCTTTTTGTTGTTGACATGGAAAATGTATTTGATTTTAAACCAAACACTTTTTGTTGTTGACGTACGTCTTTTTGTTGTTAACATGTAAAATGTATTTGATTTTAAACCAAACAGCAAACTTCTCTCAGGTAACTCATTGCTAAATGTTTTCAAGCATTGAATGCAAGTTGCCTCTTTACTAAAACAACAAAAGTTATGACATGCACATATCAAATTCTATTATAATTTCTTATTCTAACACGTGTCTATATATATCCATCAATGTCATCTATAACAAATTTACTTGTGCATCAGGCATGGTTAGGTATATGTGTCTATGGAGAATGAAAATTTGTATGCTCCTCTTCCCTAAGTGCAAGCCTCAAGGCTGCATGCATGATTGTTAATAGGAGTTTGCACAATATTACCCATTTTGATCATTTTTCCTTGTCACATATTTCAATTTAACATAAAAAGTACAGTAAAATAACTAGTCTACATGATTTTTATGGAAAAATCTAAATTTTGTTAGGCAAGTAGGTTGGAGGCACACTTTTTAATGGGTGTCACACATTTTCGGGTTTCGTGTTTCACCAATATGTCAAAATTTACATTTTAAAAAGTAAATTCTACCTTGATTTTAGGGGTATTGCTAAAAAATTTATGCAACCCATTTTACTTTAGAGATTTAATTTATGCTTGCCCATAATTGTGATAAAGGAGATAGAGTTTGAGAGAAAGCTACTCTAGGGGGAGGAGAGAGAGAGAGAGAGAGAGAGAGAGAGAGAGAGAGAGAGAGAGGACCATGCATGATTCAAACTTGGGATTTCTCGTTAATTTGTTAAATGCTTTGAAGAAAAGCACTCCATACTATCTTACTATATGAAATAGAATTGTAAAGGCATAGAAGTGTAATTTAAGTGTGGCCATAGATTGACTCTAACACCCAATATCAAAAAGATTAGGACCTTTATTTTAAAAAAAAACTTCACGAGTTAACAACCTATATTTATTATTTCCTTTTCTAAGGGTTGGGTTTAGATGATACTTCATCACACCATTCTCACATGCATACATCCAATAATAAAAAATCCTACATTATATTGAGTATGAAGGCTTTATAAGCACGACCCAATTATTATCCATCTTAAGTTGAATCTTGTTCTAATATTATTTTGTTGTAATATAATGAAGCCTAGAATGGTGATTTTGAATCAAACATGCCATAAAATATGCATCCCATACACAAATATTGACCCGATCTATATACTTCACATATGGAATTAAAATAATGGCATCACCCACATTCTTATGTGAAATTAATGATTGCATGGGCATCCCCACTTGACTATAGAGTTCATGACTGACTAACATTCCCTCTTGCTCAAGTTGCAATTGACCTCAATTGCGTGTATGGTATGAGTGGATGAAACCCTTTTTGGCATGTAGTTAGCATCTTCAATAGGATGGTTCTTGAAGGTCACAAGATACTTGACATAAGTGTTAACAGTGCGTGGAGTGGTGGTCTCATGGTCAATAATAGACTCAAGTTCTAGACGTTCTTCATCATTATTGTTGAGAATTGCATAAAAGTTAGAAAGTAATTTTATTGTAGGTTACTTCCTTCTTGTTAATTTAGCTTTTATTTTTTATCGTTTAATAATAATAATTATTATTATTAGAAACATATGAGGTGAAACTTTACATACCTGGATGTTCAAAAATACCTTCATGTTTAGATTACCCTCTTGCTCGAGAGAAAAGTCGTCATCCTAATGGTTGAATAAAAGATATTGAGAAAGTGTGAAATCCTTATCCTTGAAGCTTTGATTTGATGTGCGAAGTAACTTTCGAGAAAAACTCTTGATTTGCTAGAGATGTAGAACTTTGGATAGAGCCCTTTGGAAGAGGTGTCAAACTTTGTTGTTCGGCTTGATGTTGATAAGAAAATAGAATTTTGAAGCCGATTATGATCGAGAAAGAAAATAACTCCTTAATATTGAATAAATTGATTTGTAGATTAGCAAGAAATCCGAGTGATTCAGAATTTGGTGAAGCCGAAGAAATATGTCAAAGTCTGAGATTTATCACAAAATTCTATTTGAAAGCCTTGATTTAATTCACAAAAAGTAAATCTAGACAAAACTATGAGATGTTGATTTTATAGGTTTTGATGTTAAGCCTTGGATAAAGCCTTGAAGATCCCATCTTGATTGTGACCCTTGAAGTTTGATTTTGAAGAAGCAAGCCTTTTGAAATCTTTGATTTTGTTGGTAAAAATCAATCTTGAATAAAGCTTTTGAAATTGTTTTCTTGCTTGTTGTTGTTGTTAGCCACAAGTGTAAGTTGAAAAAAAACCCACATGGCACTGGAAAGTAGTTCAACACAAGCTCATGCATAACCTTTGACACAATTTTTGTCACAACCCGCATGTTCCTGTCGAAGATTACACGGCCCTCATCCATGATTCCTTCAGTCCATGGTCTTCTCCTTTTGCCGAGGCTAGATAATTGTTCGCTACTATTAGCATTGGCAATTAGCATGCTAATGCTTGGAATGGTGTTTAAGCTTTATAAAAAGGAGATTTATACTTTAAAGCTTTAACATAAAGCTTTTAACACAAATCTTTTTGTTTTAAAGCTTAAATAGCAAAGATTTTTGCTTTAAAGCTTAAATCCTAAAGCTTTAATATAAAAGCTGTGAAACCAAAGCTTAAATCTTTGAAATAAAAAGCTTTAATTAAGCGAAGCTTTAAAAGAAGCAAAAATTTTCAGCCAAACAATGAAATCGTCGTCTCGGCAGTAGGAAAGGCTGCAACGTAAAAAAGATATGTATATGTATATATATATATATATATATATATATATATATAATGGTGAGAAAGGAAAGATATATATATATATATATATATATATATATATATATATATATATATATATATATATATAACAAAAGTTGGCGAATCTAGGGATGAGTGTAAAAGTGAGAAAGAAAAAAGAGAGAGATATATATATATGTATATATATATATATATATATATATATATATATATATATATATATATATATATATATATATATATAACAAAAGCTTACTTCTAAGCTTGGCTGGGTAGCATTGGTAATTTGGTGCAAAGCAGGAAGACGAAGCCGGCAATGGTAAATAGGAATAACAGGTCTGCAATTCGGCAGCAAACAAGTGAGTAGTGGGCGGATGGGCATGAATTAGCTTGCAGCGTGCATTATATATACTAGTACTCAACCCGCACGTTGCTGCGGTATGTAAAAGACATTAAAAAGCGAAAGGTAGGAATGGAAGCCGGAATACAAAGGGTCAATCGAAGGGATTTTTTCCCCCATATTTAAATATATTAATGCTTGATTTTATAAAAAGATACTCCAAAAATAAAGCCTAATGGCTTTTTAAATTATTTAAATATATTGATGCTTGCTTTTATAAAAAGATACTCCAAAAATGAAGCCTAATAGCTTTTTGAGTCTTTGAGCATACAAGCTCCTTCTAAAAATATAGCAAGCTTAATTAAAGAGTCTTGGACCTACCAAAAACATAAAAATACTATTTGGTATATATAAAGGTTTGAGGCTAAGGCCTTCAAAAAATATAAATGCCAAATATGAAAACCTAAGAGGTGATCACATGTCTTCCAAGATATCTCATTGTGGTCCAAAACATGCTCCACCTGCAACTAACACATAGTCCACACTTAATCATCGCCTACACCAAAATAATATTAGTCAGCGTACACAACCGATTAAATGCGTTAATCTTGACCATATCATACTAGCGCACACAGTTGATTAAATATATTAATGCTCAAAAATGATATAAATAAAAGGTGGATCCCATACACAAATATTGACCTAATCTACTTGATCGCATGGGCATCCCCACTTGACCATAGAGTTCATGACTAACAGTTGTCTAAATGCTAAAAATAATACTGACATTGTATGCATGACTTTAGTAGGCTAAGGTTTACAAAATCTTAGTAGAAGTAAAGCAATTCCTATGCCAAGGTTGGATGCAATGCTATTATCAGTGGTACAATGAATTAATGGTTTAATCCATTAATAAGAATGGAATATTCATGGCACAATGTGAAAAGCTTAAGTTCATCTGTATGAATGTTAAAAATAAGGTGCATACACTAACATTGCTCAATGCTTCTAAAAATCACATCTAAATAAGGTGCATGTTTGCTTCTAGAAATTACACATCTATTAGTGCAAAAACATGAATGCTATTTTCCCATTGCACATCACCATGGTGATGTAGTGGAAGTAATGGTACTCATGAGCTCTAATGTCTACACTTACATTCAATTTTACAGTTGAAGGTTTCAAAATTCCTAGCTTTCTTTTGGAAGGTTTATAAAGACCTTCATATTATTCTAATAAGAGATGAAGGTTTTCACCATTTGGGTGGAAAGTTTATTTTGCACACTAGTATGCTCATCTCAGAAGTGACCTTATTTCAAGTAGGAGAGTTGAGACTTCTTAAATGGAATGTCTAAGGATGATCTTATAGATTACCAGTATTATGATGCATCATAGCCAAAGGTAAATGATGCTTAGGAAATGTCATACAAAATAATCATGTCAAAATTTGTGTCTTTAACTATGACTATGGTACCCTTTATTAGATATAAGAGACTTTTATAAATAGGGGTGTTACATAATTCTTTCATTTCATTTTACATGTAGCATTATTTCATGCCAAGTTGACATGTAGTCCTTTCACATTGCTCTATATAATTGTAGGATATATTTCACTAGTAAGATATGTGGACAGACACTTATGGAAGGTATAATATGGATTGTGGTGTACTATTGACTCTTGGGAAAGTTTTTGACACTCACACAAACCCTAGAAGAGAACACACAAGGTGTGAGGTTGAAAATTCTTCTTTTCTTCACACAACAAAAGAGGTCTACCAAGACAATTAAGTGACTAACACACATAATAGAGTATATGCAAGTGGTCCATAATGTGAACACGCTAAGAGGAGTTGGTAGATGTGGACTAGTCAGTGTATTCCAGCTGTAGAATCTCTAGCGAAGATATGTTGGTGCCAGCAACCGAACCCGCCAGTGATGTAAATGTCAAACGGTCATACAAGCACCTCATGAGTGTCAGCTCATGTTGAGCTTGACATCTCAACGTCAATGGATTATCATAGTTAGTGGTGTAACATCTTTTCCAAGGTGATTCGTGATGATTGTATTTTTTTCCCTTTAGAGACACTATCTCCTAGGGAAGGATTGATGCACATCCCTTACATATTGGCAGATCCTAACCCACATTAGAGTGGACAAAGCATAGAAAGGCATGCATAATTGCCAAATATAATTAGGGACCGTAGTGTAATATTAACTCTTGAGAAAGTTTTTAACACATTTGTAAAAAAAAAGCATAGAAAGGAATAAGCATGCATAATTGCCAAATATAATGAGGGAGATTATATGAAAAAAACCCTTGTGTCCATGTTTGGTCAATCATTTGCCAAAAAATATGTATGTGAAAATATGATGTTCCCATCTATACCCACCATAAGTGTAAGGTTTCCCCCTTCCAAAAATAGGGGAAACACTTAAGATAGTCCACTAAGTCTTATCTTGGAGAAAATTTCCTACTCATCGACACCTTGACCATGCAGAGATTCAAGGATACGATTCGTAGGTAAGACCTAGTTCTATCCCGCAAAACGGGAGCGTGGTCTTCTAAAAATCAAACCACCCATAAAGTAATTGATCATAATTTGGGCAACTACTAGTCTTGATTCCTTAGAGATAACGCTTTTTTCCTCATCCATGCAAGGCACAGCCCGCTGGCCTAGTCTTCTAGAATAGAATTACCCAAGAACCTATTTATCTAACGTAGGGATTTCACTTAATATGTTGGAAAGCTACCCGACTAATCGGGTCCACCCGTCCGTAGGATGGTGCCGTCGGGACATTCCATCCTCCCACTTTCCACCCTACTCACGCGTCAATTTGTTTTCTAATTAATCCTACCATACTGTTTGACATAAATAAACATGTTCCTTAATTAAAGTCCTTTTCACAAGGTTTGTTAAGACAGCCTTTTAATACAATAATGCAAAAGACAAGCTTTATAAAAATAAAGTTTAAACACGAATCAATTTCATACAAGCCAAACCGACTCTCTTATTCTTTTCCTTTATACTGTCGATGACCTAGAATTCGGCCTTCCAGCCTCTACATGCTGGGCAAAACCCTACCGGACCATACACCTCATCGTCGGCCTGGCGAGGACTCAAGCCGGCCTATCATCCTCTCAGGCTCCATCGCTCGATCCTCCCGCCCCTCAGAGGGATGTCTGCGCACCAGGGTGGGCTAATTCACCGCACTAGCTTGGGCACTCAGAACTAGGCAGCATCACAATCACTCGCCTCAATCGGCAAACCTCATTCTCCAAATGGTATGAGGGATACCATGGGCCAACTTTGGGCCTTACTAATGTCTCCGCCGTCCGGCTACATAAGCACAAGAACGGGGCAGCGTCAAGGCAGGGAGAAGTTGTACCTGTACCTTAATTTAAGCAAGATAATAATCCATTTACTCAACTAAACCATAGGACTAGAATCCATGTTACCTTCTTAAGAAAACAATCCTTTTCACAAAGATTTTTGCATTTCAACTTGAGATTGCGATAAAACATTCTTTATTAAGGCATATGCTGTTGTTTAAAAGAATACAAACTTTGAATAGTAAATCAATCAAATGGATCACTATTAAAAATTAATAGAGAAGCCGGGGCCATACCTCAACCCCTAAGAATGATATAAAATTAAAAAACAAAATATGTATATACCTTATAGAAATTTGTCGTTTATCGTTATCTTTGCTAGTTAACAAGAGCTTTAGAACTTGACATATGAGAATAGAGCCTTCTAATACCTTGTCTTACGATTGAAATCATCCAATCATCCCCAAGCTTTATCTCTTCCTACTCGTACTGTGACTCTTCTCTCTTTCTAAGGTCTATGGCGAAATAGCCTTCTCTTACAGGACTACGGGGCATACTATTCTTTCTCTAAAAGAAAAGCTATGGAGTTTTGGTCTCTTTCTCCGAAAGACCATAGCAATCTAAGCTTCTTTTCTAAGATATTAGATAAGAATGAAGGGATATATACATCTCAAACTCTAGCATTACCTTGAGGCTACTTGCTGCCTTCTCATAGTTTTCTCTGTGTAGAGACCCTGACAGAAACAGCAAATTGTTTCGACCATAACTCTCTGACAAAAACTCAAAATATAGTCGTATAGCCAGTCAAAAGAACGGGAAGGTATCTGGTCTATAAGCCATCGTGGGCAAAATAGGCAAAAACGTCTGTATATAGCCACAAACGCGCCATCTTTAGAAACGCGTTGTTTTTTCACATTTTTAGTATGCATGGATTCCAAATGTGTAAAAGTACTCTAAATATGACCTCTTATCACCTAAATTTGAAATTCTATTTTTGGGGATACTTATCTCTTAATAGAACTATTATTATGTTCTTATTTCTTTTAGGATTTTTGGAGCTTATATTTTTATTCTAACACTTTCCTAATGTTTCTAGCCTTGTTGTCTCACTCTTCTCACACTCTCTTTTCTTATTGAGATCTATATTAAAAGAGACACATACATACATGGCTTGGGAGGGACCTTACAATCTCCCCCACTTAAAAGATTCGAGATGTCCTCATCTCGCGAGCTAGGGTAGTATCTAAGTAAATCCTTTTGTCTCTTTCAAAGTGGTGTCTCCACTAGGTAAAAATCTTCTTTTATCTAAATATTGTTCTTAAAGAGTCATTTATTTCATGTGCTTGGCTCGTTTTGTTGTGCCTCCAAAAGGTCTTTATTATTCTAAAGTTAATTGGCCTTATTATCCTAATTTCATGTATCTATATACCTCTCATATGGTATGAACCTTCGAATTCCTTATTCTACACCCCATGTAATATGGTACTTAACAAATTATCATGGAAAAACGTAAGGGAATTAATCCTTTACGCAATCTAACCTATGATAACAATTTCATAATCTTAGTATCGTCTTGTAGAATACCTCTATTCATCATGCACATTACTTCACATAAATCTTGCACCAATCCTCTTCTATTTACTCATAGAAATACTTGTTGAATTCGGTTATCTTTAACCCTGCTATCCCTATTTCTTTGACCTAATTTTTGCTCTAGCTCATGATTCCTTGTAGCCAGGGGTGGGCTTGACGTTCCTCTTGAATTAGGCGACCTCTTCTTGATTAACATGGAAGGACCCATGTCCTTCTCGACACTTTCTATATAAAAAAACTTTATCACAGTCTCTGGCTATAATTGTGGCTTCTGAAATAGAGGATAGTTTTACATTCTTGATGAGGTTATTCAAAGGTAGATTAAGCTTCCAAATGAATCGATGGAGAAGAGTTACCTCATCCATCTCTAGAGCAAATCGAAGAAGTTTAACAAAAGTTTGGTGGTATTCTTTTAGGGTCTTCCTTTCATGGCATCCCATAACTGATTCTAGTTCCAGTGGTTAGATTGACAACAGTGCTTCCAACTACTTCGGCATTTCTTACGATTTTCAGACGAGCAAGGGTGAACTTGCTTTTTTCATTGTATCCATGAAAAGTTCAAAACTATCAAATACTTATCATAGTACCACATCTAAAGGCACTCTAGATTAATATATTTGACATCTTCATTTTTTGAGAATTACACATCTGGTGCCTTGGGATTGACACATCTAAGAGCATGATCCTCTAGGAATTACACATCCGAAGTTAGACCCATGTTTGTCTGAGATGGATTCAAGATCTTGGATGATCGTCCTAGTGTAAAGTATCGAATGGATGGCATTCACACGTCAACTATTCAAATCTTAATGGAGTTACAATCTTAATAATTTATAATATGCAAGTTAATGAGATATATCCTGAAAATTTCTCTAAACAAGTTTCGGTCTATCCTTCTAGTCATTCAGTCTCTCACTAGTTTCTTAATTTGATCACCCTATGATTTTCCTCACAAAAGGTTTTCTCCCCAATCTTATTTCTCAAATTTATTGTATAAATATCTTGCGTGTGCACCCCCAAGATACAAGAACAATTTCATAGGATGATTGTCTCAACATGTGAGGATATTCAAATCACTTCTATGGCCAGTAGAGATGATTGATTCGTCCTCATATGATAAACAATCACTTGTTTTAATCCCTTTGATAGTTAACTTTTAAAAAACAAATCCTAGGAGCTAAGATCGGCTCTGATACCACTTGTAAGGTTCCCCCCTTCCACAAATAGGAGAAACGCTTAAGATAGTCCACTAAGTCTTATCTTGGAGAAAATTTCCTACTCATCGACACCTTGACCATGCAGAGATTCAAGGATACGATTCATAGGTAAGACCTAGTTCTATCCCGCAATGGGAGCGTGGTCTTCTAAAAATCAAACCACCCATAGGGTAATTGATCATAATTTGGGCAACTACTAGTCTTGATTCCTTAGAGATAACGTTTTTTTCCTCATCCATGCAAGGCACAGCCACTAGCCTAGTCTTCTAGAATAGAATTACCCAAGAACCTATTTATCTAATGTAGGGATTTCACTTAATATGTTGGAAAGCTACCCGACTAATCGGGTCCACCCGTCCGTGTAGGATGGTGCCGTCAGGACATTCCATCCTCCCACTTTCCACCCTACTCACGCGTCAATTTGTTTTCTAATTAATCCTACAACACTGTTTGACATAAATAAACATGTTCCTTAATTAAAGTCCTTTTCACAAGGTTTGTTAAGACAGCCTTTTAATACAATAATGCAAAAGACAAGCTTTATAAAAATAAAGTTTAAACATGAATCAATTTCATACAAGCCAAACCGACTCTCTTATTCTTTTCCTTTATACTGCCGATGATCTAGAATTCGGCCTTCCAGCCTCTTACGGGCAAAACCCTACGGGACCATACACCTCATCGTCGGCCACTAGCGAAGACTCAAGTTAGCCTGTCGCCCTCTCAGGCTCCATCGCTCGATCCTCCCGTCCCTCAGAGGGATGTCTGCGCACCAGGGTGGGCTAATTCACCGCACTAGCCTGGGCCCTCAGAACTAGGTAGCATCACAATCACTCGCCTCAATCGGCAAACCTCATTCTCCCAATGGTATGAGGGATACCATGGGCCAACTCCGGGCCTTACTAATGTCTCCGCCGTCCGGCTACATAAGCACAAGAACGGGGCAGCGTCAAGGCAGGGAGAAGTTGTACCTGTACCTTAATTTAACCAAGATAATAATCCATTTACTCAACTAAACCATAGGACCAGAATCCATGTTACCTTCTTAAGAAAACAATCTTTTTCACAAAGATTTTTGCATTTCAACTTGAGATTACAATAAAACATTCTTTATTAAGGCATATGCTATTGTTTAAAAGAATACAAACTTTGAATAGTAAATCAATCAAATGGATCACTATTAACAATTAATAGAGAAGCCGGGGCCATACCTCAACCCTTAAGAATGATATATAATTGAAAAACAAAATATGTATATACCTTATAGAAATTTATCGTTTATCGTTGTCTTTGCTGGTCAACAAGAGCTTTAGAACTTAACATATGAGAATAGAGCCTTCTAATACCTTGTCTTACGATTGAAATCATCTAATCATCCCCAAGCTTTATCTCTTTCTACTCATACTGTGACTCTTCTCTCTTTCTAAGGTCTATGGCAAAATAGCCTTCTCTTACAGGACTACGGGACATACTATTCTTTCTCTAAAAGAAAAGCTATGGAGTTTTGGTCTCTTTCTCTGAAAGACCATAGAAATCTAAGCTTCTTTTCTAAGATATTAGATAAGAATGAAGGGATATATACATCTCAAACTCTAGCATTACCTTGAGGCTACTTGCTGCCTTCTCACAGTTTTCTCTGTGTAGAGACCCTGACAGAAACAGCAAATTGTTTCGGCCATAACTCTTTGACAAAAACTCAAAATATAGTCGTATAGCCAGTCAAAAGAACGGGAAGGTATCTAGTCTACAAGCCTACGTGGCAGAATAGGCAAAAACGTCTATATATAGCCACAAACGTGCCATCTTTAGAAACACGTTGTTTTTCCACATTTTTAGTATGCATGGACTCTAAATGTGTAAAAGTACTCTAAATATGACCTCTTATCACCTAAATTCGAAATTCTATTTTTGGGGATACTTATCTCTTAATAGAACTATTCTTATGTTCTTATTTCTTTTAGGATTTTTGGAGCTAATATTTTTATTCTAACACTTTCCTAATGTTTCTAGCCTTGTTGTCTCACTCTTCTCACACTCTCTTTTCTTATTGAAATCTATATTAAAAGAGACACATACATACATGGCTTGGGAGGGACCTTACAATAAGTGTCTAATATTTCTAGTTTTTATAAGAAGGAACTAGATATTTTTGCATGTCTCAGTGGAGTAGTTATCACCAACAAGCTTGTACAAAAGAACTAGATATTTTGGCATGTCTAGGTGGAGTACTTAAGATCTCACCAACAAGCTTGTACAAAAGTGCTAAGATTCATAAGATTGAAATGAAAATTCATAAAGCTTTTTGTGGCACTTGTATAAGCATAAGCGTAAAAGAAAAGAATGTGGGACCTTTTTCAGAAAGGATGGTGGCTCTACCTTTGGATATAATTAGTTTTAAATATTATAACATGATTTAGAATTATTAAAGAAAAATGTCAATCATGATTTTGCCTTTTAAATTGACTTATTATAAAGGAGCCTAAAAAGGAAGAATTGTCATTTTTAAAGGTTGATTAATTGTTTTACATACCATAATTTGATCATCAATAAGATTCTTTTGTGAGCACATGACACACTAAAACTAGAGTTAACCAATAAATTATATTTTACCATGCTAGCTTTATTATGCTACCTAACTAAATTTTTTCTCCAACTTAGCATCATTGTTCACTTATCAAAATTATTCAGATATGTTTAAAGAGACATATAATCTTATAACATTTACAAAACTACTTAAGAATATTATGCAGTTTTTGCTTTTGTTACAACCCTTGAAGTTGTAAGCAAATATTTAATTTACAAGCACATTAAAAAAAAATCATTCTTAATTTGCAATGCACATATGCATTCTATATTAGCTCCTAGCATCTCTTTGGGGAAATTTTTTTGGCGAGCACTTTCCAGTGAGTGATTTCTCCAAAATGGGGAGCACTTTTTTCTCTCTCTACTCTCTCTCTACTCTCACTCCCTCACTCTCTCTACTCTCACTCCCTCACTCTCTCTACTCTCTCTCTACTCTCACTCCCTCACTCTCGCACTCTCTCCCTAGGACCCTCTTTCATTCTCTCTCTCGATCTCACTCTTACATCCATGCTCTCCCTCTCTCTTAAAACCCCCCCATCTTATTTTCTATCTCTTTACACCCCTATGCTAACTCCTTATCTCTTGATGCAACTCAAAATTAATATACAAGGTACAAGATACACCCCTCTCCCTCTCTCTCTCCCTCTCTCCATGCAACTCAAAATTAATATACAAGGTATAAGATACGCCCCTCCCCTCTCTCTCTCCCTCTCTCCATGCATGAAACAATTACAATAGATTATGTCATGCAAATTACAATTGATGATTCAAAATATCAATTTACAATAGACAATGTCATGCAAACTATAATTGATGATTCAAAATATCAATATAAACCCTCCATTACTAGAGTCTCATTTATACAATGTAAGAAGAATATGCCATGAGAATCGTAGTTTAAAAGTAGATGCTATGAGAATATAGTTCAAAATAACAAAATAAAACCTCTATTCCTAGAGTCATTCATAAATAACAAAAGAAGATGTCATGAGAATTGTAGTGCAAAATAAAACCTCCATTCCTAGAGTCAATGTGGAGGGATACTCGAGCTCCTGAATCTGTTATGTGGCCCTTCAGAAGAAAGGGGTTCTGATGGTGTTATCCAATTTGGAGGATATGTCGAGATTGGCATAAAACGTGGAGAAACATGGTAAGGAAAAGGTGCATTAGATGGTAATGGATAAAATGGAGATGGCATAGATGGGGAGGGATGTGCATATGGCCTAAGACCTTGATTCCATGGTGGAAAAGGTCGCAAAGTTACCATCATATTTTCCACTTGTGTCCTTTGCAATGCCTCTATCTCCTTGCCAATGAATTTATTGTCACTGAGGTCTTCAGGCATGTCTTCAAAAGCCCTCCCAACTCAATTTCATGGCATATTAAATCATCCTCAATGCTTATACAATGTCGGAGCATCTGCTTGAATGCCTTTGCCATCCTACTTATCTCTGCAAAGTAATTAAGAACTAGGTCCCCCTCCATGGTGAAAGCTCCAAGCAACCACCTGCAAAGTGAAAAAAAGTAGATACATTCCCTACCATCTTGAACATGATTTCACAAATTCAAATTATAAAAAATCTCTTTCTTGTTTCATACCTTGCAGGAAAACCATTGGTCTCTCAGCTGGACCCCGTAGAGGCTTACGGTCCCTACCCATTATCAAATTAGGTTCTTTCATGTTGCAGTATTCACACTTTGAAATAGTAATGGAATGTGGCCCAAAACCTTTCCCATCCATTGCATCATTTTTATTCTTTTGGATATATTGTGGGCTATATCTACGTGGTGGATTGCATACAAACACTCCAATAAGTATAATGAGCACCTACCCCACAATTACAAGTTAGACATTTTTGTTCAAACCATTGAAAAAACTATTATATACTTATATGTAAACATAATTTGTGTAGGTCACCTCCTCTCAGTTCCATCATCATCAATCTCATGGGTAACCTCCTTGCATCTCTAAATACAGTGTCTGTCGGAGAGAGAGATTGTGAGATTTCGCGACCTCGACAATGGTTGGAAGATGATTACGATTGCTTGCTATGATAAATGTCCCGTTATCTTTTAAAAACTCAATGGCTAACACACATGTTGCAACCACAAGGTCCTTCATCCAAGCATTCCATCTAGGCACAATGGGATAATTCGGTGATGTAGGGAAATCCACCCACACTAAAGAGCATCCATGAACTGCCACCACTGTTGAACGAATAATACTCCCATACTTGTTGAGACCCCCAATAAACCTTGCCATATGTGTGGCCCTCCTACAAATAATCATGAAATGTCAAGGTCAATTGTTATGGGCTTTAGAAGATACAAAGCAATGATCTATTTGTTTGAATAATTGATACACTCGCAATGAACTAGATCCTCCAAGAATTGTGTCGGCCACATACACTATGCTTTCTTCTATCACCATATGTCGTGGATGAATATCTTGAGATGCTATTTTAAATCAAAATAGAATATTAAAAACCCAAGAAAAGAGTGTTGCATGAAACTTGCAAAAATGATTAAAATATTCTTAGAAAGAGAATGACTTACTAGGTGGAGGACTAGCAGAACTAGTTGTATCCCTATTGGAGTGCGATGCTTGAGACCTCGATTGTCTTTTTATCGAATTTCTAGATTCGGAGTGCACCTCATCTCCCTTCTCTGATGGGCCAAATTCTGATGGAGACTCCTCTCTCTTCTTCACTACTTGACTCCCCTTGTTGGCCTTTCCCCTTCTTCTTTTGAGTTTTCACCTTTTTTTGTTGGAGGCCTCTTACCCTTTTGGAGCTTTTCTGGTGCTTGCTATTTTCCTTTGCCTTGTGACACACGTGCTTTTGCTTTATCTTTGGAGCTTTTACTTCCATGAAGCCCTACGCCAATACTTTTCATTATTACATGATGTCAATATGCATTGTTGTAAAGAAATGAATACTACTTCACTTACTTGTCCACAAATCTTTCTCTTCAGGTGGATATGTGTTGTTTTTGTATTCCAACCACCATGGGTACAATTCCCATTCCTCTGTCCTTGTGAGATCTTCAATCCAAATCTTAGGATAAATGCATGTCTCTTCCACCTGACTAGCGACTTATTCTTTGGCTGGATGGTGAAGGGAAGGGACATCAACTTACTCTTTAAATGTGTAGCCACCACCTATTCGAACATATGTCAGCATAAATATAATGTATACATATTCAAAGTACTAATGTATGTTCATTTCATACCTATATAAAACTCGTCGTGCGGTTGACATCATGTGTGGCATAGCATTTGCTGATGAATAACAAGGCTTCATAATAGAAAGCCATGATTTAAATGCATGTGCAAAATGCTTCTTTTTGCACTCCTTGAGGTAAGTCAAGAATGATTCAGCTCCAAGATCCACTGTATCCTCATGAGCCTTTTGAACCTCTGCAGTCCGATATGACCATAACCTGCATCTATCATTTCTTATTTTCCACCCGTAGTTGCTTGTACAATCTTTGCCTTCCTGATGTAAAATAAAATTATAAGGGTTGTTTGCAAGAGAGATATATGCATGTTCTTTCAACCTTATCTATTGGACACTTGCTTTCTCTCTTGAAAGTAAGATTGAGTGGTCCAAAAGTTGTAACTTGTCCATGGTCAATTGTTGACCTTTCACATTCCAATCTTGGCATTTGAAAATTACATCGAAGAATCCCTTTCCATTGGCAGGATTGGAAATGGCAGCCAAGAGATACCCCCTTTTGGTGAAGACCTTTTCTACATCCTTCTGTTATGGCTCACCCTAACCCTCCTTGAAACACATCCAAAAAGATATTACTTGGTGAACCGCAACTGTCGTGAGGATCTTTTCAATGGCCGAGCTCGTAACCCTTGAGGTCTCCAAGCTCTATAACTCCTTGAGAAGCAATTCCACTGCATCTCCCTATGCGAGCGTTGTTACACCACCGTGTTGCACTACGGGTCCTCGTCCCTCCTCTCACCTCACTTCACTCACACACACTCACTAGCATGCATTAGGGAGAGAGATTAGCAAGAGCAAGACTCAATTACACAATGGGAGAGTATCTTGTATTATGAGAGAAATTCACTTATATACATGGCCATAAGTGTTCACACTCACTTAAACTGTGGCCAGCTGGGCACTTTAGGCTCATAAGAGGCCTAATACTATTACAATGACTACTCTCATAATATATCCATGAAGTACATCACTTAGGACTTCATCCTAACTTGTTACCACATGCTCTTGAAGTGGGAAAATCGCCATAAAATACTCCGTCACACCATTACGTTGTAGCTTTGGACACTATTGCTTTATATCTTGAATGTATGACCCTTTGGTGTATCTACCATGACTCCTTGAGATAATGGCGGTAGCTCTTGTTAATCCTAGAATTGGATTAACACCTTCAAATGTGTTTGGTATACCTTCTCCTCTTCAAATGTGTTTGGTATACCTTCTCCTCTTCTTCTGTGTGATCACCTCCATTAGGCAATTGATGTGTCCTCATGTTTAATGTTGTTTTAAACTCCTCCTATTTCACTCAAGCATGAAAGCGTCATATATTAAGATGTGAAGTTTCAAAAGTAAAGCAATTGCTACAAATAGGCAAGAAAAAATAGCATACCTAGAATACAAATTGGTAGAACAAGGTCAAGGTCACCTTGTATCATCTTGACCTTGGCTTGTGCTGCTTATCACGTACCGTAATGATTTCAGCCCATTTTTGCTCCTCATCTGTGAGCTTATCGTCGAGGAAGGTGGTTGGGTTGGCAAGCCCAAACCTTTGCATTAAAAATACATCATGGGCCATCATTTGAGGCACATGCACTCGTGTCACTCTGCTTAAAGTACCTGATACAAGGTCAAAGACTAGCTACACTATAAAATACATGCAATAATTTTAGGTCAATTCACGAAGTCACCTGTTTAGGTTTACCAGGTACATTAATAGATCAGCCTCCTCTTCCTTGGTGAAGGCGATGGTCCACGACAACAAACTAACATATATCTTTTGGGGAATTTATCCCACTCTAGAATCAAAGGCAAGATCAAACCAACATAGGTAATGGAAAGAATATAGTAAAGTATTGAGATGGAGAATACTTACTTTTAAATATTGCATTAGTCCATGCAACCACCCTATGGTTTCCATCCCATACGATAATTTTCTTGTTATGAAGGTGTTTCTGTTGCCATATATATAGGCAGTGATGTGTTGTGAACACACTTGCCATATATATAGGCAGTGATGTGTGTGAACATCTATTGTGGACCGTGCTACATAGCACGAGTTATTTTCTGTTCAGTCTTTGCTACATTATAGGTAGCTTTTGCATCATTTCAGTTAGTGGCATGGCTGATAATAGCAATGATGTATTTCGCATGTTGTCTACTGTGATGACAAATTGGATGGAGACAGCAACTACCCACTTTGGGCATATATGATGCAGCATGTTTTGGTTGCAAAAGGAGTGTGGAACATTGTGCAGGGTATGGATGTACGTCCAAGTTTTGTGGATGTAGGATCTGTTGAGGATGTTGCAGGTTCTAGCAGCTCTACTGTTGCTGCTGTTTTACCCACTGCTGAACAAGCTCATTGGGATGGTAAAGATGCACATGCTTATGCCTTGATTGCACTTTCTGTCAAACGTAACATCACTCCACATATTCGTTCAGCTAAAATAACAAAACAGGCTTGGGATATTCTGGCTGGTTTGTATGCAAGTCGTAACGAGGCAAAAATCTCTTACCTGTGTAAAGAGCTAGAATCAAAGATTATGCAAGAAGATGATGACATGAATGTTTTTCTTGCTGAGATTAAAGATCTCAAGGAACAGTTGATTTCTGCAGGGGTGAGATTATTCTTGATCATTCTCTTATGCAGACTGTTCTTGATGCTTTACCTGAGTCATATCAGACTTTTGCTTCCACGTGGAGACTTGTTACTGAGAGGACAGACCTGATGTTGTCAAGTATGATACTTTAGTCAACAAGCTCTTGCAAGAAGTACAGTCCAGGCAAAACAGGGCTAGGCAGCATGCAGTTGATCAGGCATTTATTGCTGCCTAGCAGAGAAGAAGTGGTAAGGCAGTCCCTTCCACTGTTTCTTCTCCTATTAGTACGTATGCTACTTCTTCTCCTTCCACAGGTAGCAACAATAGGTCTGAGAAGGCTCTTGATAAAGGCAAGAAAAAAATCAGGTGCAACTATTGTTACTCGTTCAGGTTTTCAGCATGCCTCTTATGCATCAAATTGTTATGCTTTGGTTGTGTCTAGTATGTGTGAAGAGGAAGAACTTCTTTCATTTGATGAGTCAAAAATCAGAAAATTGGTTGGCTACAATGCAAAGTGAATATGATGCTATAATGAAGGATGGTACATGGTCTTTGTGTGATTTACCTATTGGTAAAAAGGTCATTGGATGTAAGTGGGTTTTTAAGTTGAAACGAAAGCCAGATGGCAGTGTTGATCGCTATAAGGCTAGACTTGTTGCAAAGGGTTATGCTACAGAAAAGGGGATTGATTTTGATGAGACCTTTGCTCCCACTTATCGTATGACTACCATTCGTAGCATTTGTGCATTGGTAGCTCATAATAATTGGAATGTACATCAGTTGGACATAAAAGGTTACGTTCTTGAATGGAGATTTGCATGAGGAGGTGTATGTATCGCAGCCTCATGGTTTTGTTCAAAGAGGGCAGGAAAACAAAGTGTGCAGGTTGAAAAAGGCTTTGTATGGTTTAAAGCAAGCTCCACGAGCTTGGTATGAAAAGATACATGCATATTTGACTGCACATGGTTTTCAGAATAGTCCAACAGAAAGCACTTTGTATGTTAAACGTGTGGATGATGTACATCTAATCATTGCTCTCTATGTCGATGACATGCTGCTCACAAGACCAAATGAGAGTCATATTACTGATTTTAAGGTTGATTTGAATGCCTCTTTTGAGATGTCAGATTTGGGACATTTGCATCATTATTTGGGGATACAATTTAAGTAATGTGATGGAGGTATTGCTTTGTGTGTGTGTGTGTGTGTGTGTGAGAGAGAGAGAGAGAGAGAGAGAGAGAGAGAGAGAGAGAGAGAGAGAGAGTATTATGTGTGTGTGTGTGTGTGTGTGAGAGAGAGAGAGAGAGAGAGAGAGAGAGAGAGAGAGAGTGAAAGTATCATGTGTGAGAGAGAGAGAGAGAGTGAAAGTATCGTGTGTGTGTGTGTGTGTGAGAGAGAGAGAGAGAGAGAGAGAGAGAGAGAGAGAGAGAGAGAGAGTATTATGTGTGTGTGTGTGTGTGAGAGAGAGAGAGAGAGAGTGAAAGGATTATCATGTGTGTGTGTGTGTGTGAGAGAGAGAGAGAGAGAGAGAGAGAGAGAGAGTATTATGTGTGTGTGAGAGAGAGAGAAAGAGAGAGAGAGAGAGAGAGAGAGAGAGAGAGAGAGAGAGAGAGTATTATTTGTGCATGCGTGTGTGTGTGTGTGTATGAGAGAGAGAGAGAGTATCATGTGTGTGTGTGTGCGCGTGCACGTGTGCGCATGTGAGAGAGAGAGAGAGAGAGAGAGAGAGAGAGAGAGTTATAGCATGTGTAAGAGAGAGAGAGAGAGAGAGAGAGAGAGAGAGAGAGAGAATGAAAGTATCATGTGTGTGTGTGTGCGCGCACGCACGCGCGTGTAAGAGAGAGAGAGAGAGAGAGAGAGAGAGAGAGAGAGAGAGAGAGAGAGAGAGAGAGAGAGTATCATGTGTGTGTGTGTAAGAGAGAGAGAAAAAATAGCAAGTGTGTGTGTGTGTGTGTGTGTTTGAGAAAGAGAGAGAGTTATTGCATTGATCAAGCCATGTGTGTGTGCTGTGTGTGTTTGAGAGAGTCCTCATATTGATGTTGAAAGTGTTTTGAATGTTTAATAATTTGAATAGCAGTAGATATTTGAAAGACGTTAATATTTTATTTATTCAAATAGGAAAAGTGTGTGTGTGTGTGTGTTATTATTATTATTATTATTATTATTTATGTTATTTGAATAGCAAAAGTGTGTGGGTGTGTGAGAGTGTGTGTGTGAGAGAGAAAGAGAAAGAGTGGAAGTACTTCAAAATATTTTAGTCATCCAAATGGGAAAAGCGTGGGTGGGGAAAGTGTGTGTATGGGATTGTGATTTGAATTGCATGTAGTTATTAGTATGTGTTAACTTTGTAGTATACATTGTGCTAATTACGTTCTTATATGCATTAGTAGTTTAACTTCTTATACACACACACTCACACACGCACCGAGGAAAGTCTCTGACTTGCATGTAGTTATTAGTATGTGTGCTAACTTTGTAGTATACATTGTGCTAATTACGTTCTTATATGCATTAGTAGTTTAACTTCTTATACACACACACTCACACACGCACCGAGGAAAGGCTCTGACTTACATGTATTAATTCAAACACACGTGCACACACATAGTAGTTACAATTTGTTTCTTTACACTGATGTGCATGCATAGATTAGTTACAATTAAAATTTACACTCACAGACATAGTAGTCATGCATCTACTTATATGTATGTATGTATGTATGTATGATTGACAGAGATGGAAGAGGTTACTTGCATATTTTTTGAGCACATGAGGAGTACTCTTTCCTTTGAGGAGAGGGTGAATTTGGTTGCTGAATTTGAGCATCGTTTTTTTCCATAGTCCCAAAATGTATCCCAAAGCATAAGCTCCTCCGAAAATAAATTTGGTTTTCTTCTTAAATGGTTTCGGTTCTAGATTGCTTTTTGTATTTGAATGGATTTTATTTTTTCATTCTTTTCTTATAATCTTTCTTTGCTAAATATAAAAAAGATCATGATTATTATTAATGTATAGTTTGATTACATTTTATGCAGAGACATGTCATTAAATATCTTAAAGTTGACTTATGACAATAATAAATTGTTAGATACTGCCTTCTTTGAGGAGATGCCACAATTGGGCTTTTTTGGATGCTAGCCTAGCCCAAAATGGGAAGTCCTTGGATTTGATGGGTGGGATGATGTTAATCCTCGGTATATTTATATAGTCTTGGATCATTATAGACTAGACGACAATCTCAAGCCCCTCTTAATGAAAGAGGCATTGGGATTACGAGATGGCTTTTACATTGTGGGTAGTAGATGTAGGAGCTCCGAGGAAAAGCGTTTCATTTTTAGTGAAATTCTGAAGTGCATTCCATTAAGGAAGTTGGTAAAGATAATGTAATAAGCTTTTAGATTATTGATGGATGTCTCTTTCTCTCTCTGTCTCTCTCTCTCTCTATTTGTTTGTCTTTCTCTCTCTCTTTCTCTCATATAATCATGTAATACACAAATAGTTACTCTTACGTATTTATTGTGTATTTGGATTATAAAAATAGAGAGATCATAAAATTTTTAATTTTTTTGGTTTCTCTGTGTGATTGTGTAGAAGGAAGCACATGGACGATAACATCAAAGCTGGTGATTTCGAATCCAATTCTCTATTCAACTTGAGGTTGGTTTCTTTGTTGGCCTTTTTATCTTTATCTATTTGTGTGTTTATTGTATGGTTGGCTAGAGAGAGAGAGAGAGAGAGAGAGAGAGAGAGAGAGAGAGAGAGAGAGAGAGAGAGAGAGAGAGAGAGAGAGAGAGAGCATTAAAATGTTCTCTATTTCTTTTTTAATCTCCACGTTTAAATAATTTACAATATTGGTGTGCTTGGCTACATAAGCAATAAACATTCCATTTATTAGACTATTGCCTTAGAAATTGTAGAGAGAGTTCTAGAGAGAGTATAATGGGTCTTAGAGAATTTACAAACTATAGTAGCCTAGAGAATAGTTCTTTTAACTTCAGAAACGTTTTTAAAAAAGTTTAAAAATTTTATGATTTTGCCAATACATAAAATATATATAGACACTTATATGTATCTCTATGATAGTTTTCTAGGAGGAATCTACATGTGTATAGGTAGGTTTCTAGGGTTGGTTATATGTTGGCAAAGATATGAAGAGATATTTAGCCTCAACATATTAATTTTAAATTTCAGCAAATGGAGATTCAGAATGATAACAACCACTCAAGAGATGTACTGGCCAGCGAAGGATTCTTCCAATGAAGAAGTAGCCTTGTCTACTCCACCGCTGGAGTTGATGAATGCTCGAGCTACAAAACACCTTGCTAGGTCAAGGTCTCCATCCGGACAACCAAACTCTAAACGTCTACAAAATATTGCGGACATATGCGAGCGAACTGAGAAAAATCAGGTTGCTTGCAAAGGAGTACTTAGAAGCTCTTTGGGATGAGATTCGTGGAAGTGGCAGCCAAAGGGGAGATACGCTAAGAGACGAGTTATATCATCATCTCCACCGCGTTCTTGACAGTAATGGTCGGATGGAGGCTAACCAACTAGACATGATTTCTTTCATAGAGAATATGCATATTGAAATTGGGGAACATCAAGGGCGGATGCAATGGGCAATGTAAAGAACAAGTGGATTCTCTAAAAGAGCAAGTACGTACTTTAGGCTTGGAAGTATTGAGTCTTTAGATATCTATTAATCGACTCAATGCTATTATGAAAAAGATGAGTCGTATATAGAAGCCTAGGTAGTTGCCTACGGTTTTTGTGAGAGTAATGATGTTTTTATTCAAGGCACAAATTGTATTGCAACTTGCAGATTTGGCTCTCTCTTTTGGCTATATGTATGAATTTTCCATTTTCTCAAATTCAATACTTCTCTCTTATTTTGTTCTCTCGCACTTTTTTATTATGTCTCAACTTCTATTTCCTCTCTCTGTCTCTGTCTCTGTCTCTGTCTCTCTATGTATCTATCCATCTCTGTGATTGTATATTTTATTACCCTTTATCTTTGTAAGAGATGGATTGTATATGTTATGCTCACTCATTCATCTAGGAAATGGTTTGTATACATTATACTCATGTATATATTAAAAACTTCTCCAAGAATTACATTCTTATTGAGTTGAGTCTATTTGGAGAGTAGGGTCACATGTGTGATAATGGCTATTGAAGTAGAATATTATGTCGGTGTTTGAAGTTAAGAATGTTAAAAAAGGAAGGTAGTTTTCCATATTTTGTGTTTTGAAGGAGATTTGAAGATGGCTAGGAGCTGTTTATACTTGAGTTTAGACCAAGTTCTTCGGCTTTGAGTTTTGGATGCAACACGTGTGTCTTGCCATAACCGTTCAAGGACAAGGGCTTGCATTTGAAAATAAAATAATGCTAATTTAATGGATTACGTTAATCAAAATGAATTTGGAACATTTGGAAGGGTTGAAAATAAAGAGGAACATAGAGGAATCCATGGTGGAATCCACTTACTCACAAGAAACAGAGCAATTGCCAATGCTATGGTACTTTGATCTTGAATAAGGCTCTTTTTCATTTGATTTAAATGAGCCGCCTGTGGTGGTGGATGATAATTTCCATTCTATTTGTTGTGTCGTTGGTGATGTGAAAGATATTAAATCTGAATGTCACTCTATAAGACATGCATTTTCATTTCCTCAGAATGTTAAGCACCCAGCAACTATGGTGGTGTATTTCAGAGATTGCACTGTTCACTCATTTAGGATCCCTTACTTATACATGCCATTTTTGTAATGCACTAATTTGGAAATGTGAGGCATCAAGAAAGCTCAGACAATATGTAGGCAAACACTACTGTGGAAGTGGGAATGTCTCTTTTCCACCTCCAGCATTGGCTGAGTTGCTGCTTGCTAATGATAATACAAGTAAGGAATACAGAAAGAATATCCGCTCTCTTACAATAATGCCTTGGCATTTTTTTCACTTGGTGCTCACTTGGATAATCAGTTCACTAAAGGGGGAGGAGCATTTAATTTTTGAATCCATGGTACTACCTATCATCATGTTGGTTCTATAATACCTGATGAAACACGAGATGCAGCTCCTTGATTTGCCCAACTATATGTGTATGATACAGAGCATGAATTAGATAATAGACTTCATGGGATGCCTTCTTTAAATCATAATGTACTTGAGAGGTTACAAACAATGATGTATGGATATAATCCATATGCCTGTGCTCTTCGTACAATGAGAGAAATGTTGCAGTCAAGTCCACATACAGATCTGAGAATGGTCATCACTGAAGTGCAATCAACTTCAAGGAAATACTTGGTTCCTATAGGAAGTGAGGTAGCAGCTATCATGCCGGGTCAAGGGGATGATTTACATGTGGGACATAGAGATATTCAAATAGTGTCGTGCACAGGTGCTATAAAAAAAATATCTAACTTGCACCGTTTGTATATGCCTCTATTATATGTTCTTCTATTTCCTCGAGGTAAGGATGGTTGGTATGTTGGAATTCCACTCAATGGTAGGAATAGACAAGGTTCAAATGAGGAGACAAAGTCCATAACTCAACGGTAATATTATGCATATAGACTACAAATAAGGGAAGATACAAATGGATGCCTTCTGTGCAGTGGTCGACTATTGCAACAGTACATTGTTGTTGCATATAGTAGCATGGAAGAATCTAGATTAGTATGGATACGCAATAATCAGAAAGCATTTCGTGCTGAAGTATACCAAGGTCTTTCAGATATGGTTAATTTCAAGTGATGGAATCAATAGAGTCTATGGGGGCATTGTTGGATGTAGGGTAGTTCTACCATCTTCATATACCAGGGGGCCTAGACATATGCATCAATTGTACTACCAAGATTCAATGGCAATTGTTAGGAAGATGGGTAAACCTAACCTGTTTATTACCTTCACTTGCAATCCTAAGTGGGATGAAATAACCAATGCCTTACTACCTGGTTAGGTTCCCCAAGATTGACTTGACTTGATAGCTCGGGTCTTTTATGAGAAACATAAGAACATGATGCACTTATTGGTGAAAAAAGAAATATTTGGAAAGGTATTGGGATTTGTTTCTGTTATTGAATTTCAAAAAAGAGGCTTGCCACATGCACATATATTATCGATATTAGAAAGTGGAAGTAAACAGGTTGAGATTGCACTCTATGATATGTTGGTATGTGTTGATCTTCTTGATAAGGTGATGTTTCCTGGGTTGCACACCATAATTAGTCATTGTAATATCCATGGACCATGTGGGGGAACTAAATATGTGCTCTCCTTGCATGGTTAATGAGAGGTGCAAACATCGGTACCCTCGTAATTTTTTGAGACTACTAGCGTTGATGACAATGGATATCCAACTTACATGCGGAGAGACAATGGTAGTTTCATACAGGTAAAGGATTAAAGGGTGGATAGTCGATGGGTTGTTCCCTATAACCCTTTTCTGTCTATGAGGTACAAAGCCCATATTAACATTGAAGTATGCTCTACTATTACTGTCGTAAAGTATTTGTATAAGTATGTATACAAAGGACATGATAGAGCTACTATAGAGTTGCAAGGCTCACATGGGGTTATTGATGAGGTTAGTCAATATTTGGATGCGCATCACGTGTCTGCGTGAGAGGCATGCTGGCACATATACCAATATGATTTGCATGATAAAAAGCATGATATACAAAGGTTGCATGTACATCTCCCAATGCACAACAATGTGATATTCAATGATCACAGGATGATTTGCATGATGTGATTAGTTGTGACAGAAACCAAAGAACATCTTTAACTAAATGGTTCAAAGCTAATCAATTGTAGGATGCAAGTAGCCTACTATATGTTGATTTCCCTTGCAAATGGGTGTACAGATATTGGTGTTTGTCATTCTCTATAGCAAAGAATCAAGCTCTATTGCAAATGCAAGACCTCTTACAACAGTATGGAAAGTGGTTGCATGATTTTGAAGGGTTGCCTATTCCCAATAGATCAAGTATTGTCGGTGTCAACAATGCTAATGGAAGAGATGATGTTTGATTCTATTCAACAAGCTGATTTTTCCATTTCCATGGAAAGGAGTCTAAATAGTTGTTAATCAAGAGCATTTGACACTATCCTTGAGGCTGTCTTTTTGTCATACATAGAGAATTAAGTTGCATTGGCATGTGCATCATCTGGAATAGCTGCATTGTTACTTTCAAATGGTCGTACAGTGCACTCACATTTTAAAATTCCATTGTTACTTTCAAATGTCTTTTTGTCATACATGGATAATTAAGTTGCATTGGCATGTGCATCATCTGGAATAGCTGCATTGTTACTTTCAAATGGTCGTACAGTGCACTCACGTTTTAAAATTCCATTGGTGCTCAATGCTTCTAGCACATGTGGAATTAAAGCTATAACAGCCCATTAGCAGAGGAGTTGAAGCTTGCAAGGTTAATTATTTGGGATGAGGCTCCAATGATGCATCGGTACTACGCATATGAAGCACTGGACATAGGACATTGAAAGACATTATGCAGAGTGATACGGTGTTTGGTGGAAAAGTTATGCTCTTTAGTGGTGACTTCATACATTTTGGAGATATGTGAATGTTCTAAAGCTCACCCAAAACATGCGGGTTAGACAGAGTGCTTATGATTGTACAGAACAAGATTTTATCAAATGGACATTATAAATTGGAGAAGGCTCTATAGGCCATCCAAACAATGAAGGCAGAATGGTAATACCACCATGAATGTTGATCCACGGGAACTTCATTATGATTGTACAGAACAAGATTTTGTCAAATGGACATTACAAATTGGAGAAGGCTCTATAGGCCATCCAAACAATGAAGGCAGAATGGTAATACCACCATGAATGTTGATCCATGGGAACTTCATGTTGATCCATGGGAACTTCATTTTGAGTTTGGTAGAATGTGTATACAAAGATCTTCAGAGGGTGGAGGAATATGGATGCTTCTTTAAAGACCATGCTATACTTGCACCACGAAATCTAGAGGTTGATGAGGTTAATGAACCAGCCTTGAGTGCATTGCTCGGTCTTGAAAGAGAATACCTCAGGAGTACTTGAACAGTTTGAACTTGGGTGGTGGTTACTCTCCTCATCGCTTGATTCTTAATATTAACTCTCCTATCATGTTGCTCCGCAATTTGGATCCTCGACGAGGACTTTGTAATGGTACCAGATTGATATGCAAGCAATTTCACTCAAAGGTGATAGAAGCAGAAATCATTACAGGTACAAACATTGGAGACAGGGTCTTTATTCCCCAGGATAACATTCATACCTACTATGCTGCAATTGCCTTTTGACATGAGAAGGAGACAATTTCCTGTGTAAGGTTAGCCTTTGGTATGTCAATAAATAAGGTTAGCCTTTGTTGATATGTCAATAAATAAGTCCCAAGGATAAACATTGAGTGTATTGGGACTTTACTTGGCCACACAAGTATTCACACATGGATAGTTATACGTTGCTATGTCACGTGTTAGATCATTTGATGCAGTGAAAGTGTGTGTAAATCATTATATGGAACAGGAAAGTAGCATAGAAGGTTCAACCGAAATCTTCACAACCAATGATGTCTACAAGGAGGTTTTCCAAATGGCATGAATCAGGATGTAAATTTAATCTATGCCCAAAGTATAGAGAACAAGCTATTGATATAGCAGCTTACAAATGCTGGAGACTACATTGATAGATATATCTGTATTAATGAAGAGAATGTTTCCAATGATGTAACATGTGTAATCTATGTTGTCTTTCTATGCAATCTTTCACATTGATGCTTCTCTCTTTGGTATTATTGAATTTATGTGTATAAATCTACTTGCATTTAGCTAAAGATACCATGTAGATCCACAAAAGAGAGTGCCCCGTGGTTCTAATTGTTGAGATGGTGGACGGGTGTTGGTGAGTTCCTATTTGTTATTTTTGGACATTTGGATAAGCAAACATTTACTTTTGACTTTCTTTTATTTATTTTTCTTGCTTGGCACAAAGAGAGAGAGAGAGAGAGAGAGAGAGAGAGAGAGAGAGAGAGAGAGAGAGAGAGAGAGAGAGAGAGAGAGAGAGAGAGGGACGGAGGGACGGAGAGAGGGAGACCTTACAGTGTTATGTAAATTATTATGTTGTGAGTGTTATATTTGATATCAGGGGTATATTTCTTAGGATGGAGGTGGCAAGGAGATATTTTTCATTTGTTTATGGTGATGGCTAAGATATTGAAGGTAATTATTTTTTAGATTGCTATAATTCATGTATTTTTGTTTTTCATAATCTATGTAATATTCATGGCTAAATTGTAGACCCTCCATTTTGGGAAGGATAAGCAACATCATCTCTAATTATTGAACTGTTAGAGAGCACCGGTGTTTTACAGTATATATAAAAACTTATTTTTTATGTAGGTTTTGCCTTATGTTTGATAAATTTATATTGCTATTGGTACATTCTTTTCTCGCAAACAGGGAATATCTTTATTTTTTAGAACCCAAATTATTGTTGGGTTCGTATGGTCAACCCTTACAAAAAGAGAGGTTTGGGCTCCTTGGAATTTACAGTCTGAGATTACAAAAGATCACGGATCAACTTCATGCACATGTAATGTTTGTGGACTATGAAAAGCCTAATAGGTTAGATTTTTGAGTCATAAGCACTAGACAATACGGAATTTTTCGATTTGCTGTCTACAAGCATGTTCAAACCCCATTCACCTCAAATATTAATCCACCAAATGAGTTCTGTAAGTTTTTATTATTTTCCTTCTCACTAGCTAATGTTTTTTTGCTAGATGGAGGCGAGGAGTATAGGCTTCCAAGGAGAGATAATCCAATTGTGCGAAGATTGTTTTAAAGCTTTGTTCACCAGGTGTGTTGAGATTGTCAACATTATTTTGGATTAAAATGCTCGCTGTTTATTTATGCCAAGTTTGGTGCTTTATTTAATGAAATTAAGTGCTTTAGGAGTTTCTACATGTATATATATGGCAAGCATGGTGTATTTATATATAGGTTGACAAGTTAGGGACCATGGGGCCCATCATAGGCTTCAAATAATATAAGGCTTATCCCTACTTGCCCTTCGAAGATGAGCGTTTCTTTTTTTTTTTTCAATTATCTGGAATTAGAAAGTTAAAAAAAAAACACACCCGTGCATGCCATCGCTTTTGCAATGAGGGCTTGAACCCGTGATCTTGGGACTCTAGAGAAACACCTCTCTCTACTGCACTAATTTGTGATCGACAAGTAAGAATACTCTTGCCCGTCAGGGATGGGTCAAGCCACTAGTTTTAGCAAAGAGCACAAAGGCGTGGGTGATTAAATATCAAAAGCTTTTCGGAGACAACAAGTGTGCCCGCTTATTTTCATTAGATTTATAGGGTTTTCTTTTGCCCTTTCACACTTCTATACCCTCGTTCATTCACACCCACTTGCCCATCCATTCCTTTTCACCCTTATACAAAAGATTGCCCATATGTAGAGGTAATATTTATGTATTGTGGGCATGTTGTGACTTGTTTACATTCAATTATTTTTCAGGCATATTTGTGCATGCATTGAGCATGGCTAGGTAGCTTGGTATTGGGTTTGATCATGATGGGTGGTGTTAGTATTCATGCATGGCCATGGGCTATTATTTCTATCCTTCTTATGATCATCATGGCACGATCTCTCATCATCATCGACATCACTTTGATACCATCTTATATTTCAATCATGCAATTGGATAAGTATTATGCAATTTTTATCAATTGGATAAGTATTATGCACCCAAGACTACAAATTATCAATGCGGAAAACTTCACGTGAAAGTGCAGGAAGTTGTTCACAACGTGAACCATTTTTCTGTAATTTCACGCTGCGAGCCACTCACAAAATCAACGCAGGAATTTTAGCCAAAAATCACGAGATTACATTCAAAAAATAGAAACCCTTATCCTAACACCTCTGACACGATTCAATCTGCCAAAAATTGGATCACGTGAAAGTGCAATAGACTTTCACGATGTGAACCATTTTCGAAGTGGTTCATGACATGAAACACTTTCGAAGTAGTTCACGGCGTGAAACACTTTTTGTTTCAGGACGTGAACTTAATCCTACTGTTTCACGAGAAGACCAAAACTAACAAATTGACAAAACTAAGGCTGTGAGGTTCGGATAAAGAAGGAATTAATCTTAAAGAGAAAGATTAGATCACGTGAAAGTGCAGTGGACTTTCATGACGTGAACCGTTACGAAGAAGTTCATGACATGAAACACTTTCGAAGTAGTTCACAGTGTAAAACACTTTTTGTTTCACGATGTGAACCATTTGTTCTGTAGTTTCACGACGTGAGCCAAGTCCTACTATTTCACGGTGTGAATTATTCTCTGTTAATTCATGCCTTCTAAACAGAGTGATAGAACAAGGAATTGAACCAATTGGGTTGGATACTATCTTATCAAATCATATATACATGCACTTAAGATCTGGAAAAATCATTCGGAGACGATCTCACACCTGACGATAGTGCATCAAATCATCTAGGAACTTCTTATCAAAGAAGTGTGGGATCGAGACAGTCTGCAAAAAGCACACACTTACGTGTCTTGAGAAACCTGACCACCGCAGAAACCAGTAGTGAGGAATCCATGGAAGAAGGGCTAAGATACACTGGGTTTGGGGAAGGTGACAAACCACACTCTCCAACTAAGTCCAGTGGGATCATTGATATAGCTCGGGGATTCTTTGGTCTCCAAACCAATCATGATGAAGAGGGGCAATCTGTGGGTATGGGTCCGTCAACTAGCGCTAGACTCGGTCCAAGACAAGAAGTGCCATTCCAGATGTTGAATTCTAGGCTGTCAAATACTGGCACCCCTCGAATTAGGCGAGATATGGAAAGTGCCATTAGGACGGGTCAAATATTCTTTCCCACCACCGAGGAACTAGAATTGGACTTCCAACGAAGTGAGGTAGAACGACAACTCCGAGAATTGAGCTTAAGAAAACAAGAGCTTGATACTCACAGGA
Source organism: Cibotium barometz (assembly GCF_041138505.1). NCBI lineage: Eukaryota > Viridiplantae > Streptophyta > Polypodiopsida > Cyatheales > Cibotiaceae > Cibotium > Cibotium barometz. The sequence continues at coordinate 8,895,892 of NC_141055.1, forward strand.
CAAGAGCTGAGAGAAAGGAGACAGATAATGTTAACCATCTCCAATCACAAGGAAAGGAATCTAAAATTACTATAAGTAGAGGCAATGGGGATATTCCGAACCTGAAACCCATCAATGAGGAACCTAGAATAGAGGAAGGGGTTACAACCAGAGAAGAAGAGGGTTAGCCAACTTGGCTGTAGAAGTTGAGGACCGACTCTATACCAAGAAGGACATAGACCTAATATGATTAATCACCCTACATTCCTACAAGATATGGAGCTCTTAATTACACAAAGATGCACGGAAGCTACTATTGGGGAATCTCACTAGGATACCACAATCGGACATGTCCACGAACCTGAGATACCAAGAAGAGCCAATATGGGTAGAGGATGAGGTCTAGGAAGGGGGGGGGCAATTCCCCAAAGACCTAGAAATGGTCCAGCCATGGACCTTAATGGAGCCACAAGGACAGACTTGTTAAATATTGTTGTTGAGATGGGTAGGGGGATGGCAAGGGAGTTGGGTTCTACCTTAGAGCCTCGAGCTTCCCAGATGAAGCCCCATATCATCTCAAAACTTGTCCAAAAATTCTATGGGGATGGAGATCCTATCCAGCATGTAGAGATTTTTGAATCTACATGTGAAACCTGCGGACCAGTCAGTGATGTGACCATGATACATGCTTTTACTCTGACCTTAGAAGGCTGACCTTAGAAGGAAAAGCTCATCAGTGGTTCATAACCCTTAAGCCTGAGGACAAGGTTAACTTCACCAGGTTAAAAAACATTTTTGTGCCCAGCTTTGCATGTAGTGGTGATAGGTGGAGCTCTGTGGGCCCAACTACATAACATCAAACAGAAAGAAGATGAGTCTATGAGATACTATGTTTCTCGCCTAAAACACGTGAATTCAAGATGCAAAATTCGGGAAAGATTGACAGATGATCAATTGTTGCCTTGTTTCAGGAGAGGGGTTAGGGACCATAAAATACATGATTACTTGGTACTAGCCAGTTACCCTTGATGCATGTTGCAAATTGGCAATCGAATACGAAGATAACATGTTAGAATTGCCACAACCTGAGGATGTTAGAACATCAGTACATCGGTAGCAACCACGACTTCGCGTGTCTCGAGTCATCAAGAAATTGGAACTCGAAGCAAACAAGCCGAACATATGACTGTGGATGAGCTCAGCAATGCTATATTGGAGAAACTAAAGGTAAGGGAAGGAAGAGAGATGACGGGCCATGGGTATACTCACCTTTACCCCCGAAGGGAACTCGAAGCAAACAAGTTGGTGAACATATGACTGTGGATGAGCTCAGCAATGCTATATTGGAGAAACTGAAGGTAAGGGAAGGAAGAGAGATGTCGGGCCATGGGTATACTCACCTTTACCCCCGAAGGGAACTGGATGTATGCATGAAGATGTATATGCATAGATGTGAATGTGGATGTAGATGTGGCTGTATAGATGTGAACGTGGAACGTGGATGTGGATGTATGTATGTATGTGTATGTAGATGTGGATGTATAGATGTGAATAGGAATGTGGATGTGAATGTATGTGAATGTGGATGTAGATGTGGATGTATAGATGTGAATGTGGAATGTGGATGTGGATGTATGTATGTATGTGGATGTAGATGTGGATGTATAGATGTGAATGGGAATGTGGATGTGGATGTATGTATGTATGTGGATGTGGATGTACGAATAAGGACGTGATAGTGGATGTATGCATGTAGATGTGGATGTATGGATATGGATATGGATGTGTATGTATGAATGTGGATATGGGATGTGGATGTATAAATGAGGATGTGAAAATGGAGGTAAGCATGTAGATGTGGATGTATGGATGTGAATGTGGATGTGGATGTGGATGTATGGATGTGGATATGGATGTGAATATATGATATGTAATGTGAAGGAATCTGAAGTGAAGAGATGGAAAATGATGTGATTGGATGAGTACACATATAAATGGAATGTGGAATAAGTAATGTGTATTAATGAGGGATAATGTGGAAAAATGAGAGTTAATATAGGAATTGTATTGGTAAACTGTTTGTAAATGCTGTTTGTAAATGGCTGTTTTATGTCAAGAATGCTATGGAAGCATTTTGACCGTCTTGTGATTAAGGTCGTGGAGACCTAACTGATAAAGTTGCAACTGCTGACGGAGAGTCAATGGAGGACGTCTCGCGTAGCAAGGTCGGCCGAGGTCTTGCCAGCCTCGGTTCAATTAAAATGGTGAGCTTCCGATACGGTGGATGAGGGACCAAGGAAGCGGCCTATGAGTGAAGCGCTAGGTCACCTGCGAAGGATCCTAGAGGGTGCTGACCATACGATGCTCGGGCTCTGGGTCGCCTAGGATACCCACACGTGCTCGGGCTCTGGGTCGCCCAGGATACCCACGCGTGCATCGAGGAAGATATCGGAACAAGGAGTAAGAGTTGTTTTCTAAAACCGGGCATGGATCTGGTTGATTGACCTTGCTGGTCTTCAATGGATGAGTCCATGGCTCTTTTTATGGATCTGTTGGTTGATCTTGCTGATCTTCAACGAGAGTCCATCTTGATTTTTATAAGTGATTATATTGCCGAGTATTATGGGCTAGGAACTATTGAAAAGGCCCCTGATGAGTGGACAGGTGGTGAGCATTCTAGTTGCCAATGATGCCATAGATACTCTGATGAAGGAATGATGGGAAATTATGAATCAACCGGATAAATTGGAAGATTGTGATCAGTGGTACTATGGTTTCATTAAAGGATTGTTTTAAAGTTAGCTGATGCTAAGGAAAAGGCAATTTCATATTGGGTGTGTAAGTGGTGTGGCTAGTTTTATATTTGCATGAACTTCCGGCTAGGGGGCCTTGGAATTCTTTTCCTTGGTACCCAGGACAAAACCTAACCAAATTCCAAATTGGATCCCATCACTACAGTGGTTGGGCGGTTGGCTAACCCATGGGATCGGATGGGGTTAGGTTGGACTGATGGATCCGTAAATCGAGACTCAATTTCTGTTATTACGATAGATGAAGTAAGTCTCGGATAGTAATTGTTCTATGGATAGGAATCAACGGCTGTGCCTCTTGATGGGGAAAAAAGCGTTGATCCCAATGATCCAAGTGCAAGTTTCTTCCTTGATCTGACCGAGTATCTTTATTGGTGCAGTCAGATCAGTTTGATCACTAATGGTATTGACTACGTTAGAGTAAAAAATTATCCTAGTGGAATCGCCCGTGCTTTCCGGGTAAAGGAAGTTTTTCCGGGTTCGGTTTTGGATAAATCGACGGATTAGTCTCTTCTCCGGATATCCGTGGGCGAGGCCCCGAGTGTGGGACCCCTGTTCCGCGCGAGAAGTGCTACTTCCGCTGCTAGTACCCCGAATCTGTTGCACGGTGGGAACATGGATCTCACACTATCCAAAGATGCATACAAACTTGTACCATCTAGCCTAGTTGCTAAACCTTCTAAAAAGCACATCTTTTCCAAGCCTGAATCTCAGATTGTTACTCATTGGGTCCCAAAGCATGTTCTTAAAGCACAAGGCATTTATGAGGGTGCAACAGCACTTTGGCTTCCCAAATGTCATGGCTTGCTAGAGCCAGAAGAGTGTATTAATAAGATTCCAAAAGCCACTCTTGGTTTTTCATATCAGTGGGGTGCAAAGGAAATCAACACAACCTCTTCAAGATAGGATAGGTGGTAGTGATAGCACCTACAAATCTCCTTGTGTTGACCTTCCCCAAACATGTATTGAATCACCAGTTGTCCCAACTTCTCCTTGTTACACAATTCCACCATCAACTTGTGTACCTAAGACAAATCCAACTTTACATGAGTCTTTTGAGCATAGATTCTAGCACTTCACTGACTAAATCCTCTTATCTTGCTCAAATTCCTCGACAATTGCTATCCTTCCCACCTCTTAAGAAGGACATACCCAAAACCAAAGGTAAGGCATTAACACTACAATTGAAGCTCTTTGGTAGATCAGTGTTTGAATAGCCTCACTTTTACTAATGTGGTTCCTTATGCCTTTATTACAGGATTGTGTTCTTTTTGAGATGATCTTATCTACATTGTTTTTGATAGGGATTGTAATGATGGATATGAGTGTATAAAGTTTGAAGTTTCTAAATTTCATTGTTCTACGCCCAAATACCTCCTGATGGATACTTGGCGAGATACATGTACACCATGCATTGACCCTGATAGTACTCAACCTGAACATCGTGGGGGTTATAGTGCTCCTCCTTTTCAAACTCATTCTAGGTACTTTTATGCTCCCTTAGGTGAAATTTGCTGTGGGCATCAGAATGACTATGCATTGAAGATAAAGGGTATTGTGGAATCTCTTGTATCTATTGGTGTGTCAGTAGTAGATGATGATGATAAGGTGGAAGTCTGTCTACGTGGTCTCGGGCCACAATACAAGGCGTTCAAGAAGTCTATTCAGACTCGGGAAAACATTCCCAACTTTACAGATTTGGTGTCTATGCTGATTATAGAAGAGAAGAGCTTGGGTGAAGACCAACAGTCTTCACAAAACAAAAACAGTTCAGAGCAACAGGCCTTCTCCACAAGTTCAGGAAGAGGACGAGGTAGAGGAGGCCATGGACGCGGTCAAGGAGGTGGCCGAACATGTAATCAGAATTATGGCCAGTAGAGCAACAACAACAGTCCCAGAATACACAACAACAACAACAACAACACGCAGGTGGAAGAGGCAAATTCAGAGGCAGGGGGAGTCAAAGAGGCTGTGGAAATTGGCAAAGGCAGTATAATGATGCACGTGAATGCTATTATTGTGGTAAGCATGGACATGTGCAGGCAGAATGTTATAAGAAGCAGGCTGACATGCAAAATGGGAAAGTGCAGCAGAACAACTATGCATCCTCAAGCAGAAATAATGAGGATAATGAAAGGTTGTTTGTTATGCAGCATGTCGTGAATGCCATGTCTGAAAACATTGAAGCAGCACAAAAAGATGATGTATGGTATGTGGATTCAGGTGCTTCGAACCACATGACAAGTCATGGAGAGTGGTTCAAGGAGATGAAAAACCTTGAAAGACCAGGTTTTGTGGAAACAGGGGATGACACTGCTCATCCAATTGCCCATGTTGGAGATGTGCCATTGTCTATGCAGGATGGCAAAGTGAAGTACCTTGCAGATGTACTTCACGTTCCGAACATAACAAAGAATCTGGTGTCAGTTGGCCAGATGATTGAGCAGGGTTTGTAGGTTCGGTTTAACCCTGATGGTTGTTATGTTGAAGACTTTAAAGACAAGGGCAGGTTGGTTGCAAAAGGCAACAGAGTGGGCAGAATGTTTACGTTGAATGTAGACATGCCTGAAATGAGTGCTGCGATGTTTGCAAATGGTTCAGGAATTGTTGCAGACATAGACATTTGGCATAAAAGAATTGGACATGTGAATGTGCAGAGAATGAAGTCTATGCAGACCAAATGAATTGTGACAGGGCTGCCAAGATTTAAAGTGGAAGGTATGCAGAGAATATGTGAAGCATGCCAATTTGGAAAGCAAACTAAGCATGTATTTCCACGTAATAGATATGTGAGCAGAAATGCACTAGATGTTGTGCATTCAGAAGTATGGGGTCCTACGAAGACCATGTCTATGGGAGGCTACAAGTATTATGTGACTTTCATTGATGACCACACAAGGAAAGTGTGGGTATATTTCATGGAGGAGAAGAGTGAGGTGTTCACTCACTTTCAGAATTTCAGAGTTTTGGTTGAAAAGCAAACAGGGAAATATATAAAGTGCCTAAGGTCAGATGGAGGGGGAGAGTACTTCTCCAATGAGTTCTCTGAATTTTTGAAGAAGAATGGTATTCGGAGATAGTTTACATGCAGATACACTCCGCAGCAAAATGGAGTTGCTGAGCGGAAAAATAGGCACATTGCTGAGATTGCGCGAGCATTGATGGAAGAGAAAAATATGCCGCATAGCTATTGGGCTGAGGCTGTTTCTACAGCAGTATAAATCATGAACAGGACTCCAACTGCAGCCATACATGATGTAACTCCAGAGGAGAGGTTTACTGACAAAAAACCTGATTTGTCTCATCTGAAAGTTTTTGGATGCATTGCATATGTGCATGTGCCAGATGAGCTGAGAACTAAGCTGGATCCAAACGCTGAAAAATGTGTGTTTATTGGATATTCCCTTGAGCAAAAGGGATACAGGTGTTATAAGCCTGCTACACGTGAGTTGAGGGTAAGCAGGGATGTTGTTTTTTGATGAGATGAGCAGTTGGTATGGTGCTGAAAAAGAACCTGTTGGGGCTGATGTGAGTGGAAGTGTGGTTGCACAGAATGCAGGTGAGCAATCACAGTCTTTGAGTGGACCAGGAGAGTCCTCATCTAGTGGGTCTGTTGATAGGCCATGGAGTGGCAGGCTACGTCATAATACCAGTCCTGCAAATGTGATTAGTACATCACGTAAAGGAAAAGAGAAAGTGGTTGAGCCCCTTGGTATGCCTGACATTTCTGCACGGCATTCTCATGTTGATGGAGAGTCTAGTGGCTCAGATATGAGCCTTGATGAGTGACAACAAGAGGAGCCTGAGTCACAACAGTTGGAACGGGCCTTTAATGTGCGAAGGCGTTCTTTTCAACGAGGCAACCGTAGAGGTGGTCGTCGTGGTGGTAGTTTCTCTCGTCTCAAATTTCCTAACAAGCATTGTTCTTACTGCAATAGGAATGGTCATATTGAAGATGACTGTTGGGCACGTCAATATGATGAAGAACACAACATTACCACAAAACAACCACGTTTATCTAGAGATTCTTCTTCTTGTGATTATTGTGGAAAATCTGATCATCCCTCTTCCATGTGCTTTAAGCGTCGATTTGATGTAGATCGAAATCGAGCATATGCAGCCGAGCATCATGATAATGTTATGCCTGAAACAAGTTGTGTTTTATGTTCAGTTCCCCCAGACAGAATACTTCATGTACGTGATGGTTCACTTTTCATTATTGATTCTGGTGCTACAGGAAATATGACATATGAATCTAAGTGGCTACATAACTATCATTCTTTACCTGTTAAGCGTGTTGTTTATCTTGCTGATGATACAACTTGCCAAGTCAAGGGCATTGGAGATTTACATCTTGGCACCTTATCTTCTTCAACTCGAGTTTTACGAGGGGTTTTACATGTCCCAGAACTTCAACGTAATCTTCTTTCAGTTGCAAGACTTGTTGATCTTGGTTTGTTTGTTGGATTCGACCACACCAAATGCCGCATTGAGAAAGATGGACAGATTATTGCAACTGCTTCTCGTAATGGCAATTTGTTTGAGCTCTCTCTTAATGATGTTGTAGCAAATGTTGTCACTGCTCCAGGGGATCATGATTGCAAGATATGGCATCATCGCTTTGTTCATGCTGATTTCTCAAAGCTTCTTAATCTTCATCGTCAAGGTCTTGTACGCGGAATGGATCTTAAAGCTCATCCTCATATGTGAATCTATGAGTTTTGTGCTCTTGGCAAACACAATCGTAAACCCTTTCCTCTCTCGAATTCAGTTCATTCTCATGATTTGTTAGATCTTGTTCATACCGACATTTGTGGACCTTTGCCTCCATCGAGAACACAACATCGTTATTTCATTACGTTTATTGATGATTACTCATGGTATACAGTTGTTTTCTTGCTTCAACAAAAATATGAGGCGTTATCTGTTTTTAAGCAATTTCACAAGGTTGCCGAACTTCAAACTGGACGTCGCCTCAAGAAACTTCGCAGCGATAATGGTGGAGAATATGTGTCTCGCGAGTTTGAGAGTTATTGTACGGACCATGGTATTCATCATGAACATACAATTCCATATTCACCTCAACAGAACGGTGTTGCTGAACGTAAGAATCGCACTATTATCAATGCTATACGATGTATGCTGATTCATTCTCGGTTATCTCGTGTCTTCTGGAGTGAAGCTCTCTTGACAGTAGTCTTTGTTCAGAATCATCTTCCTACTACTGCTCCTTCTGGTAAGATACCCATCACAGCATGGACAGGTGAAATTCCTTCTGTATCTCATTTTCGAACCTTTGGATGTATTGCTTACATTCATGTTCCTAAAGAAACACGAGCAAAGCTTGATGCTCCTGGCCTTAAAGTTATTTTTATTGGGTATTCTGACACTTCCAAAGGCTACAAATTCTATGACCCGTCCTCCAAGAAAGTGCTTGTGAATCGTGATGCTATTTTCAATGAACAGCTTATGGGCGGTACATGGTCCATGGATGATTCTGATGATACTAAATCTTTGCTTCAAGCTTTTCCATTCTTGTGTGATGATGAATCTTCTTCTATAGAGCAAATTTCCTCTTCACAACCATCTAAAGAGCAACTTTCCTCTTCACAACCATTGATTCCGAATGCTGTCATTGATGATGTTGACATTTTTATTGATCTGCCTATTGATTTTGAGCATGGTTCTTGTCATGTTTATGATGAAGATTTTGAGGCTAATGTTTTCTCTACTTCTGAAGATCCAGCCACGTACAGTGATGCTATATGTTCTCCACAAAAGGATCAATGGCAAGAGGCTATGGAAGCAGAGTATGATTCTCTTATCTCTAAAGGTACATGGATACTCACTGAGCTACCTCCTGGCCATACTGCCATTAAGTGTAAGTGGGTATATAAGACAAAATTTAAAGCAGATGGATCCTTTGACAAATTCAAGGCACGTTTAGTTGCCAAAGGTTATTCTCAAGTTGCTGGCGTTGATTATCAGGAAACCTTTTCACCAGTTGTTCGCATTACTAGTATTTGGGTTTTATTGGCATTTGCTGTTCAATTTGACTTAGAAATTCATCAGATGGACGTGCGCACAGCTTTCTTGAATGGATATTTGAATGAAGAAATTTACATGGAGCAGCCAGAAGGATTTGTTATTGCAGGGAAGGAAGATCTTGTTGCTCGTCTTCATAAGGCTTTATATGGTCTTAAACAAGCTTCACGGGCCTGGTACATCAAGTTTGATCTTTTTCTTACCTCCCATGGTTTTCTCTCTTGCTCTTCTGATCCCAACTTATTTACCAAACACCAAAATGGTAGTTTTGTAATCCTTGCCCTTTATGTGGATGATACAATCCTTGTTTCCAATGATTTGGGATTTCTACACCAAAGTAAGCAGTTGTTATCTTCGGCATTTGATATGGTGGATCTTGGAGAGCTTCACTCGTGTCTTGGCATTCAGATTCAAAGGGATCGCAGTAAAGGTATTTTATTACTTCGACAGTCAAAGTTTATTGAAGATACTATTAAGAAGTTTGGTTTGGAATCTGCACATTCAGCAACTACTCCTTGTCTTGCGAGTTCCATGAAAAACACTTCTGATGGTGGTGGCCAGCTTGTTACAAATCAACCATATGCTAATTTGGTTGGATGTCTTCAAGTTGTTGGTTTGAACACTCGTCCTGACATTTTGTTTATTGCTAACTATCTCGGGCAACACCTTGCATGTTCTTCTCTTAAGCATTGGTCTTCAGCAAAGCGCGTGTTGAAATACTTGAAAGGCACTATAGATTATGGTTTGGTTTATCAACGACAATTCACATCCGACTCCATTCCATCTCTTTCTCTTTTGGGTTACACAGATGCAGATTGGGCCAGCTCACATTTATCTATGCGATCTACTAGTGGCAATTGTTTCTTCATTAATGGTTGTCTTATTTCTTGGACCAGCAAGAAACAACGTTGTGTTGCAGTTTCTACAACCGAATCTGAATATGTTGCGGCATCACTTGCAGCTCGTGAACTCATTTGGCTTCGACAAGTGTTGACAGATATCAGCCATTCTCCTCTTTCTAGTACACCCTTGCGGTGTGATAATCAGAGTGCCATTAGTCTTGCAAAAGACTATGTCCAACATAACAAGTCAAAACATATTGCTGTGCATTACCATTATGTTCGATACGAAGTTCGCAAAGGCACTATCATGATTGAACATTGTCCAAGTGACCAAATGATTGCAAATATTCTTACCAAAGGTGTCAATGAGTCACGCTTCATTCTCTTGCGCTCAGAGCTTGGAGTTGCCTCAGGCTCACTCTTTCTAGATTAGGCTCTTAACTCTTATGGTAGCTTTGTACATATATCGTTGTAATCTTCTGGACACCATGCACTTTGCACATTCCACAATTGCTCACTATGACCTCTTGGTCCTTTTGTATATTTGTACATAGATGCACAATGCACTTTCACATCATTACTTCTGGTTCATATTTTCACATTTGTATAGGGGCTTGGGTTTTTCCCTTGTACTCCCCAAGGGTTTTTTTCATCCATAGCTAGAGACCCTTGTTTGAGTGGGGGTGTTGGAGCTCTATATATGGCTCACTCTACCTAACTTGGTCTCACCTATATATATGTATCTTGTCCTCAATATGAATCAGTCTTTGGGAGCGTACATGATGTGTCTCTTGTCTCGTCTCTTTCTCTCTACATTTCAACAATGGGGAGCTTAGGATAAAAATTTATCCTTTATGCATACTTCTATGCATGAAAATAAAAATGATAAAAGTAACACTTTTGATATAAAAAAATTTATCCTTTATGCATACTTCTATGCATGAAAATAAAAATGATAAAAGTAACACTTTTGATATAAAAATTTATCCTTTATACACATAATCAAAATGCATCTTCTATGCATGAAAATGATACTTTAGAATATAGAAACCATAAGGATTACTCTTTTAGAATAAGAAAAGATGAATTTTATTTCATTAATTTCTAAAAATTTTGCCATAACCTCCTTTGTATGGCTGACCATTTTTCAATTTTCTAAGTCTTTAAAACTAATTAAAAGTGCACCAAAAGTATTGAAATTATCCTAAGTAAAATATTTTTCCACTTAATTGAAATAAACATTATAAAAACTTGACATTAATCAATTAACCATTCACCTAGGATAGAGAATGGTTGGTTTTGTTAGAGAAGAGAGGGGAATGCCTTTTTGTAACGAAGCATAACATTTTTAGATAAGACATAAAGCATAAAAACCATTTAAAGCCATAAAAACCATAAAATAAGTGAAAAGAAGAATCACCAACTTACTAATGACTTTGAAAGCTTTCCTTTGGCTTGATGGTTTGAGGGTTTAACTCTTGTTTGAACAAGAGTGGCCAACCAATATTTGGAAGAGGGAAATGTCAAAAACTAGTGAATTATTAATGAATTCATAGTTCTTGGCTTGGGTGGAGTAGAGTAACAGTGCATAAAACACTATTAATTTTCAACAAGGAGGAGGCTTCTATTTATAGGAAAAATTGAGCTCCTAACCAAACAAACTTAATCTAGAATTTTCCAAATCAGTTTGGTCAATTTTTGACCATTTTTAGGTCAGTTAAGCTAACTTTCTGGAACTAGACTTGAATTAGGAGAGAGGAGAGATGAAATACCTCAATTTTCGATGATTTAAAACTCAATTTGCACATGTGAAGTAGGTGCCTCATTAAAGGCCCTCCCCTTGCTTACATATGTGTCAAAAATGGAATCATTATACTCAAAATATCTCATATTTTTAATATTTCTCATAGTTTCTTACTAATAAACCTTGTACATATTCAACTCTTCATCTTATGTGAGCATTGAAGGGACTCCCCTTCTTTACATATGTGTCAAAATGGAATCATTATACCCAAAATATCTCATATTTTTAATATTGCTCATAGTTTCTTACTAATAAACCTTGTACATAGTCAACTCTTTATCTTATGTGAGCATTTACTCATTTTTGGGTATCTTCTTTTACAAAATTTGATTTATCTCCTCCCCACACATGGATTGATCCTATTGGTCCATAGGAACCTTAATTGGACCATAATCCAAAAATCTCTGAAAATCTAGACCCTTATGCTAAGGTCCTTTATACCCATTTCCAATTAATTCCAATTGCACATTGGAAAGTTCTTTTTGAATTTCTGTTTCAGGGGAACTTGTTTTAATAAGATGAGATATTTTTCTATCCAAAAATATTAAAAATCTAAATATTCTATCTCTAAAATATTTTCTCTCTCTAAGTCAAAACAGTTAGAAATAAGATCTTTTATATTTCTGAAGAGGGGATTGATTACAGGGGAAGATGCTAGATATCTTGAGAGGCTGGGGAGGAATCTTACATTCTCTCCCACTTGAAAAATGCGAGATGCTCTCATCTCGCAAACTGGGGGTAATTCCGCAAGATGCACGAATATGAGACTAAGAGAAAATTTTATTAAGATTAACCACCAAGAAAAGTCTCAAAGAGAGCAAGACTCAAGACAAGAACAAAGATTTCAACTTTATTCACTCTTGGAACATATATAGTAAAGATAGAAGAACTTTTTACAATTCCATAAGCCCGTCCATCATATGGTCACAAAAGCAGCACTCACACAAGCAGCACACGTATAAGGTAACTCATCTATGGGAATAATTCGACCGGTTATTGCAACACCTACTTCAGTGGTATGAGGTGATCTAACAAAAGGACCTCTAAGAGGCAAGCCAAAAATGGGATAAAGGCATATCTTCTGGTGAGGAAGAAAACACGCGAGTAAGAAGACCCGCTCAGAAAATCCACCATGCCTTGATCTCATCACGCAGTAGTATTGGGGACCCAAACCCAAAGCTTCAATAACCATAGCCAAGCGGACATTGTTATGAAAGTGCTGCCTACCCCACGGTGTTACCCTAGTTATGTCTCGATATGTCCGCCATTTGGTCTGAGAGCTACAGAAGTTCCCAAGTGAGGGAAAAGTGAGCGCTCATACAGTTCTAAAAAATCCTTCTTCACAGACTCGCTTGCGTCTTGAAGGTGAGAAATCATCATGGATAAAACCAATTCCTGCTGCCAAGCCATAAAGGAGATTAAGAAAGAAAGGAGATCGATGGAAGTAAGATTACTGCGAGCGACAAGTAAGAGTTACGACTTATATAAAAGAAGGAACTAGCGTAACCTAGAAGCCAACGGGGTATCTTGCCACACTGAAGTTTTACCGTCTTTCCATGATTTAGGTTTGGCACAAATTTCTTTAGAAGGCTTACATGAAATACATTATGAACTTTGAGATGAGGAGGTAAAAGAAGCTCGTAGGCTAAGTCACCTACTTTCTTTGAAATCAGATATGGTCCACAATATCTGGGGGTAAATTTTTTTATACTTCCCAAGAGATATAGAACTTCTTTTCGGCCGTACTCGAATGAAGACCATAGCTGCTTCTTTGAATTTTCTGATTGTCCTCTTCTTATCTGCATACTACTTCTGTCGATCCTGGGCAGCTTTTATATCTTTATGAATTGCCTACATCTGCTGCTCCATGTCGTCAAGCATTTGTCTGGACATCTCGACCCTAATCAATGGGTCGGACCTATAACAAAAATTGAGTCTCGATTTACGGATCCATCAGTCCAGCCTAACCCCATCCAGTCCCATGGGTTAGCCAACCGTCCAACCACTGTAGTGATGGGATCCAATTAGGAATTTGGTTAGGTTTTGTCCCGAGTACCAGGGAAAAGAGTTCCCAGGCCCCCTAGCCGGAAGTTCATGCAAACATAAAACTAGTCACACCACTTACACACCCAATATGAAATTGCCTTTTTCTCAGCATCAACTAACTTTAAAACAATCCTTTAATAAAATCATTATGTCAGTAATGACAATCCTTGAAATCTCTCGTTGAATCCTTATTTCCAATCATTCATTCATCGGTGTACTTATGGCATCATTGGCAACCAGAAGGCTCACCACCTGTTCACTCACCACCTCAAGGGCCTTTTCAATAGTTCCTAGCTCATAGTAACCGGCAATATATTCACATAACCAAAATGGAATCTCCGTAGAAGATCAGCAAGATCAACCAACAGATCCATATAAAAGAGCCATGGACTCATCCGTTGAGGACCAGCAAGGTCAATCAACCAGATTCATGCCCGGTTTTAGAAAACAACTCTTACTCTTTGTTCCAATATCTTCCACGATGCACGTGTGGGTATCTTCGGCGACCTAGAGCCCGAGCACCGTATGGTCAGCACCCTCTAGGATCCTTCGCAAGTGACCTAGCGCTTCACTCATAGGCCGCTTCCTTGGTCCCTCATCCACCATACCGGAAGCTCACCATTTAAATCAAACCGAGGCTGGTCAAGACCTCGGTCGACCTTGCTACGTGAGACGTCCTCCATTGACTCTCCGTCAGCAGTTGCAACTTTATCAGTTAGGTCTCCATGACCTTAATCCATAAGACGGTCAAAATGCTTCCCCAGCATTCTTGACATAAAACAGTCATTTACAAACAGTCACAAAATACAGTTTCTATATCGAACTCTCTTCTTTCCACATTATCCCTCCTCAGTCCACATTACTTATTCCACATTCCATTCAATGTGTACTCATTCTCATCCATTCCCTCATATCGACGACACATTAATTCACATACACATTCACATTCATTATTCTACATACACATCCATGTTTGTACATCCACATCATACATCCAACCCCATATCCGCATTCATACATACACATTCATATCCACATTCACATCCATACATCCACATCTACATGCATACATCCATTTTCACATCCTCATTCATACATCCACATCCCATATCCGCATTCATACCTACACATCCATATCCACATCCATACATCCACATCCACATCCACATTCACATCCATACATCCACTTCTACATGTATACATCCATTTTCACATCCTCATTCATACATCCGCATCCACATATATACATCCACATCCGAATCTACATCCATACGTCCACATGCACATCCACATTCACATTCATACATACACATCTACATGCATACATCCATTTTCACATTCATACATCCACACTCCCATTTCCACATTCGCACATCCACGTTCACATTCATACATCCACATCCACATACATATATCCACGTCCGTATCTACATCCATACGTCCACATCCACATCCACATTCACATTCATACTTACACATCTACATGCATACATCCATTTTCACATTCATACATCCACACTCCCATTTCCACATTCACACATCCACGTTCACATTCATACATCCACATCCACATACATATATCCACGTCCGAATCTACATCCATATGTCCACATCCACATCCACATTCACATTCATACATACACATCTACATGCATACATCCATTTTCACATTCATACATCCACACTCATATTCATACTTCCACATCCACATACATACATCCACATCCGTATCTACATCCATGCATCCACATCCACATTAATTTTTCATACATCCATTTTCACATCCTCATTCATACATCCACATACGCCTTCACATTTATTCTTTTACATCACATCCATTCTCCCCCTATCACAACCCATATACATCTTGACCCATCACATACACTTCTTACCTCATCCTATACACATCTTATCACATCTTAACTCATCTTATCACATCCTAACTCATCTCATATGCATCTTATCACATCTCATACACCTCTTATCACATCCTATCACATCCCATACACATCTTATTACATCCTATCACATCTCATATGCATCTTTTCATATCCTATCATTTCTCATATCTATTTATAGAATACAAGAGAATTCTTATATTTGATATAAGATTTCTTTACGCATCTATTTATGCATAAATTCCATTTTAAAGAGAATAACACTTTCGAAATAGAAATCAATCTTTTATGCATCTTCCTATGCATAAATTTATTTTAAATGAGAATGACACTTTTGAATTAAAAATCAATCTTTTATGCATCTTCCTATGCATAAATTCAATTTAGATGAGAATGACACTTTTGAATTAAAAATCAATCTTTTATGCATCTTCCTATGCATAAATTCAATTTAGATGAGAATGACACTTTTGAATTAAAAATCAATCTTTTATGCATCTTCCTATGCATAAATTCAATTTAGTAGGAATTACACTTTTAGAATAAAAGAATTTCTCTTATGCATCTAATTTATGCATAAAATCTATTTATCATGAAAATCACACTTTTAGTATAAAAAAATATTATTTATGCATACTTCTATGCATGAAATTCAAATATGATAAAAGTAACACTTTTACATTAAAATAATAATCTTTTATGCATACCTCTATGCATGAAATCCAAATATGATAAAAGTAACACTTTTACATTAAAATAATAATCTTTTATGCATACCTCTATGCATGAAATCCAAATATGATAAAAGTAACACTTTTACATTAAAATAATAATCTTTTATGCATACCTCTATGCATGAAATCCAATTATGATAAAAGTAACACTTTTACATTAAAATAATAATCTTTTATGCATACCTCTATGCATGAAATCCAAATATGATACAAAGTAACACTTTTACATTAAAATAATAATCTTTTATGCATACCTCTATGCATGAAATTCGATTATGACAAAAGTAACACTTTTATAATAAAAATTTATCTTTTACGCATACTTCTATGCATTAAAATCAATTATGATAAAAGTAACACTTTTGATATAAAAATTTATCCTTTATGCATACTTCTATGCATTAAAATAAAAATGATAAAAGTAACACTTTTGATATAAAAATTTATCCTTTATGCATACTTCTATGCATGAAAATAAAAATGATAAAAGTAACACTTTTGATATAAAAATTTATCCTTTATGCATACTTCTATGCATGAAAATAAAAATGATAAAAGTAACACTTTTGATATAAAAATTTATTCTTTATGCATACTTCTATGCATGAAAATAAAAATGATAAAAGTAACACTTTTGATATAAAAATTTATCCTTTATGGATACTTCTATGCATGAAAATAAAAATGATAAAAGTAACACTTTTGATATAAAAAAATTTATCCTTTATGCATACTTCTATGCATGAAGATAAAAATGATAAAAGTAACACTTTTGATATAAAAAAATTTATCCTTTATGCATACTTCTATGCATGAAAATAAAAATGATAAAAGTAACACTTTTGATATAAAAATTTATCCTTTATACACATAATCAAAATGCATCTTCTATGCATGAAAATGATACTTTAGAATATAGAAACCATAAGGATTACTCTTTTAGAATAAGAAAAGACGAATTTTATTTCGTTAATTTCTAAAAATTTTGCCATAACCTCCTTTTATGGCTGACCATTTTTCAATTTTCTAAGTCTTTAAAACTAATTAAAAGTGCACCAAAAGTATTGAAATTATCCTAAGTAAAATATTTTTCCACTTAATTGAAACAAACATTATAAGAACTTGACATTAATCAATTAACCATTCACCTAGGATAGAGAATGGTTGGTTTTGTTAGAGAAGAGAGGGGAATGCCTTTTTGTAATGAAGCATAACATTTTTAGATAAGACATAAAGCATAAAAACCATAAAATAAGTGAAAAGAAGAATCACCAACTTACTAATGACTTTGCAAGCTTTCCTTTGGCTTGATGGTTTGAGGGTTTGAGGGTTCAACTCTTGTTTGAACAAGAGTGGCCAACCAATCTTTAAAAGAGGGAAATGTCAAAAACTAGTGAATTATTAATGAATTCATAGTTCTTGGCTTGGGTGGAGTAGAGTAACAGTGCATAAAACACTATTAATTTTCAACAAGGGGGAGGCTTCTATTTATAGGAAAAATTGAGCTCCTAACCAAACAAACTGATTCTAGAATTTTCCAAATCAGTTTGGTCAATTTTTGACCATTTTTAGGTCAGTTAAGCTAACTTTTTGGAACTAGACTTGAATTAGGAGAGAGGAGAGATAAAATATCTCAATTTTTGACGATTTAAAACTCAATTTGCACATGTAAAGTAGGCGCCTCATTAAAGGCCCTCCCCTTCCTTACATATGTGTCAAAAATGGAATCATTATACTCAAAATATCTCATATTTTTAATATTGCTCATAGTTTCTTACTAATAAACCTTGTACATATTCAACTCTTCATCTTATGTGAGCATTGAAGGGACTCCCCTTCCTTACATATGTGTCAAAATGGAATCATTATACCCAAAATATCTCATATTTTTAATATTGCTCATAGTTTCTTACTAATAAATCTTGTACATACTCAACTCTTCATCTTATGTGAGCATTTACTCATTTTTAGGTATCTTCTTTTACAAAATTGGATTTATCTCCTCCCCACACATGGATTGATCCTATTGGCCCATAGGAACCTTAATTGGACCATAATCCAAAAATCTCTGAAAATCTAGACCCTTAGGCTAAGGTCCTTCATACCCATTTCCAATTAATTCCAATTGCACATTGGAAAGTTCTTTTTGAATTTCTGTTTCAGGGGAACTTATTTTAATAAGATGAGATATTTTTCTATCCAAAAATATTAAAAATTTGAATATTCTCTCTCTAAAATATTTTCTCTCTCTAAGTCAAAACAGTTAGAAATAAGATCTTTTATATTTCTGAAGAGGGGATTGATTTTATAGGGAAGATGCTAGATATCTTGAGAGGCTGGGGAGGAATCTTACAGAAACCATTAGAGACTTTATCCATCAGATAAAACTCTTGGACTCACGATGTGAGTCATGGGAGAAATTAAACGATTCTCAATTTGATCAATGTTATAAAGAAGCAATACATTTAGATGACAACATGATGGGAGATGATCATGTTACGAGATGTTCCTCATCTAAACCAAGTGAAGCAATGGCTAAAGAATGATCGATCTCGGAATTTTCATTCCATGCATTTTATGGAGCTTTGCTTAAAAGCTTTCAATTGACATCTCTAAGAGAGGATGAAATCCTTCAAAGCCAAACATCCTTAATGTCTCTATAACAACAAGTGACGAGTGAATTGCCTTGTGTTCAGTACAATCACTATGACCATCCCAGTCCCCATTGTGCATATACAAGGCACATGTCTTTCTGTACTGCATATATTGTAAATCCTTTGGTCATGATACTACAAAGTGTCCCAATTCATCTACAAATAACTCAAAACCTCTATCTCCCGTGCACCAAACAGAAACAATCCAAAGGGTAGAAACCGCTCAAGAAGTAGTTACTCAAACACTTCAGTGTTTCTATTATCGTGGACCCCAGCACAGTTTGGAATACTTCTATGCCCATAGGCACTGACACTTTGCAACCCATGTGTGAACATTGTTACATTGATCACATTTTTCAAGATTGCCCAAGATAAGTTGCTTCAATACAACTTGTCTCACAAAATAAAATTCTTAACATCTTAAGTGTACAAAATGGGCAATTATCCACAATACCCTTGAATGTGCTTACACGCTTTACAAGCCAAGGCACGAGAGAGTGTAAAAAATAATGCAAAAGATAACACTTTGAAATGGGTAGAAGAACACACCTTAAAGAAGAAACCAAAAGAGAAAACAAAACCTTCTAAACCCAAGAAAAACAAGGGACAACAAACTATTGAAACCAAGGTTGAATTAAAGAACAAAGAAAAGGAGCCTTTGTAAGACATAAACCCAAAAGAGCCCAAAGCTACAAAAAATCATGATCATATGACATATGCAGACCGCAAAAAGAAAGCTCAGGAGAGCATGCTTACCATTGTTGAGTGTCATATAGGATCACCGGTTGTGATTGAACCTCATAATGCTAATCCTAAAAAGCAACCAAATTACAAAACCCAGAGGAGTACCGCTTCCCCTTTCAAGAGGAAGACATACTCTCTACAGAAGAGTCATTAGAGATAGATTTCACGAATTATGCGGTTGAGAAAGCACGTGAGGAATTCGATGAATCCCTTATGAATTAAAGCAGTCTCTAAAAACCTCATTTGGAGGAATCCTTTTCTCTCATAGGTGGTGAAGCCAACATAACATCAACACTTGCACCTTTAAGGGATCAACATGATTTATACCAAGACATAAAGAGCTCCATAGAACAAGACTATAAGGATTCACAAGTTTCCAAATAGAACTCAGTTAGAATTGTCAAAGGACGAAGTGTGCCATTGTACACATTGGGTACTCTTGAAAAGGCGGAGAGCGAAAAAGTGGACGAAAGTGAATGGGAATATGAAACCGAAATGGGATCTGCAGCTAAAACAAAAATTAAAACATCTATGGTTTCTTTGGAAGATTCTATCATGGTATGGCTAGATTTTTCTCTATAGGCAATGATGTTAAGCATAAACGCGCATTGATTAGCCGTCAAGCTGGTCATAGCATCATGACAATAGACACTTGGGTGTCATTGTTGGGACAACCTAAACTCATCCCTATAGACAATGGTCTTGCAAGAGGAGCTAATGGACAAACATTGAAGTTCCTAGTTACTTTAGCTATGCTACTCAAATAATAAATGGAGATGTGGAATTTACATTCCATGTTACCCTAGATTCCCATGAGTATGATGTCATCCTTTGGTGGAACTTGGATATGTGACTCGTTGTATTCAATTGATGAATCCATGCAAATAGTCACCTTGACTCTTCTGTAGGCATTTTGCAATTGCTCTTACTGGAGGAGGAGACCTTGGAGGAGCTGGAACTTCCAACATATCTTACTGAAAAGATCCTTAGGATTATCGTTCGTTAGATTGGAACTTTCCAATAAATTCACCAAAGGTCAAGCACAACCTTATCCAACATGAGAACAAAATCTCATGACCCTCGAGTTATGGGATTTTTTAGGTCAACCAACACTCACAGCTCATCTTGAGAGAATTCCCTTTACACAAGACTTGAACATGCCATGTTTGGGGTACTTTGAACATAAAATGTATATTGAAACTAACCCCCTTACTTGCAAGTTTTTTGTGGTTGAGTATGTGTTGGAAGAAGATTTTATCTTAGGGCATAAATGGAAGATTGCTACCCAAGCACCACTGTGCTTTGCCAGCCAATAGGGTCATCATGATGGTCAATGACATAGAGTTGACAATACCATACTGCAAGGAAGATGATCCAAACCTAATCGATTTCTACGATGCTAAAGGTAAAAAATTACAAGTCTATTTCATGAAAGCCTCTCTACACAATGACCTACCATATCTGCGTCAACGACCAACTCTGATAAAGCATCTACTCCTTCAATCCCATCCTCACAAACAAAGTTTGATGCCAAAACCTTGTAATCAACACCTATTCTTGAAGAAGTCCCTCCCGTGCAACCATCTATCTCTACAAAATGACCTACCATATCTGCGTCAACGACCGACTCTGATAAAGCATCTACTCCTTCAATCCCATCCTCACAAACAAAGTTCGATGCCAAAACCTTGTAATCAACACCTATTCTTGAAGAAGTCCCCCCCGTGCAACCATCTATCTCTAATAAGGAACTCAAAGAAAAAGCCCTAGAGCCTATGCCTCTTCATCGACAAACCTCACCAAAGGAGACAATTCCATGCTCAAAAGCCTCATCATCGACAGCCACTCCACAAGAGACTCTAGCCTCATCATCATAAAAAATACCCATGAGTCTCAAACCTGTAACCTCAATGCCAACCAATGTGTCGGAGGGCCCACAACCTTCCACTGTAACCAAAAAGAAAAATCCACCAGGACAACAAAAATCAAGGTATCTTAATGGTATCAAAATGTGGGTGGAGAAGCAGCTACTTGTTTCTCAAGGCTACTACGTACGTACGAAGATGCCAATCAAATTTGGGTGCCTCGACAGTCAAAGTCTCTTCCTTAACCCAACTCTCGGAAGCCAAGGAAAAAGAAAAGTACTCCACAACACCATCGACAAAAGCTTATGCGAGTTCCTCAAAGAACTCCTCAAAGTCAACAAGTGTGGGTACCAAAAAGATTACTACAAGCACAAGGGTATTACCAACATAATACCGAAGTTTGGATTCACAAGCGCATTAATAAGTCCCTGTTTATGGCTCACCCTAACCCTCCTTGAAACACATCCAAAATGAGCTTACCTGGTGAACCGCAATTGTGTTGAGGATCATTTCAATGGCCGAGCTTGTAACCCTTAAGGTCTCCCAGATCCACAACTCCTTAAGAAGCAGTTCCACCGTGTCTCCCGCGAGCGTTGTCACACTGCCGCATTGCACTACGGGTCCTCATCCCTCCTCTCACCTCATTTCACTCACACACACTTACTAGCATGCATTAGGGAGAGAGATTAGCAAGAGGATTAGCAAGAGGAAGACTCAATTGCACAATGGGAGAGTATGTTGTATTATGAGAGAAATTCACTTATATACATGGCCATAAGCATTCACACTTACTTAAACTGTGGCCGACCGGGCACTTTAGGCTCATAAGAGGCCTAATTCTATTACAATGAATACTCTCATAGTATATCCATGAATTAAATCACTTAGGACTTCATCCTATCTTGCTACCACACGCTCTTGAAGTGGGAAATACCATAAATACTCTGTCACACCATTACGAGCGCCCATCCAAGTTGTAGCTTTGGACACTATTGCTTTATCTCTTGAATGTATGACCCTTTGGTGTATCTACCATGACTCCTTGATGTAAGATAATGGCGGTAGCTCTTTTTAATCGTAGAATTGGATTAAAATTCCCCCCTACTTGATGCCGATTGCATCCACGTGATCGCATTAAAGACCTTTGTGTGGGGAGAATGAACAAGCTTGTCGATGGTGTTGATGTTGAATGATGCTCAATGGTCTTTGTTTCTCCAAAGGAAATAAGAAAAGCTAGTTAATGAATGAAGAGGTTAGTTGTGTATTGGGAATTCCTAACAGGGTGGGGGGTTTTTGCGAATGATTGCATTTTTATATTTGTGTGAGCCCCTTTTTTTTTGGCGATCATTGGCGGTAAAGTTACATGTGATTTTTGTTAGTGGGGACACTAAGAGATGTTAATAATGGGAGAGAAGAGAGAGAAGGATCCAGAGGAACGTAGACTTAATCATCAGAATGAGATGGTGATTCTCAGTTCTCATTTGATTCATTGAAGCGATATTCATCATTTGAAGTAATTGACTTGTGATGATGTCCCTTTGTGTGGCAGGATTCTTGTCAAATGTTGTTGAGTAGGACCTAATCCTGTCTTCTTTTGCCCATGTGCTTTTATGTTTTTATGCATATTTAAGTGCTCTTAGAAGTAGATTTTCATGAAGTACAAGAACTGAGTCATATAGACTCTTATTGACTACTCTGTGTTGAAGTAGCCACTTGTTGGTGTGAGGATTGAATTACGCCGACTTGCGAGAGGCTAATATAGATATCTTCACTAGGGATTGAAAATCATTGAGTTGTGAAGATTGTGGTGTCATTTGGAGAGGTTTGTAATTTGAAGGAAAATTCCAAGTGATGGGTTATACCATTGACCAAAGCTTTCACCCACCATGGCCCCTCCATCCAGAAATGTACCTAGAAATTGTCGATGGTGGTGAGGCTTTGGTGCAAATATTCTCCAGTGCATGAGTATGGATATGTACTCATGGAGAAGCTGCTACATTAATTTAGCCAAAAGAATAGTAAGCAATAAGCTTAACAAATATATAGTGGCTATTGTGTGATATGGCTTAATACATGACGAGGCTTAAATGTGAAAGTGCAGGTTCTTAAGCCGTGAGATGGAACTTCGTGTTTTGTAATTCCGTGATATGGAATTTTGTGAATTTGCAAGTTTTGACCTGGAGGTGTTTTTTTTGTCTTCTAGGTCATGACTTGCAAGCAACAGCTTCTTGTGCGCTCATTTCTCACTACTAGAGGGGTGAGAAGAGCATTGTTATTTTGTTCTTGATGTGCTCCTAAGTCTTTGTATTCGATCTTGAATTTGTTGCTAGAATGATGTCGAGGCAATAGGGAAGATTGCTGATCGTTTGCTTGAATAGACAAACTCTTGTGTTGGTGCTGAATACACGAGAGTGGTTGAGTGATTTGCTTGTTGTTTCTTGGGCCTCCATTCTTGTCAAGCTATAGGTGAAGTTGTTGGGGTTGAATTCGCGGTGGTGAGGTTTTCTTCACATTGTTTGATTTTGGTAACCATATGATGGAATTATCGTCATAGTATCCTTGTTCTTGAAGTACATGCACAGGCACCCATCTTTGATAAACACTGTAATTTGGTAGCCAATGTGCTTGGTGCTGAGGCTTTCGTCTTTGTGCAAACTTAGGGGACTTTGTGATGCGCTTGGAGACCCAAGCTTTGGTATTTCTTTGGTAGTACCCTTGTACTTGCAGCAATGTTTTTGGTACCCACACTTGTTGCATTGGTTGAGTTCTTTGAGGAACTCGCATAGGCTTTTGTGGACGGTGTTGTGGAGTACTCTTCTTCTTTCTTGGCTTCTTTCGAGTGCTTTGTTGAGGAAGAGTTTTTGACTATCGAGGCACCCAAATTTGATTAGCACCTTCATAGTAGCCTTGAGCTACAAGTAGCTACTTCTCCACCCACATTTTGATACTATTAAGGTATCGTGATTGTGGGAGTCTTGGTGTTGTTTTCTTTAGGATTGCTGTGGAAGGTTTGGGGCCCTCCTGACTTTGGTTGGTGGGGTTGCGGGTTTGAGACTCATGGGCATTGTTGATGATGATGAGGTTCGAGTCTCTTGTGGAGTGGCTGTCGATGAGATGAGGCCTTTGAGCATGTGGTTGTCTCCTTTGGTGAGGTTTGTTGATGAAGATACATAGGAGCCGGGGCCTTTCCTTTGACTTCCCTGTTAGAGTTAGATGGTTGGGCTCTGGAAACTTTGAGGTTTTGGCATCGAACTTTGTAGGTGAGGTGAAAAGATGTAGGGGGGAAGAGAGCTTGAGCTCTTGCAACAAGCACACACACACTCACAAAACCCTAATAGAGAACACACATAGTGAGAGGCTGAAAATCTTCTTCTTCTTCACTCAACACTCAACACACCATATACAAAGATAAGAGTACACACAATATGAAAGGTACTCAACCAAATACATACAAGGGTTCTCTATAGTGTGAACCCAACTAAATGAGCTGGCGCTATAATTATGCCAGTCTCTAGAATGGCTGTCACACAGCCTGTCATCCCACTGGCCGCATATCACCCATGATCTCACCAACCATGCCAGTGGTATAAGTGTGGGGCCTATCCCCCAGGCGGGTCATCAGTGTCCACCGCCTCACTAGATGAGCTCGATATCTCAACACTCCCCCTCGAGCTCAACTCCATCTCATGTACACCAAGCAAAGCCCTGAATCTGCGGAGCTTCTCTGTACCCAATGCTTTGGTGAAGATGTCAACTACCTGATCCTGTGTGCTGACATAAACAAGGTTAAGGTCTCCTGCCAAGACCTTTTCTCTGACAAAATGGTAGTGGACCTCTATATGCTTCGTGCAAGCATGAACAACTGGGTTCTTGGCCAACTGTATACTGCTAATGTTGTCATAGAAAATGACAACTTGTCTATCCACTGATAGACCCAAATCTGCAAGTAGCTTTCTCAACCAAGCTACCTCACATGCTGCCATAGCAGCTCCTCTGTACTCGGCCTCTGTACTGGATAGAGCAACCGTAGGGTGCTTCTTGCTGCTCCAAGTCACAGCAACACTCCCCAAAGAAAACATGAAGCCACTGGTAGATCTATCTGAGATACTACCAGCCCAATTAGCATTTGTGTACCCATGTACACATATCTCTGTCCCAGTTTCATAAAACAGTCCACAATGCAAAGTAGACCTCACATACCTCAGTATGCGTCTCAATGCATCCAAATGCAGTTTTCGTGGAACCTGCATAAACTGACTCACCAACCCAACAGCATAGCTCAAATTTGGTCTGGTGATCATCATGTAGATCAAACTTCCTACTATGCACCTATACATAGTAGGATCCTCCAAAATCTCTCCTAAATCTACACTCAACTTGCCATTCTAATCCAATGGCATGGAAATAGGCTTACAGCCTGTCATACCATACTTGGACAACATGTCCAAGCCATACTGTCCCTGCAGTAATCCAATACCATGTGGTGACCTAATCACCTCAATGCCCAAGAAATATCTGAGCTCCCCCAAATCCTTCATCTCAAACTTCTGTCTAAGCAAGATCTTTACATCAAATATCTCTGCATCATGATCCCCCGTAATGATCAAGTCATCTATATAGATGACAACAAGCACAACCCCTCTATCACCGTGTCTCACATACAGCGAGAAATCTGCATTGGCTACATGAAAGCCAATAGTGACAAGATATTCTGAAATCTTGTCAGACCATGCTCTTGGTGCTTGTTTTAAGCCATACAAGGCTTCCTTTAACCTGCAAACATGCTCGTGGTGACTCACATCCTCATAACCAGGTGGCTGCAACATATACACCTCTTCTTGCAAATCCCCATGCAAGAATGCATTCTTTACATCCATCTGATGTAAAGACCATTGCTTTGACGTAGCCACTACTATCACAACTCTAACTGTTGCCATCTTGGCAACTGGACTGAAAGTTTCCTCATAATCAATGCCATATGTTTGCGCATATCCTTTGGCTACCAACCTAGCCTTATACCTGTTTATGCTTCCATCACTGTTATTTTTTACTTTGTACACCCACTTGCATCCAATGGCTTTCTTGCCTTCAGGCAATTGCACTAAATCCCAAGTCTCATTTCCATATAGTGCATCCATCTCCTCATCCATAGCTTTCTCCCAACACACAATTCCAACAGCCTCATCAATGCATGTGGGCTCTACAACCTGCACAACCTTTGCCATATATGCATAGTGATGTGCCACATAACCATCATAGGTAAACCTCTGCACAGGGTTTTTCACTCTCCCAGATCTTCGCAGCTTTTCATTCATGGCTTCCATAGCCTTCTTTACACCAGGTGTTCTTATATCTGGGATCCCAAGATCCTCATCAAGGCTCATCTCTGAGCCACTAGACTCTCCATCAACATGAGAATGCCCTGCAGAAATGTCAGGCATACCAAGGGACTCAACCACTTTCTCTTTTCCTTTATGTGATGTACTAATCACATTTGCAGGACTGGTATTATGACGCAGCCTGCCACTCCATGGTCTATCAATGGACCTAGTAGATGAGGACTCTCTCCTGGTCCACTCAAAGACTGTGATTGCTGACCTGCATTCTGTGCAACCACACTTCCACTCACATCAGCCCCAACAGCTTCTTTTTCAGCAACATACCGGCTGCTAGACAACATCCCTGCTTACCCTCAACTCACGTGTAGCAGGGTTATAACACATGTATCCCTTTTGCTCAAGGGAATATCCAATAAACACACATTTATCAGCTTTTGGATCCAGCTTAGTTCTCAGCTCATCTGGCACATGCACATATGCAATGCATCCAAAAACTTTCAGATGAGACAAATCAAGTTTTCTGCCAGTAAACCTCTCCTCTGGAGTTACATCATGTATGGATGCAATTGGAGTCCTGTTCATGATGTATACTGTTGTAAAAATAGCCTCAGCCCAATAGCTATGCGGCATATTCTTCTCTTCCATCAATGCTCGCACAATTTCAGCAATGTGCCTGTTTTTCCGCTCAGCAACTCCATTTTGCTGCAGAGTGTATCTGCATGTAAACTGTCTCCAAATACCATTCTTCTTAAAAAATTCAGAGAACTCATTGGAGAAGTACTCTCCCCCTCCATCTGACCTTACTCTGAAATTCTGAAAGTGAGTGAACACCTCACTCTTCTCCTTCATGAAATATACCCACACTTTCCTTGTGTGGTCATCAATGAATGTCACATAATACCTGCAGCCTCCCATAAACATGGTCTTCGAAGGACCCCATACATTTGAATGCACAACATCTAGTGCATTTCTGCTCACATATCTGTTATGTGGAAATACATGCTTTGTTTGCTTTCCAAATTGGCATACTTCACATATTCTCTGCATACCTTCCACGTTAAACTTTGGCAACCCTGTCTCAATTCCTTTAGTCTGCATAGACTTCATTCTCTGCACATTCACATGTCCAATTCTTTTATGCCAAATGTCTGTGTCTGCAACAATTCCTGAACCATTTGCAAACATCGCAGCAGCACTCATTTCAGGCATGTCTACATTCAACGTAAACATTCTGCCCACTATGTTACCTTTTGCAACTAACCTGCACACTTGTCTTTAAAGTCTTCAACATAACAACCCATCAAGGTTAAACCGAACCTGCAAACCCTGCTCAATCATGTAAGATTCCTCCCCAGCCTCTCAAGATGTCCAGCATCTTCCCCTGTAATCAATCCCCTCTTCAGAAATATAAAAGATCTTGTCTCTGCCTATTTTGACATAGAGAGAGAATATTCAGATTTTGAATATTTTTAGATAGAAAAATTTCTCATATTATTAAAATGAATTCCCTTGAAACAAAAATTCAAAAAGAACTTTCCAATGTGCAATTGGAATTTATTGGAAATGGGTATAAAGGACCTTAGCCTAAGGGTCTAGATTTTTAGAAATTTTTGGATTATGGTCCAATTAAGGTTCCTATGGGCCAATAGCATCAATCCATGTGTAGGGAGGAGATAAATCCAATTTGTAAAAGAAGATACCCAAAAATGAGTAAATGGTCACATGAGATGAAGAGTTGACTATGTACAAAGTTTATTAGTAAGAAACTATGAGTAATTTTAATAGTATGAGATATTTGGGTATAATGATTTCATTTTGACACATATGTAAGGAAGGGGAGTCCCTTCAATACTCACATAAGATGAAGAGTTGAAAATGTACAAGGTTTATTAGTAAAAAACTATGAGCAATATTAAAAATATGAGATATTTTGGGTATAATGATTCCATTTTGACACATATGTAAGGAAGGGGAGTCCTTTAAAGTAGGTGCATATTTCACATTCTTGAATGAGTTTTAAACTAAAAAATAATGTGATATTTTTATCTCTCCTCTCTCTTGAACCAAACCAAATCAAAATGGAACCAAACCGAATCAAAAAGTAACCAAACTAGGTCCAAATCTAGTCCAAATTCAACCAAACTAAATTTGGAAAATTCTAGAATTCAGTTAGCTTTGGTTAGAGCCTCCCTCTCCTAAAAATAGAACATGAGTCCTTTGAAAAAAAGGGATAAAAGAATTTTACTATACTAGAGTTATGCTGAAATAATGCTAATTTCTACTATTCTCTAAATTCTCTCCAAATTGAAGAAATTGGAGCTTCCCTCTTTCTTCAATCCCCATTGGTGGCTCCATCAACATACTTAACCAATTGATTGGTTGGGGGCCTCTACCGTGAACAAAGAATCAAGTAATTTGTAAGGTAAATGGTGAATTTTGATTCTTTTCTATAATTTCTCAATGTTTCTCTCTTCTCAACCCCTCTCAAGCTTGAGAAGCTTAATTGGAATGGTTTTTGAATGCTATTGAAGTTAATTGATGAATGGTAGTGAAGAGCTACATAATTTGATGAATGCTATTGAAGTTAATTGATTAATGATAGTTAAGAATTACATAAATTTCCATTTATGCTTAATTCTAATGGTTTTTATGTAATTTCTCTCTCTCACTCAAGAAATGGTCATACTCATGACCCATTCTCAATCCAAATGAAGCTTTTCATAAAGCTTTTCCTTAATCCAAGATTAATCTATGCTTGAGGCCAAATTAATGACTTTTTTCTATGCTTTTAGTTTATGTATTTCATGAATATTGATGATTCAATCCATTATGGATTAATGATCCAATTAGGAACCATTCTAATTATTTCCTTAATGATAAGCTTTATCCCTTAGAATAATTGAGATTTATCAGTCACATAGCAGCGGAGCTATGGCAAAATTTTTATAAAAATTACGCATAAAATCATTTCATTCAAAGCATAAAAAGAGGACTTCCTACCATATTCTAGGAATTATCATCCTAGATTAATTGAAAGATATTCATTGTAATCCTAGAGAAATTGATTTTTATATTATGCATAATTGATTTTCATGCATAGAGGTATGCATAAAAGATTATTATTTTAACATAAAAGTGTTACTTTTATCATAATTAGATTTCATGCATAAAGGTATGCATAAAAGATTATTATTTTAATATAAAAGTGTTACTTCTATCATAAATGAATTTCATGCTTAGAGGTATGCATAAAAGTTGAATATTTTACTGTAAAAGTGTTACTTTTATCATATTGGATTTCATGCATAGAGGTATGCATAAAAGATATTCTTTTTGTACTAAAAGTGTGATTTTTTATCATAAATGGATTTTATGCATAACTTAGATGCATAAGAGAAATTCTTTTATTCTAAAAGTGTAATTCCTACCAAATTGAATTTATGCATAAGAAGATGCATAAAAGATGGATTTTTAATTCAAAAGTGTCATTCTCATCTCAATTGAATTTATGCATAGGAAAATGCATAAAAGATTAAAATTTAATTCAAAAGTGTCGTTTTCATTTAAAATGAATTTATGCATAGGAAGATGCATAAAAGATTGATTTTTACTTCGAAAGTATTAATCTCCTTAAATAGAATTTATGCATAAATAAATGTGTAAAGAAATCTTATATCAAATATAAGAATTCTCTTGTATTCTATAAATAGATATGAGATGTGATAGGATGTGATAAGAGGTGTATAAGATGTGAAAAGAGGTGATAAGATGCTTATGAAATAAGTTAGGAGGTGATAAGATGAATTAAGATGTGATAAGATGTGTATGGGATGAGGTAAGAAGTGTATGTGATTGGATAAGATGTATATGGGTTGTGATAGGGCGAGAATGGATGTGATGTAAAAGATTAGATGTGAAGGCATATGGGGTTATATGAATGGGAATGTGGAAATGGATGTATGTATGTGGATGTGTGGATGTGGAGATGGGAGTGTGGATGTATGAATGTGAAAATGGATGTATGCAGCATGAAGATGTATATGCATAGATGTGAATGTGGATGTAGATGTGGATATATAGATGTGAATGGGAATGTGGATGTGGATGTATGTAAATGTGGATGTAGATGTATGTATGTGAATGTGGATGTATAGATGTGAATGTGGAATGTGGATGTGGATGTATGTATGTATGTGGATGTAGATGTGGATGTATAGATGTGAATGGGAATGTGGATGTGGATGTATGTGAATGTGGATGTAGATGTGGATGTATAGATGTGAATGTGGAATGTGGATGTGGATGTGGATGTATGTATGTATGTGGATGTAGATGTGGATGTATAGATGTGAATGGGAATGTGGATGTGGATGTATGTATGTATGTGGATGTGGATGTATGAATGAGGACGTGATAATGGATGTATGCATGTGGATGTATGCATGTGGATGTGGATGTATGGATGTGTATGTATGGATGTGGATATGGGATGTGGATGTATAAATGAGGATGTGAAAATGGAGGTAAGCATGTAGATGTGGATGTATGGATGTGAATGTGGATGTGGATGTGGATGTATGGATGTGGATATGGATGTGAATATATGATATGTGATGTGAAGGAATCTGTAGTGAAGAGATGGAAAATGATGTGATTGGATGAGTACACATATAAATGGAATGTGGAATAATAATGTGGATTAATGAGAGATAATGTGAAGAATGAGAGTTAATATAGAAACTGTATTTGTAAACTGTTTGTAAATGCTGTTTGTAAATGGTTGTTTTATGTCAAGAATGCTGGGAAAGCATTTTGACCGTCTTGTGATTAAGGTCATGGAGACCTAACTGATAAAGTTGCAACTGCTGACGGAGAGTCAATGGAGGAGGACGTCTCGCGTAGCAAAGTCGGCCGACGTCTTGACCAGCCTCGGTTCGATTAAAATGGTGAGCTTCCGGTACGGTGGATGAGGGACCAAGGAAGCGGCCTATGAGTGAAGCACTAGGTCACCTACGAAGGATCCTAGAGGGTGCTGACCATACGATGCTCAGGCTCTGGGTCGCCTAGGATACCCACACGTGCGTCGAGGAAGATATTGGAACAAGGAGTAAGAGTTGTTTTGTGAAACCGGGCATGGATCTGGTTGATTGACCTTGCTGGTCTTCAATGGATGAGTCCATGGCTCTTTATATGGATCTGTTGGTTGATCTTGCTGATCTTCAATGAGAGTCCATCTTGATTTTTATAAGTGATTATATTGCCGAGTATTATGGGCTAGGAACTATTGAAAAGGCCCCTGAGTGGACAGATGGTGAGCGTTGTAGTTGCCAATGATGCCATAGATACTCTGATGAAGGAATGATGGGAAATTAGGAATCAACTGGATAAATTGGAAGATTGTGATCAGTGGTACTATGGTTTCATTAAAGGATTGTTTTAAAGTTAGCTGATGCTAAGAAAAAGGAAATTTGATATTGGGTGTGTAAGTGGTGTGGCTAGTTTTATGTTTGCATGAACTTCCGGCTAGGGGGCCTTGGAACTCTTTTCCTTGGTACCCGGGATAAAACCTAACCAAATTCTAAATTGGATCCCATCACTACAGTGGTTGTGCGGTTGGCTAATCCATGGGACTGGCTGGGGTTAAGCTGGACTGATGGATCCGTAAATCGAGACTCAATTTCTGTTACTACGATAGATAAAGTAAATCCCGATTAGTAATTGTTCTATGGATAGGAATCAACGGCTGTGCCTCTTGATGGGGAAAAAAGCGTTGATCCCAATGATCCAAGTGCAAGTTTCTTCCTTGATCTGACCAAGTATCTTTATAGATGCAATCGGATCAGCTTGATCGGAAATGGTCTTGACTACGTTAGAGTAAAAGTTATCCTAGAGGAATCGTCCGTGCTTTCCGGGTAAAGGAAGTTTTTCCGGGTTCAGTTTTGGATAAACTGACGGATTAGTCTCTTGTCCGGATATCCATGGGCGAGGCCCCGAGTGTGGGACCCTGCCCTCGCAAGATGTGCTACTTCCGCTGCCAGCATCCGAACCCGTTGTGCGGTGGGAACAGGGATCTCACAGTTGGTATCAGAGCCAGGTTAGCTAATAAAGATTAACTGAGAAGCCAAATATGTCAAAAATTTATCAAGAAGCACAAAAAGATTGTAATTGTGTGATATAATTCATACAATTTGATATTCAAACTGAAATTCGTAATTTGGTAATTGGGTTTTCAGATGGAAGTACCGCAATTATATAGAATCCCTGACTTACTTGAGGCTTAAACATGATGGTATTTACCTTATAGTTCCAAGTATTATGACGACCCGTATATACCGAGGGTATAACTGCAGCTCTTTACCGGCAGTATATACGAGTAAATCTAAGACTTGAAATTATAAGCGTTAATGTTATCCAGATGATGATTTCGAATGTGGTTGATATGATTTTAATTTTGTTTGAGAACTGATGAATTGATTTGGATTCTGATTAAAAAATGATGGTTTTTGAAATTTAGTTGAAATATAATAACCTAAGCAAAACCACAATGAGGATGAATGGGACGAGTCCCTGTGATGATAAATGATGATAATGATTTCAGCAAATCACTATGAGATTAGTGGATTGTGCTGTCAAATTGCTACTGTTAATACTTGACACGGATGATCAAATTAAGGGATGTCAAATTGAGAACTTACTTAACTGAAATTCCCGTGGAGGAATGTTCAAAAGGAAAATTTTTGGTCTAATGGACCATTATCGTGTTAAAGATATGAATGATATGATCTGAATGAATTGTTATTTAATGATGAGTTCTATATAAGGGATATTTATCCCCGTATTCTGTTGGGTTGACCTGAATATAAGAAATCCCAGAATAAATCGGATCTTAAGAAAATGAGTTGTCCTCTACTTGCGAGATGAGGACATCTCGCACTTTTTAAGTGGGGTAGAATGTAAGATTTCTTCCCCCAGCCTTCAAGGTATGTAGGAGTAAGAATCTCCCTTTCTGATCTTATAATTATTCCCTCTCTAAAATAAAAGAAAGATTCTGTTTAAAAAAGGAAGACCCTTTCCCTAGAATACTTCTCAGGAGTCCCACCTGTTTTAAGGATTCAGAACAATGAGTTCAGAAGTGAAAATCGGTGTTTTGGATTTCAAGGTTTTGGTCTTCATTCGAGTACGGCCCAAAGAAGTTCTTTATCTCTTAGGAAGTATAAGAAATTATCCCCCAGATATTGTGGGCCTTATCTGAATTCAAAGAAAGTAGGTGACAGCCTACGAGCTTCTTTTATCTCCTCATCTCAAAGTTCATAATGTATCTCATGTAAGCCTTCTATAGAAATATGTGCCAAAACCAAATCATGGAAAGACAGTAAAACTTCAGTGGGGGCAAGATACCCCGTTGGCTTCTAGGTTACGCTAGTTCCTTCTTTATATAAGTCGTAACTCTTACTTGTCGCTCGCAGTAATCTTACTTCCATCGATCTCCTTTCTTTCTTAATCTCCTTTATGGCTTGGCAGGCAGGAATTGGTTTTATCCATGATGATTTCTCACCTTCAAGACGCAAGTGAGTGTGTGAAGAAGGATTTTATAGAACTGTATGAGCGCTCACTTTTCCCTCACTTGGGAACTTCTGTAGCTCAGACCAAATGGCGGACCTATCAAGACATAACTAGGGTAACACCGTGGGGTCAACAGCACTTTCGTAACAATGTTCGCTTGGCTATGGTTATTGAAGCTTTGGGTTTGGGACCCCGATACTACTGCGTGATGAGATCAAGGCATGTTGGGTTTTCTGAGCGGGTCTTCTTACTGGCGTGTTTTCTTTCTCGTCAGAAGATATGCCTTTATCCCGTTTTTGGCTTGCCTCTCAGAGGTCCTTTTAATCGGTCACTCATACCAGTGAGATAGGTGCGGCAATAACCAGCCGAATTATTCCCATAGATGAGTTACCTTATACGTGCGCAGCTTGTGAGTGCTGCCTTTGTGACCATATGATGGACGGGCTTATGGAAGTATAAAGAGTTCTTCTATCTTTACTGTTTATGTTCCAAGAATGAATAAAGTTGAAATCTTTGTTCTTGTCTTGAGTCTTGCTCTCTTTGAGACTTTTCTTGGTGGTTAATCTTAATTAAAAATTTTCTCTCACTCTCATATTCGTGCATCTTGCGAAATTACTCCCAGTTTGCGAGATGAGGGCATCTCACGTTTTTCAAGTGGGAGAGAATGTAAGATTCCTCCCCAGCCTCTCAAGATGTCCAGCATCTTCCCCTGTAATCAATCCCCTCTTCAGAAATATAAAAGATCTTGTCTCTGCCTATTTTGACATACAGAGAGAAAATATTCTAGAGAGAGAATATTCAGATTTTGAATATTTTTAGATAGAAAAATTTCTCATATTATTAAAATGAATTTCCTTGAAACAGAAATTCAAAAAGAACTTTCCAATGTGCAATTGGAATTTATTGGAAATGGGTATAAAGGACCTTAGCCTAAGGGTCTAGATTTTCAGAAATTTTTGGATTATGGTCCAATTAAGGTTCCTATGGGCCAATAGCATCAATCCATGTGTAGGGAGGAGATAAATCCAATTTGTAAAAGAAGATACCCAAAAATGAGTAAATGGTCACATGAGATGAAGAGTTGACTATGTACAAAGTTTATTAAGAAACTATGAGTAATTTTAATAGTATGAGATATTTGGGTATAATGATTTCATTTTGACACATATGTAAGGAAGGGGAGTCCCTTCAATACTCACATAAGATGAAGAGTTGAAAATGTACAAGGTTTATTAGTAAAAAACTATGAGCAAAATTAAAAATATGAGATATTTTGTTTATAATGATTCCATTTTGACACATATGTAAGGAAGGGGAGTCCTTTAAAGGAGGTGCATATTTCACATGCTTGAATGAGTTTTAAACTCAAAAATAATGTGATATTTTCATCTCTCCTCTCTCTTGAACCAAACCAAATCAAAATGGAACCAAACCGAATCAAAAAGTAACAAAACTAGGTCCAAATCTAGTCCAAATTCAACCAAGCTGAATTTGAAAAATTCTAGAATTCAGTTAGCTTTGGTTAGAGCCTCCCTCTCCTATAAATAGAACATGAGTCCTTTGAAAAAAAGGGATAGAAGAATTTTACTATACTAGAGTTATGCTGAAATAATGCTAATTTCTACTATTCTCTAAATTCTCTCCAAATTGAAGAAATTGGAGCTTCCCTCTTTCTCCAATCCCCATTGGTGGCTCAACACACTTAATTAATTGATTGGTTGGGGGCCTCTACCGTGAACAAAGAATCAAGTAATTTGTAAGGTAAATGGTAAATTTTGATTCTTTTCTATAATTTCTCAATGTTTCTCTCTTCTCAACCCCTCTCAAGCTTGAGAAGCTTAATTGGAATGGTTTTTGAATGGTCATACTCATGACCCATTCTCAATCCAAATGAAGCTTTTCCTTAATCTAAGATTAATCTATGCTTGAGGCCAAATTAATGGCTTTTTTCTATGCTTTTAGTTTATGTATTTCATGAATATTGATGATTCAATCCATTATGGATTAATGATCCAATTAGGGATCATTCTAATTATTTTCTTAATGATAAGCTTTATCCCTTAGAAAAATTGAGATTTATCAGTAATAGCAGTGGAGCTGGCAAAATTTTTAAAAAATTTACCCATAAAATAATTTCATTCAAAGCATAAAAAGAGGACTTCCTACCATATTCTAGGAATTATCATCCTAGATTAATTGAAAGATATTCATTGTAATCCTAGAGAAATTGATTTTTATATTATGCATAATTGATTTTCATGCATAGAGGTATGCATAAAAGATTATTATTTTAACATAAAAGTGTTACTTTTATCATAATTAGATTTCATGCATAAAGGTATGCATAAAAGATTATCATTTTAATATAAAAGTGTTACTTTTATCATAATTGAATTTCATGCTTAGAGGTATGCATAAAAGTTGATTATTTTATTGTAAAAGTGTTACTTTTGTCATATTGGATTTCATGCATAGAGGTATGCATAAAAGATATTCTTTTTGTACTAAAAGTGTGATTTTTCATCATAAATGGATTTTATGCATAACTTAGATGCATAAGAGAAATTCTTTTATTCTAAAAGTGTAATTCCTACCAAATTGAATTTATGCATAAGAAGATGCATAAAAGATTGATTTTTAATTCAAAAGTGTCATTCTCATCTAAATTGAATTTATGCATAGGAAAATGCATAAAAGATTGAAATTTAATTCAAAAGTGTCATTTTCATTTAAAATGAATTTATGCATAGGAAGATGCATAAAAGATTGATTTTTACTTCGAAAGTATTAATCTCCTTAAATAGAATTTATGCATAAATAAATGTGTAAAGAAATCTTATATCATATATAAGAATTTTCTTGTATTCTATAAATAGATATGAGATGTGATAGGATGTGATAAGAGGTGTATAAGATGTGATAAGAGGTGATAAGATGCTTATGAAATAAGTTAGGAGGTGATAAGATGAATTAAGATGTGAATGGGATGAGGTAAGAAGTGTATGTGATTGGATAAGATGTATATGGGTTGTGATAGGGCGAGAATGTATGTGATGTAAAAGATTAGATGTAAAGGCATATGGGGTTATATGAATGGGAATGTGAAAATGGATGTATGTATGTGGATGTGTGGATGTGGAGATGGGAGTGTGGATGTATGAATGTGAAAATGGATGTATGCATGAAGATGTATATGCATAGATGTGAGTGTGGATGTAGATGTGGATATATAGATGTGAATGGGAATGTGGATGTGGATGTATGTGAATGTGGATGTAGATGTGGATGTATAGATGTGAATGTGGAATGTGGATGTGGATGTATGTATGTATGTGGATGTAGATGTGGATGTATAGATGTGAATGGGAATGTGGATGTGGATGTATGTGAATGTGGATATAGATGTGGATGTATAGATGTGAATGTGGAATGTGGATGTGGATGTATGTATGTATGTGGATGTAGATGTGAATGAGAATGTGGATGTGGATGTATGTATGTATGTGGATGTGGATGTATGAATGAGGACGTGATAATGGATGTATGCATGTGGATGTGGATGTATGGATGTGGATATGGATGTGTATGTATGAATGTGGATATGGGATGTGGATGTATAAATGAGGATGTAAAAATGGAGGTAAGCATGTAAAAATGTGGATGTATAAATGTGGATGTATAAATGAGGATGTAAAAATGGAGGTAAGCATGTAGATGTGGATGTATGGATGTGAATGTGGATGTGGATGTGGATATGGATGTATAAATGTGGATATGGATGTGAATATATGATATGTGATGTGAAGGAATCTGCAGTGAAGAGATGGAAAATGATGTGATTGGATGAGTACAAATATAAATGGAATGTGGAATAATAATGTGGATTAATGAGGGATAATGTGGAAAATGAGAGTTAATATAGAAATTGTATTTGTAAATTGTTTTTAAATGCTGTTTGTAAATGGCTGTTTTATGTCAAGAATGCTGGGGAAGCATTTTGACCGTCTTGTGATTAAGGTCATGGAGACCTAACTGATAAAGTTACAACTGCTGTGAGTCAATGGAGGACGTCTCGCGTAGCAAAGTCGGCCGAGGTCTTGACCAGCCTCGGTTCGATTAAAATGGTGAGCTTCCGGTATGGTGGATGAGGGACCAAGGAAGCGGCCTATGAGTGAAGCGCTAGGTCACCTGCGAAGGATCCTAGAGGGTGCTGACCATACGGTGCTCGGGCTCTGGGTCGCCTAGGATACCCACACATGCGTCAAGGAAGATATTGGAACAAGGAGTAAGAGTTGTTTTGTGAAACCGGGCATGGATCTGGTTGATTGACCTTGCTGGTCTTCAATGGATGAGTCCATGGCTCTTTATATGGATCTGTTGGTTGATCTTGCTGATCTTCAACGAGAGTCCATCTTGATTTTTATAAGACTGTGATTATATTGCCGAGTATTATGGGCTAGGAACTATTGAAAAGGTCCCTGAGTGGACAGGTGGTGAGCGTTCTAGTTGCCAATGATGCCATAGATACTCTGATGAAGGAATGATGGGAAATTAAGAATCAACCGGATAAATTGGAAGATTGTGATCAGTGGTACTATGGTTTCATTAAAGGATTGTTTTAAAGTTAGCCGATGCTAAGAAAAAGGCAATTTCATATTGGGTGTGTAAGTGGTGTGGCTAGTTTTATGTTTGCATGAACTTCCGGCAGGGATTTAATATTCACGTGATCACAAGATTTTTTGTGATAATAAAACATGTGAACAAGTTATTCACATGTTCTCATGTTACCGTTCACAAAATAACAGGTCACTTGCCATTTGGGAACCCCTTAAAAGCTTGGCTACACATGGGAATAAGCTATTCACATGTTCTCATGTTACCATCTTCACATAATAGCAGGTCAATGGCCACCTAAGAAGATTTTTTATGCCCGATAAAGATAATTTTTTTAGGCCCTTGTGAAAGCTTTGTGAATATAACATGTGATCACAAGATTTTTTGTGTTATTAACATATGTTATTAACATGTTCACATGTTTTCGTTTACGACAGTGAAATCCCTGACTTCCGGCTAGGGGGCCTTGGAACTCTTTTCCTTGGTACCCGGGACAAAACCTAACCAAATTCTAAATTGGATCCCATCACTATAATGGTTGGGCGGTTGGCTAATCCATGGGACTGGATGGGGTTAGGCTGGACTGATGGATCCGTAAATCGAGACTCAATTTCTGTTACTACGATAGATAAAGTAAATCCCGGTTAGTAATTGTTCTATGGATAGGAATCAACGTCTGTGCCTCTTGATGGGGAAAAAAGCGTTGATCCCAATGATCCAAGTGCAAGTTTCTTCCTTGATCTGACCAAGTATCTTTATAGATGCAATCGGATCAGCTTGATCGGAAATGGTCTTCACTACGTTAGAGTAAAAGTTATCCTAGAGGAATCGCCCGTGCTTTCCGGGTAAAGGAAGTTTTTCCGGGTTCGGTTTTGGATAAACCGACGGATTAGTCTCTTGTCCGGATATCCGTGGGCGAGGCCCCGAGTGTGGGACCCTGCCCTCGCAAGATGTGCTACTTCCGCTGCCAGCATCCGAACCCGTTGCTCGATGGGGACAGGGATCTCACAAATCATCTAGCCAACTGAAACCAGATTCTTTGTTATGTTTGGAACGTGAAGTACATTTGCAAGGTACTTCACTTTGCCATCCTGCAGCATAGACAATGGCACATCTCCAACATGGGCAATTGGATGAGCAGTGTCCTCCCCTATTTTCACAAAACCTGGTCTTTCAAGGTTTTTCATCTCCTTGAACCACTCCCCATGACTTGTCATGTGGTTCGAAGCACCTGAATCCACATACCATACATCATCTTTTTGTGCTGCTTCAACATTTTCAGACATGGCATTCACGACATGCTGCATAACAAACAACCTTTTATTATCCTCATTGTTTCTGCTTGAGGATTATAAGATTCCTCCCCAAGCTCTCAAAATGTCCAACATCTTCCCCCTGAAATCAATCCCCTCTTCAGAAATATAAAAGATCTTGTCTCTGCCTGTTTTGTCGTAGAGAGAGAAAATATTCTAGAGAGAGAATATTCAGATTTTGAATATTTTTAGATAGAAAAATATCTCATAATATTAAAATTAATTCCCTTGAAACAGAAATTCAAAAAGAACTTTCCAATGTGCAATTGGAATTAATTGGAAATGGGTATAAAGGACCTTAGCCTAAGAGTCTAGATTTTCAGAAATTTTTGGATTATGTCCAATTAAGGTTCCTGTGGGCCAATAGGATCAATCCATGTGTGGGGAGGAGATAAATCCAATTTGTAAAAGAAGATACCTAAAAATGAGTAAATGCTCACATAAGATGAAGAGTAGACTATGTACAAGGTTTATTAGTAAGAAACTATGAGTAATATAAAAAATATGAGATATTTTGGGTATAATGATTCCATCTTGACACATATGTAAGGAAGGGGAGTCCCTTTAATGAGGCGCCTACTTCACATGTGCAATTGAGTTTTAAATCTTCAAAAATTGTGATATTTTTATCTCTCCTCTCTCTTGAACCAAACCAAATCAAAATGGAACCAAACCGAATCAAAAAGGAACCAAACTAGGTCCAAATCTAGTCCAAATTCAACCAAACTGAAATCTAGAAAATTCTAGAAATCAGTTAGCTTTGGTTAGAGCTTCCCTCTCCTATAAATAGAACATGAATCCTTTGAAAAAAATAGGAGAATTTTACTATATTAGAATTATGCTGAAATAATGCTAATTTTTACTATTCTCTAAAATTCTCTTCAAATTGGAGAAATTGGAGCTTCCCTCTTTCTTCAATCCCCATTGGTGGCTCCATCAACATACTTAACCAATTGATTGGTTGGGGGCCTCTACCGTGAACAAAGAGTCAAGCAATTTGTAAGGTAAATAGTGAATTTTGATCTTTTCTATAATTTCTCAATGTTTCTCTCTTCTCAACCCCTCTCAAGCTTGAGAAGCTTAATTGGAATGGTTTTTGAATGCTATTGAAGTTAATTGATGAATGGTAGTGAAGAGTTACATAATTTGATGAATGCTATTGAAGTTAATTGATTAATGATAGTAAAGAACTACATAAATTTCCATTTATACTTAATTCTAATGGTTTTTATGTAATTTCTCTCTCTCACTCAAAAATGGTCATACTCATGACCCATTCTCAATCCAAATGAAGCTTTTCATAAAGCTTTTCTTTAATCCAAGATTAATCTATGCTTGAGGCCAAATTAATGGCTTTTTCCTATGCTTTTGGTTTATGTATTTCATGAATATTCAATCCATTATGGATTAATGATCCAATTAGGGATCATTCTAATTATTTTCTTAATGATAAGCTTTATCCCTTAGAATAATTGAGATTTATCAGTCATAGCAGCGGAGCTATGGTAAATTTTTTATAAAAATTATACATAAAATAATTTCATTCAAAGCATGAAAAGAGGACTTCCTACCATATTCTAGGAATTATCATCCTAGATTAATTGAAAGATATTTATTGTAATCATAGAGAAATAAAATTTTTATATTATGCATAATTGATTTTCACGCATAGAGGTATGCATAAAAGATTATTATTTTAATATAAAAGTGTTACTTTTATCATAGTTTGGAATTCATGCATAGAGGTATGCATAAAAGAATATTATTTTAATATAAAAGTGTTACTTTTATCATAATTGGATTTCATGCATAGAGGTATGCATAAAAGATTATTATTTTAATGTGGAATTCATGCATAAAGGTATGCATAAAAGATTATTAATTTAATATAAAAGTGTTACTTTTATCATATTTGGATTTCATGCATAGAGAGGTATGCATAAAAGATTATTATTTTAATGTAAAAGTGTTACTTTTATCATAATTGGATTTCATGCATAGAGGTATGCATAAAAGATTATTATTTTAATGTAAAAGTATTACTTTTATCATAATTGGAATTCATGCATAGAGGTATGCATAAAAGATTATTATTTTAATGTAAAAGTGTTACTTTTATCATATTTGGATTTCATGCATAGAGGTATGCATAAAAGATTATTATTTTAATGTAAAAGTGTTACTTTTATCATATTTGAATTTCATGCATAGAGGTATGCATAAAAGATATTTTTTTATACTAAAAGTGTGATTTTCATCATAAATGGGTTTTATGCATAAATAGGATGCATAAGAGAAGTTCTTTTATTCTAAAAGTGTAATTCCTACTAAATTGGATTTATGCATGGATAGATGCATAAAGAATTTAAATTAATCCAAAAAGTGTTATTAATTCTTAATTTATGCATAGGAAGATGCATAAAAGATTGAATTTTAATTCAAAAGTGTCATTCTCATTTAAAATGAAATTATGCATAAGAAGATGCATAAAAGATTGATTTTTAATTCAAAAGTGTCATTCTCATTTAAAATGAATTTATGCATAGGAAGATGCATAAAAGATTGATTTTATTTCGAAAGTGTTATTCTCCTTAAAATAGAATTTATGCATAAATAGATGTGTAAAGAAATCTTATATCAAATATAAGAATTCTCTTGTATTCTATAAATAGATATTAGGATGTGATAAGATGCGTATGAGAAGCGATAGGATGTGATAAGATGAGTTAAGATGCGATAAGATGCATATGAGATGTGATGGGATGTGATAAGATGTGTATGAGATGTGATAGGATGTAATAAGAGGTGTATGAGATGTGATAAGATGTGATAAGATGCATATGAGATGATTTAGGATGTGATAAGATGAGTTAAGATGTGATAAGATGTGTATGGGATGAGGTAAGAAGTGTATGTGATGGGATAAGATGTATATGGGTTGTGATAGGGCGAGAATGGATGTGATGTAAAAGAATAGATGTGAAGGCGTATGTGGTTATATGAATGGGAATGTGGGAATGGATGTATGAATGTGAATGTGGATATGGATGTGGATGTATGGATGTAGATACGGATGTGGATGTATGTATGTGAATGTGGATGTATGAATGAGGATGTGAAAATG
Organism: Cibotium barometz; assembly: GCF_041138505.1. Lineage (NCBI taxonomy): Eukaryota > Viridiplantae > Streptophyta > Polypodiopsida > Cyatheales > Cibotiaceae > Cibotium > Cibotium barometz. The sequence goes on from NC_141055.1 coordinate 8,939,266, forward strand.
GATGTATGCATGTGAATGTGGATATGGATGTGGATGTATGGATGTAGATACGGATGTGGATGTATGAATGAGGATGTGAAAATGGATGTATGCATGTAGATGTGTATGTATGAATGTGAATGTGGATGTGGATGTGGATGTATGGATGTAGATACGGATGTGGATGTATGTATGTGGATGTGGATGTATGAATGAGGATGTGAAAATGGATGTATGCATGTAGATGTGTATGTATGAATGTGAATGTGGATGTGGATGTGGATGTATGGATGTAGATACGGATGTGGATGTGGATGTATGAATGAGGATGTGAAAATGGATGTATGCATGTAGATGTGGATGTATGCATGTGAAAGTGGAAGTGGATGTGGATGTATGGGTGTAGATACGGATGTGGATGTATGTATGTGGATGTGTATGTATGAATGAGGATGTGAAAATGGATGTATGCATGTAGATGTGGATGTATGGATGTGAATGTGGATGTGGATGTGGATGTATGGATGTGTATGTATGAATGCGGATATGGGATTGGATGTATGATGTGGATGTACGAACATGGATGTGTATGTAGAATAATGAATGTGAATGTGTATGTGAAATAATGTGTCGTCGATATGAGTGAATGGATGAGAATGAGTACACATATGAATGGAATGTGGAATAAGTAATGTGGACTGAGGAGGGATAATGTGGAAAGACGAGAGTTCGATATAGAAACTGTATTTTGTGGCCTGTTTGTAAATGACTGTTTTATGTCAAGAATGCTGGGAAAGCATTTTGACCGTCTTGTGGATTAAGGTCATGGAGACCAATCTGATAAAGTTGCAACTGCTGACGGAGAGTCAATGGAGGACGTCTCGCGTAGCAAGGTCGACCGAGGTCTTGACCAGCCTTGGTTCGATTTAAATGGTGAGCTTCCGGTACGGTGGATGAGGGACCAAGGAAGCGGCCTATGAGTGAAGCGCTAGGTCACCTGTGCGAAGGATCCTAGAGGGTGCTGACCATACGGTGCTCTGGCTCTTTTTGGGTCGCCGAAGATACCCACGTGCGTCGTGGAAGATATTGGAACAAGGAGTAAGAGTTGTTTTCTCAAACCGGGCATGGATCTGGTTGATTGACCTTGCTGGTCCTCAACGGATGAGTCCATGGCTCTCTTATATGGATCTATTGATTGATCTTGCTGATCTTCAACAAGGATTCCATCTTGATTTTTACATGTGAAAAATTTGCCGGGTACTATGAGCTAGGAACTATTGAAAAGGCCCCTGAGTGAACAGGTGGTGAGCGTTCTGGTTGCCAATGATGCCATAAGTACACCGATGAATGAATGATTGGAAATATGGATTCAACCAGAGATTTCGAGGATTGTCATTTGTGACATAATGGTTTCATTAAAGAATTGTTTTAAAGTTAGTTGATGCTGAGAAAAAGGCAATTTCATATTGGGTGTGTAAGTGGTGTGACTAGTTTTATGTTTGCATGAACTTCCGGATAGGGGGCCTGGGAACTCTTTTCCCTGGTACCCAGGACAAAACCTAACCAAATTCCTAATTGGATCCCATCACTACAGTGGTTGGGTGGTTGGCTAACCCATGGGACTAGATGGGGTTAGGCTGGACTGATGGATCCGTAAATCGAGACTCAATTTCTGTTTTACGATAGATAAAGTAAATTCCGGATAGTAATTGTTCTATGGATAGGAATCAACGGCTGTGCCTCTTGATGGGGAAAAAAGCGTTGATCGCAATGATCCAAGTGCAAGTTTCTTCCTTGATCCGACCAAGTATCTTTATAGGTGCAGTCGGATCAGCGTGATCAGTAATGATCTTGACTACGTTAGAGTAAAAAGTTATCCTGGTGGAATCGCCCGTGCTTTCCAGGTAAGGAAAGTTTTTTCCGGGTTCGGTTTTGGAAAAACCGACGGATTAGTCTCTTGTCCGGATATCCATGGGCGAGGCCCCGAGTGTGGGACCCTGGCCCACGCAAGATGTGCTACTTCTGCTGCTAACATCCGAATCTGTTGCGTGGTGGGGACAGGGATCTCACAAGGATGCACAGTTGTTCTGCTGCACTTTCCCATTTTGCATGTCAGCCTGCTTCTTATAACATTCTGCCTGCACATGTCCAGGCTTACCACAATAAAAGCATTCACGTGCATCATTATATTGCCTTTTCCAATTTCCACGTCCTCTTTGACTCCCCCTGCCTCTGAATTTGCCTCTTCCACCTGTGTGTTGTTGATGTTGTTGTTGTTGTGTATTCTGGGACTGTTGTTGTTGCTGCTCTGCTGGCCATAATTCTGATTACCTGTTCGGCCACCTCCTTGATCGCGTCCACGGCCTCCTCTACCTCGTCCTCTTCCTGAACTTGTGTAGAAGGCCTGTTGCTCTGAACTGTTTTTGTTTTGTGAAGACTGTTGGTCTTCACCCAAGCTCTTCTCTTCTAAAATCAGCATAGACACCAAATCTATAAAGTTGGGAATGTTTTCTCGAGTCTGAATAGACGTCTTGAACGCCTTGTATTGTCGCCCGAGACCACGTAGACAGACTTCCACCTTATCATCATCTACTGACACACCAATAGATGCAAGGGATTCCACAATACCCTTTATCTTCAATGCATAGTCATTCACAGACATGCTCTTTTTCTCCACAGTATGAAGTTCATTCTTCAACTGTATCTTACGTGGCTTGGTATTTGTTTCATAGAGTTTTACCAAGGTGTCCCACGCCTCCTTGGGGGACTTGGCATCCTGAATGTGCCCAATCATGGTGTCCTGTATACTAATGGAGAGCCAATACATAACTTTCCTGGCTCCTTGGTTCCAGTCTTTAAACTCTTTCACATCTGCAGCAGTCGGATTTATGTTCGGTATCTCCGGTGCCTCTTCATGCTCACCTTCTATGTAGTCCCAATAGCCCTTTTCCATCAGGAAATTCGTCAACCTGAACCTCCAAGCATGGAAATTGTTCTTATCAAGCTTCTCAGCCACAATCTGGGTTATGCCATCATTTAACATCTTGTCAGACAGACAAATTTACCAGAAATAGCACGCTGGTTTGTCCAGCACAAACTGCTGTATTTTCTACAATGGTACGGTACTCTCAAATGTCACAACCAGTGACTTCAATATGCATATATACACCCAATGGCAACTGTTGACCTCTTTGCAGCACCCACAGTGTCTGCACAGCCAATCTGTCTTCTTGCAGTTCTTAAAACAGATTTCTGTAGAGAATCGATGACTTACCCAGAGCACTTGAAATCACCTACTTCCTGAAAACGGAGGTCCAGACGCGCTCGAGATGCATTTTCGGCCCAGAAAATGTAGTCCAATAGGACGGAATAGTTGCCCTATAGCTTTACTCCTACGAAGAAAGCTCCTCAATCAGAGATCGTTTGCCGGTGCCTCCCGTAGAGCTCCCGACAAGGGTGTAGTCACCAACACAAATAGGGAAGAGTAGTTGAAGCTCTTACCCTCGTACCGCTTCTTGTGGTTCTCTTGCTTGCAGCTTAGCCCTTAGCATGAACCAGGCTCTGATACCATGAAAAGATGCAGGGGGGAAGAGAGCTTGAGCTCTTGCAAGCACACACACACTCACAAAACCCTAATAGAGAACACATAAGGTGAGAGGCTGAAAATCTTCTTCTTCTTCACTCAACACTCAACACACCATATACAAAGATAAGAGTACATACAATATGAAAGGTACTCAACCAAATACATACAAGGGTTCTCTATAGTGTGAACCCAACTAAATGAGCTGGTGCTATAACAATGCCAGTCTCTAGAATGGCTGTCACACAGCCTGTCATCCCACTGGTCGCATATCACCCATGATCTCACCAACCATGCCAGTGGTATAAGTGTGGGGCCTTTCCCCCAGGTGTCAGTGTCCACCGCCTCACTAAATGAGCTCGATATCTCAACATGAGGATGGGGTTGAAGGAGTAGAGGCTTTATCGGAGTTGGTTGTTGACGCAGATTGTAGGTCATTGTGTAGAGGGGCTTTTGTGGAAGAGGCTTGTATCCTTTTGCATTTAGCATCATAGATATCCATTAAAGTTGGACCCTCTTCCTGGCAATATGGTATTGTCAACTTTTTGTTGTTGACCATCAATGACTCTATCGAACTTTGTAGGTGAGGATGGGGTTGAAGGAGTAGAGGCTTTATCGGAGTTGGTTGTTGTTTGACGCAGATTGTAGGTCATTGTGTAGAGGGGATTTTGTGGAAGAGGCTTGTATCCTTTTTTGCGTTTAGCATCATAGATATCCATTAAAGTTGGACCCTCTTCCTGGCAATATGGTATTGTCAACTTTTTGTCGTTGACCATCATGATGACTCTATCGCTAGCAAAACACAGTGGTACTTGGGCAGCAACAGTCCATTTATGGCCCAATATTAAATCTACTTTCAACACATACTCAACCACAAAAAACTTGCAAGTAAGGGGATTAGTTTTAGTATACATTGTATATTCAAAGTACCCCAAACATTGCATGTTCAAGTCTTGTGTAAAGTGTATTCTTTCAGTTTTGCAAATTTTTGTGGTTTTTGGGTTGTTTTTTTGCCTTCATTTCCTGGGTCCAATTTTGAGGCTGCTGGTCGGAGGTCAAAATGGTCGATTTTGACTTCACACGACCGAGTCCAAAGTCGAAGAGGTCGATGTCAGCTTTTCGATCAGCCCTAGAGCGCCTTCATCATCGGATATACGGTTTAGGAGATACGAGCCTCCAAACAGGTGTGTTTTCCAGAGTAAATATGAAATCGAAACGAGATCTGCAGCTGAAATGAGATCTATAGCTGAAACAAAAATTGAAACATCCATAATTTCTCCGGAAGATTATATCATGGTATGGTTAGATTATCCTCTCTATAGGCAATTATGTTAAGCATAAACGCGCATTGATTAGCCCTCGAGCTGGTCATAGCATCATGACAATAGACACGGGTGTCATTGGGACAACCTAAACTCATCCCTACGATAATGGTCTTGCAAAAGGGAAGCTAATGGACAAACATTGAAGTTCCCAGTTACTTCAGCTATGCTACTCAAACAATCAGTGTGGAGATGTGGAATTTACATTCCATGTTACCCTAGATTCCCTTGAGTATGATGTCGTCTTTGGTGGAACTTAGATACGTGACTCGTTGTATTCAATTGATGAATCCATGCAAACAATCACCTTGAACACTTCTATAGGCATTTGGCAATTGTTCTTACTGGAGGACGAGACCTTGGAGGAGCTGGAACTTCCAACATATCTTACTGAAAAGATCCCTAGGATTGTAGTTAGATTGGAACTTTCCAATAAATACACCATAGCTCAAGCATAGCTTTATCAACATGAGAACACAAATCTCATGACCCTCGAGTTATAGGATTTGTTAGGTCAACCAACACTCATGGCTCATCTTAAAAGAATTCCGTTTACACAATGTGAGATCCCTGTCCCCACCATGCGACGGATTCGGGGTACTAGCAGCGGAAGTAGCACTTCATGCGCGAGGCAGGGTCCCACACTCGGGGCCTTGTCCATGGATATCCGGACAAAAGACTAATCCGTTGTAAGGTTCCTCCCTTTTAAAAATGGGAGAAACACTTAAGATAGTCCGCTAAGTCTTATCTTGGGAAAAATTCCTATTCATCGACACCTTGACCCTGTAGAGATTCAAGGATACGATTTATAGGTATGACCTAGCTCTATCCCGCAGGGGGAGCGTGATTTCCTAAACGTCAAATCACCCATAGGGCAATTGATCAAAAATTGGGCAACTACTAGACTTGATTTCTAGGGACAACGCTTTTTTCCTCATCTTATGCAAGGCACAGCCGCTGGCCTAGTCTTCTTGAATAGAGTTGCCCAAGAACCTAACTATCTAACGTAGGGCTTTCACTTAATTTGTTGGAAAGCTACCCGACTAATCGGGTCCACCCATCCGTAGGATGGTGCCGTCAGGGCATTCCATCCTCCCACTTTCCACCCTACTCACGCATCAATTTGTTTTTTAATTAATACTACCACACTATTTGACATAAATAAGCATATTCCTTAATTAGGGTCCTTCTTCACAAAGTTCGTTATAACAGCCTTCTTACACAATACAATCATACCAAAGACAAGATACAATTATATAAAAAGTTTATACATGAATCCATTTCCATACAAGCCAATCCGGCTCTCTTATTCTTATTCTGCCGATGATCTAGAATTCGGCCTTCCAGCCTCTACATGCTGGGCAAAACCCTACGGGACCATACACCTCATCGTCGGCCGCTGGCGAGGACTCAAGCCGGCCTGTCGCCCTCTCAGGCTCCATCGCTCGATCCTCCCGCCCCTCAGAGGGATGTCTGCACACTAGGGTGGGCTTATTTACCGCACTAGCCTGGGCCCTCAGAACTAGGCAGCCTCATAATCTCTCGCCTCAATCGGCGATCCTTATTCTCCCAAAGGTATGAGGGATACCTTGGGCCATTCCCGGGCTTTGCTAATGACGCCGCCCGGCTACACAAGCACGGAACGGAGTTAGCGTTGAAGCCAAAAGAAATCTTGAATTCCAAAGATAACAACTTCAATGGAATTTTCTAAGTATAGCATTCACAATTCATGATGATAGCAATTTCAACGCAATTTATAGAAAACAACATCACATAATTCGTAATTTCATATAACTTTTATGTCCTTGTTTTAAAAGAAAAAGACACCATTCATTAATACTAATTTAAGAAAAATTCTCTTCTTTTGAAAATTAACCAAGCTAACCTGGCCACCGTTTCCTTGAGGGACTTGAAAAGGGAGGACTGGAGCCGCATTGGGCGCATCTCCCTCCATCTCGTTGTTACGTGCGCCTCTTGAGGCAATATTTTGCCGTCTCCGGGATGAGGCCATCTTAGGCGTTGCCTTGTAGAGCTCGCTGCTGCGATCGAAACGCTTCAGTCGGATCTGAATTCTGAGCTCGTTTGCTCACCGTATGAGCAAAAGAATATGGCGCACGAACCCACGCTTGAGCCAAAAATCCCTTACTAAAGTCTACGCAAATGGGGGGGGGGGAATTGTTGAGATGTCCTTAAGGCCAAAGGCAAAAACGTGTAGAGGGCTGGGAGGGGTGGCTGCAAGCCTCTCTGTAAGTCTATTCACACGGGGGGGGGAGAAGAGTTAAGGACACTGGTCCATGGCAAGAGGAGGGTGGAGGAAAATTGGCTTATCTGAAAAGAGCCAAATGAGGGGGTGTGAGAGGGGTGGCTGCAAGGGCGGCTGTACTTGCAGCAAGTACGCTACGGCGGTACGGACGGTGGCACAACAGGGCATACGCTACACAGAAGTGCGTGCCGACTGAGGAGCACCCCGGGGGTTTATATAGCTGAGGGGTGAGGGTGCGGGCGCTGCGCAAAGCAGGGACGAAAGGACGGTGTACCTTCAAAGGCTATGGATCAGTGGCCTGCATGGGTCTACCGGAAAGGTACGGTGTCGGTTGTCTGGGAAAGGAGTGGTACGCATGTACCTTATCCGGTCTGGGTGTCCGCCCAAGGGTACGCGTGGACCAAACAGTGGGCGGCCGTCCTTTGGTTCTTGGGCGGCCATTGTACGGGCGCCCTAGTAAGTGTGTACGGACCAAATTTTGGGGCGAGGTACCCAAATTTGGGACGCCCGCCTCGATTTGCGTGCCGGACCGCCCCGGGGGGCGAATTTTTTTTTTTGTCCGGGAGGTTCTCCTGGTCGCAGGGGTTCAGACCGTTCGTCAAACGGACGTGCGGTCGTGCATTTATTAAGGTTTAAAGGTCGCCGTTTTATAACTAAAATGATTGAAATTAGCGTATAGGCTTGATCCGGTGTCCGTTTTGGATGCTGTAAAATCCTATATTAGGGTAAAATCGCGCGTAGATTCCAAATTTGGGCTCAGAATTTGAAGATTCTAAGTGGAAATGACTCAAATAATAAAGATATTGATATTTATACCATAAAAACTCATAATTACATGGACATTTCTTTATTAGTGAAGATGGGTATGTTACATCCGTCGGTTTTTCCAAAACCGAACCCGAAAAAACTTCCCTTATCCGGAAAGCACGGGCGATTCCTCCAGGATAACTTTTACTCTAACTTAGTCAAGACCATTAGTGATCAAACTGATTTGACTGCACCTATAAAGATACTCGGTCAGATCAAGGAAGAAACTTGCACTTGGATCATTGGGATCAACGCTTTTTTCCCCATCAAGAGGCACAGCCGTTGATTCCTATCCATAGAACAATTACTATCCGGGATTTACTTTATCTATCGTAGTAACAGAAATTGAGTCTCGATTTACGGATCCATCAGTCTAGCCTAACCCCATCCAATCCCATGGGTTAGCCAACCGCCCAACCACTGTAGTGATGGGATCCAATTTGGAATTTGGTTAGGTTTTGTCCCGGGTACCAAGGAAAAGAGTTCCAAGGCTCCCTAGCCGGAAGTTCATGCAAACATAAAACTAGCCACACCACTTACACACCCAATATGAAATTGCCTTTTTCTTAGCATCAGCTAACTTTAAAACAATCCTTTAATGAAACCATAGTACCACTGATCACAATCTTCCAATTTATCCGGTTGATTCTTAATTTCCTATCATTCCTTCATCAGAGTATCTATGGCATCATTGGCAACTAGAACGCTCACCACCTGTCCACTCAGGGGCCTTTTCAATAGTTCCTAGCCCATAATACTCCGCAATATAATCACTTATAAAAATCAAGATGGACTCTCGTTGAAGATCAGCAAGATCAACCAACAGATCCATAAAAAGAGCCATGGACTCATCCATTGAAGACCAGCAAGGTCAATCAACCAGATCCATGCCCGATTTCAGAAAACAACTCTTACTCCTTGTTCCAATATCTTCCACGACGCACGTGTGGGTATCCTAGGCGACCCAGAGCCCGAGCACGTGTGGGTATCCTAGGCGACCCAGAGCGCGAGCACCGTATGGTCAGCACCCTCTAGGATCCTTCGCAGGTGACCTAGCGCTTCACTCATAGGCCGCTTCCTTGGTCTCTCATCCACCGTACCGGAAGCTCACCATTTTAATCGAACCGAGGTTGGTCAAGACCTCGGCCGACCTTGCTATGCGAGACGTCCTCCATTGACTCTCCGTCAGCAGTTGCAACTTTAACAGTTAGGTCTTCATGACCTTAATCCACAAGACGGTCAAAATGCTTCCCCAGCATTCTTGACATAAAACAGTCATTTACAAACAGTCACAAAATACAGTTTCTATATCGAACTCTCGTCTTTCCATTTTATTCTCCTTAGTCCACATTACTTATTCCACATCCCACTCATATGTATTCATCATCATCCATTCACTCATATCGACGACACATTATTTCCCATACACATTCACATTCATTATTCTACATACACATCCATGCATACATCCATTTTCACATCCTCATTCATACATCCACTTCCACATACATACATCCACATCCGTATCTACATCCATACATCCACATCCATACATCCACATCCACATTCATATCCATACATCCACATTCACATTCATACATACACATCCACATCCACATTCACATTCATACATACATATCCGTATCTACATCCATACATCCATATTACCTCCATTCTCGCCCTACACATTCCATATACATCTTATCATATCCTATCACGTCTCATACACATCTTATCACATCTCATACACCTCTTATCACATCTTATCACTTCCCATACGCATCTTATCACATATTATCACATCTCATACACCTCTTATCACGTCTTATCACATTTTATATCTTTTTATAGAATACAAGAGAATTCTTATATTTGATATAAGATTTCTCTACATTTTTATTTATGCATAAATTCCATTTAAGGAGACTAACACTTTCGAATTAAAAAACAATCTTTTATGCATCTTCCTATGCATAATTTTATTTTAAATGAAAATGACACTTTTGAATTAAAATTCAATCTTTTATGCATCTTCCTGTGCATAAATTTAATTTGGATGAGAATTGACATTTTTGAATTAAAAATCCATCTTTTATGCATCTTCCTATGCATAAATTCAATTTGGATGAGAATAATGCTTTTGAATTGAAATCTTATTCTTTTATGCATCTTCCTATGCATAAATTCAATTTAGATGAGAATGACACTTTGAATTAAAAATCAAACTTTTATGCATCTTCTTATGCATAAATTCAATTTGGTAGGAATTACACTTTTAGAATAAAAGAATTTCTCTTATGCATCTAAGTTATGCATAAAATCCATTTATGATGAAAATCACACTTTTAGTATAAAAAGAATATCTTTTATGCATACCTCTATGTATGAAATCCAATATGATAAAAGTAACACTCTTACAATAAAATAATCAACTTTTATGCATACCTCTATGCATGAAATTCAATTATGATAAAAGTCACACTTTTATAATAAAATAATCAACTTTTATGCATACCTTTATGCATGAAATTCAATTATGATAAAAGTCACACTTTTATAATAAAATAATCAACTTTTATGCATACCTTTATGAATGAAATTCAATTATGATAAAAGTCACACTTTTATAATAAAATAATCAACTTTTATGCATAGCTTTATGCATGAAATTCAAATATGATAAAAGTAACACTTTTGATATAAAAATTTATCCATTATGCATACTTCTATGCATGAAATAAAAATGATAAAAGTAACACTTTTGATATAAAAATTTATCCTTTATGCATACTTCTATGCATGAAAATAAAAATGATAAAAATAACACTTTTGATATAAAAACTTATCCTTTATGCATACTTCTATGTATGAAAATAAAAATTGATAAAAGTAACACTTTTGATATAAAAATTTATCCTTTATGCATACTTCTATGCATGAAAATAAAATTTGATAAAAGTAACACTTTTGATATATAAATTTATCCTTTATGCATACTTCTATGCATGAAAATAAAAATGATAAAAATAACACTTTTGATATAAAAATTTATCCTTTATGCATACTTCTATGCATGAAAATAAAAATGATAAAAATAACACTTTTGATATAAAAATTTATCCTTTATGCATACTTCTATGCATAAAAATAAAAATTGATAAAAGTAACACTTTTGATATAAAAGTTTATCCTTTATGCATAATATAAAAATTCAATTTCTCCATGATTACAATGAAATTCTTTTAATTAATCTAGGATGATAATTCCTAGAATATGGTAGGAAGTCCTCTTTTCATGCTTTGAATGAAATTATTTTATGTGTAAATTTTTACAAAATTTTGCCATAGCTCCGCTGCTATGACTGAAAAATCTCAATTATTTTAAAAGATAAAGCTTATCTTTAAGAGAATGATTAGAATGATCCCTAATTGGATCATTAATCCATAATGTATTGAATCAAAAATAATCATGAAATACATAAACTAAAAGCATGGAAAAAACCCATTAATTTGGTCTCAAGCATAGATTAATCTTGGATTAAGGAAAAGCTTTATGAAAAGCTTCATTTGGATTGAGAATGGGTCATGAGTATGACCATTTCTTGAGTGAGAGAGAGAAATTACATAAAAACTATTAGAATTTAAACATAAATGGAAATTTATGTAATTCTTTACTATCATTAATCAATTAACTTCAATAGCATTCATCAAATTATGTAACTCTTCACTACTATTCATCAATTAAATTCAATAGCATTTAAAAACCATACCAATTCAGCTTCTCAAGCTTGAGAGGGGTTGAGAAGAGAGAAACATTGAGAAATTATAGAAAAGATCAATATTCACTATTTACCTTAAAATTCTTGATTCTTTGTTTACGGTAGAGGCCCCCAACCAATCAATTGGTTTAGTATGTTGATGGAGCCACCAATGGGGATTGAAGAAAGAGGGAAGTGTCAAAAACTAGTGAATTATTAATGAATTCACAATTCTTGGCTTAGGTGGAGTAGAGTAACACAATGCATTAAACATTGTTGAGTTTCAACAAAGGGGAAGGCCTCTATTTATAGGAAAAAGTGAGTTCCTAACCAAACAAACTGATTCTAGAATTTTCCAACTCAGTTTGGTCAATTTTTGACCATTTTTAGGTCAGTTGAGCTAACTTTTTGTAACTAGACTTGAATTAGGAGAGAGGAGAGATGAAATATCTCAATTTTTATGAGTTTAAAACTCATTCAAGAATGTGAAATATGCACCTCCTTTAAAGAACTCCCCTTCCTTACATATGTGTCAAAATGGAATCATTATACCCAAAATATCTCATATTTTTAATATTGCTCATAGTTTTTTTACTAATAAACCTTGTACATTTTCAACTCTTCATCTTATGTGAGCATTTACTCATTTTTGGATACCCAAAATATCTCATATTTTTAATATTGCTCATAGTTTTTTACTAATAAACCTTGTACATTTTCAACTCTTCATCTTATGTGAGCATTTACTCATTTTTGGGTATCTTCTTTTACAAATTGGATTGATCTCCTCCCTGCACATGGATTGATGCTATTGGCCCATAGGAACCTTAATTGGACCATAATCCAAAAATTTCTAAAAATCTAGACCCTTAGGCTAAGGTCCTTTATACCCATTTCCAATTAATTCCAATTGCACATTGGAAAGTTCTTTTTGAATTTCTGTTTTAGGAGAACTTATTTTAATAAGATGAGATAATTTTCTATCCAAAAATATTAAAAATTTGAATAGTCTATCTCTAGAATATTTTCTCTCTCTAGGTTAAAACAGTTAGAAGCAAGTCTTTTATATTTTTGAAGAGGGATTGATTACAGGGGAAGATGCTGGACATTTTGAGAGGCTGGGGAGGAATCTTACACACAAGACTTGAACATGCCATGTTTGGGGTACTTTGAACATAAAATGTATATTGAAACTAACCTCCTTCATCGACAAACCTCACCAAAGGAGACAATTGCATGCTCGAAAGCCTCATCATTGACAGCCATTCCACAAGAGACTCTAGCCTCATCATCATCAAAAATACCCATGAGTCTCAAACCTGCAACCTCAATGCCAACCAATGTGTTGGAGGGCCCACAACCTTCCACTGTAACCAAAAAGAAAAATCCACCAAGACAACAAAAATCAAGGTATCTTAATGGTATCAAAATGTGGGTGGAGAAGCAGCTACTTGTTTCTCAAGGCTACGACGTGCGTGCGAAGGTGCCAATGAAATTTGGGTGCCTCGACAGTCAAAGTCTCTTCCTCAACACAACACTCCGAAGCCAAGGAAAAAGAAAAGTACTCCACAACACATCCAACAAAAGCCTATGCGAGTTCCTCAAAGAACTCCACCAAACAAGTGTGGGTACCAAAAAACTTACTACAAGCAAAAGGGTCCTACCAAAGTAATACCGAAGCTTGGATTCCCAAGTGCATCAATAAGTCCCTGTTATGGCTCACCCTAACCCTCCTTGAAACACATCCAAAACGAGCTTACGTGGTGAACCGCAACTGTCGTGAGGATCATTTCAATGGACGAGCTCGTAACCCTTGAAGTCTCCAAGATCCACAACTCCTTGAGAAGCAATTCCACCGCGTCTCCTGCGAGCATTGTCACACCGCCACGTTGCACTACGGCTCCTCATCCCTCCTCTCACCTCACTTCACTCACACACTCACTAGCACGCATTAGGGAGAGAGATTAGCAAGAGGATTAGCAAGAGCAAGACTCAATTGCACAATGGGAGAGTATGTTGTATTATGAGAGAAATTCACTTATATACATGGCCATAAGTGTTCACACTCACTTAAAGTGTGGCCGCATAATATATCCATGAAGTAAATCACTTAGGACTTCATCCTTTCTTGCTACAACATGCTCTTGAAACGAGAATTGCCATAAATACTCTGTCACACCATTACGGGCGCACGTCCAAGTTGTAGCTTTGGACACTATTGCTTTATATGTTGAATGTATGACCCTTTGGTGTATCTACCATGACTCCTTGATGTAAGATAATGGTGGTAGCTCTTGTTAATCCTAGAATTAGGTATATAGTTTCAAAAAATTTCTTATTAAGGTCCAAAGAGTGTTTTCTAAAGGGCCAATAGGGTTAATCCAAGTTTTGGGATGAGAAAATTGCAAAGAATAAAATAAAATCTCCCAAAAATGAGTAAATTCTCACATAAGATGAAGAGTTCACTAGTACTGGTATTAGTTAAAAAAATAGGATTTTTTAGTTAAAAAATAGAATTCTTGACACCTCGGAATGGGGAGAAGGGCTCATGAAAGAGGCGCCTAGAAATCACATCAGGGGGAAAATTTTAATCCAAAAAAATGAGATATTTTTATCTCTCCTCTCACCTCTTTCAAAGTAGATCAAAAAGTGGGCAAAACTAGTCTAAAACTTGTCTAAAATGGATCAAACTGGAGCTGGAAGCCTCTAGATTCTTGGTTGGTGGCCCCCCGCACCTATAAATAGACCCCCAATCCTTTGTATTTTCATATTGGAGTAACTTTCAGTTTAGTGTATTTTCCTCTTCCCTCTACATTGTGCCTCCATTGTGAAGCTTTGGGGCTTCACTAAATCTCTTCTTTCTTCTTGAAGATTACCCTTTCCCCTTGGTGGGCCAAGCCTCTTCCATGAAGGGTAAACAATTTTTTGCAAGGTAAAGAATCAAGCAAACCAAGGGTAAGTCTAAACAATGATGTTTATGCTCTCTTTTTTATGTTATTCTTCTTCCCAACCTCCCTCATGCTTGGGAAGCATTTTATTCTATGGGTTTCCTCTTAAAAACCGTGTTTTTGGTAAGAAATGATGTGAAAGGATGTGTAATGATGAGGAAAGATGAAAATTTTGTTGGAAATTATTTTTGTATGTGAAAACTATTTTTTTAAAGATTGTTTTACGTCAAGAATGCTAGGGGAAGCATTTTGACTATCTTGTGGAATGAGGTCGTGGGACCTAAGTGGAAATTTTGCAACGAAGAGTCAAAGAAGGACGTCTCGTGTGGCAAGATCGGCCGAGGTCTTGACCAGCCTCGGTTCGGTTAAAATGGTGAGCTTCCGGTACGGTGGATGAGGGACCAACGAAGCGGCCTATGAGTGAAGCACTAGGTCACCTGCGAAGGAACCTAGAGGGTACTAACCATACGGTGCTCGAGCTCTGGGTCGCCCAGGATACCCACGCGTGCATAGAGGAAGAAAATGAGTTGGAGTTATTTTCTGAACACGGGCATGGATCTGGTTGACTGGCCTTGCTGGTCTTCAAGGGATGAGTTCATGGTTCTTTTAGATGGATCTTGTTGGTTGATCTTGCTGATCTCCAACTAAGAGTCCATATGGATTTTATGTGATTATACTCCTAGGTACTATGGGCTAGGAACTATTGAAAAGGCCCCTGAGTGAGCAGGTGGTGAGCGTTCTAGTTGTTGATGATGCCATAGGTACGCTGAGGAAAAAATGACTAAAATTTGGACTTTATAGATGGAAAGTAGAAAAGTAGGAAATTGGAATTGGAAATGGAATAGTGAGGATTATGATGGAAACACTGTAGTTTTATTGCAATGCTATTTTGGAAATAGTTGAATCAGAGAAAAGGCAATTTCATATTGGGTGTGTAAGTGGTCTGTCTATTTAATTTTTGCATGAGAGCCGGCTAGGGCACATGGGAACTCTTTTCCCTACTAGTACCCGGGACAAACATAACCAAATTTTCATAATGGATCCTATCTCAATACAGGGGTTGGCTGGCGGTTGGCTAACCCATGGGATTGGATGGGGTTAGGCTGGACTGATGGATCCATTAATTAAAATTCAATTCTGTTCAAGTTACAATAGTTGAAGTAAGTCACAGGATAATCCTTGTTCTATGGAGAAAGAATCACCGCCTCAGCCTCTTTGATGTGGAAAAAAGCGTTAGTCTCTATGAACCAAGTGCAAGTTCCTCCTTTGATTTGGCCATGTGACCCGTGGGTTCGGTCGGAATACAAAGGTCAGTTAAGACCCTTGATGACTACATTATAAGATTTTTCTTGGAGGAATCGCCTATGCTTTCTAGGCGAGGGAAGTTTTTTTCAGGTTCAATTTTGGAAGAACTGAGGGGTTGGTCTCTTGTCCGGACATTCGTGGGCGGGGCCTCGAGTGGGAAGCTCTGCCCTACGTGTGAGGTTGCTACTTCCGTAGCTAGCAACCCATAATTCAATGCATAGAGAGGGCAGGGATCTCACAGCTGGTATTAGAGTGAATTGGTTGAAGTTAATAAACCAAGAAGCAAGAAATGTCAAAAATTTATGAATTACCAGTGAAAGGTTGTAATTGGGTGTTGAAACCTATACAATTTGATATTCAGAATGGAAATTCATAAATTGAAAATTGGGTTTTTAGATGGAAGTACCGCAATTGTGTGGAATCCTTGACTTGCTTGAGGCCTAGATATGATGACATTTGCTTTATAACACCAAGATCATGTGATGACCACCTATATATATCATGGGTATACTGCAACTCTTTACTGACAATATATACGAGTGAATCTAAGACCTTGTAGTTATGAGCAAATGCTATCCTAGATGATAATTTTGAATGCTGGTTGATATGATTGTAGAATTTTGGTTGATGAATTGATTTGGATTTTGATTGAAAGACGATGATTTCTGAATTCAGGTTGAAAGTAGATAAGTTGAATAAAGTCATGATGAGGATGAAGGAGAGAAATCCTAGTGATGTTAGTAACTTGGAAGACGATGAAGACTTTCAGCAAATCACTATGAGATTAGTGGATCATGCTGACAAAATTGTTCGCAGGTACCAGTGGACCCAGTTATGGAATGACAAATTGAGAACGTGTATAATTGAAATTCCCATGGAGGAATGTTCAGATGTTAATTGAAAATTACTGGTCTGATGGACCATTTTTGTGTTAAGGATATGAATGAACTATTTTTTGATGATGAGTTCTCTATGTTTCTTCTTATAGAAGGGATCTTTTTCCCAAGATTCTGAGAGGGTTGACCAAACTTTAAGGAACCCCATAATCATTTGGATCTAAAGTATAATTCCTTTTTGGATTCAACTTATAAATAAAGTGGTCTTTTCACCTAAGATTCTTGAGCGTCTATTAAGTTGGAAAAATAAACTTGGCTAAGAAGAGATAGAGTCCCACCCCATATAGCCGTACAACAAGATGACAGATAGATTTACGTCACCATTGATGGTCACGGATAGAATTTGATTTTAGAATTAAGTACTGCCCTGGGAGTAAGAAGATGATTATACCGAGATTATCCTCCAGCTGCTGCGAGATGAGGACATCTCACGTTTTTTAAGTGGGGTAGGATGTAAGATTCCTCCCTCCAGCTTTTGAGATGTAAAGGTGTAAGAACCTCCCCTTCAGTCTCTGTAAATCAGCCCCTATTTCAGAATGCAAGAAAACATTGTTTTTCCTTGTTTTTGGTCTAGAGACAGAAAATATTCCAGAGAGAGGTAATACAATATTGAAATATTTTTAGATAAGAATTTTCTCCCAGTCAATAGGAAGAGATCCCTTGAAACAGAATCTTAAAAAGAGTTTTCCAATGTGCATTACAAACTAATTGAATATGTGAATTGGACATCTTGGCCTATGGGGTATATAATTTCAAAAAAATTCTTATTAAGGTCCAAAGAGTGCTCTAAAGGGCCAATAGGGTTAATCCAAGTGTTGGGATGAGAAAAATGCAAAGAATAAATCTAAATCTCCCCAAAAATGAATAAATTCTCACATAAGATGAAGAGTTGACTGTTTATTAGTAAAAAATGAGATTTTTTAGTTAAAAAATGGAATTTTTGACACCTCGGAATGGGGAGAAGGGCTCATGAAGGAGGCGCCTAGAAATCACATCAAGGAAAAAAAAATTATTCAAAAAATGAGATATTTTTATCTTACCTTTTTCAAACTAGATCAAAAAAAGTGGGCAAAACTAGTTTAAAACTTGTCTAAAATGGATCAAACTGGAGCTGGAAGCCTCTAGATTCTAGTTGGACTTGGTTGGTAGCCTCCCTCACCTATAAATAGACCCCCAATCCTTTGTATTTTCATATTGGAGTAACTTTATGCTAGTGTAATTTTCAGTTTAGTGTATTTTCCTCTTCCCTCTTCATTGGGCCTCCATTGTGAAGCTTTGGGGCTTCAGTAAACCTCTTCTTTCGTGAAGATTACCCTTTCCCCTTGGTGGCCAAGCCTCTTCCATGAAGGCTACACAATTTTTTGCAAGGTAAAGAATCAAGCAAACCAAGGGTAAGTCTAAACAATAATGTTTATGCTCTCTTTTTAATGTTATTCTTCTTCCAACCTCCCTCATGCTTGGGAAGCATTTTATTCTATGGGTTTCCTCTTAAAAACCATGTTTTTCCTGATTATGATGAATTAATGTTTATGTTTAAGCTTAGGTTTATGCATAAACTAACTTTTATATTAAAAGTGGAATTTTTAGCATTATCATTTCATAGTAAATGCGGGGAAACTATAGCAAAATTTTATCAATAGAAAATGAACGTTTTTGCATAAATTAAATTTTATGCTAAAAGTAAACTTTTGAGTATTCTCATTTCATAGTAAATGTGGGGAAGTTATGGCAAAAGTATATCATTAAAAAAATGAAGGAATTGCATAAACTAATTTTTATATTAAAAGAGGAACTTTGAGCACTCTCATTTCATAGTAAATGCGAGAAAACTACGGCAGAATTTTTATCATAAAAAAATAAATTTTATGCATAATTAATTTTTATACTAAAAGTGGAGTTTTAAGCATTCTCAATTTATAGAAAATGTGGGGAAGCTATGGCAAATTTATAGCCTTAGAAGATGAATTTATGCATAATAAGTTTTATGCTAAAAGTGAAATTTTAAGCATTATCATTTCATAGAAAATGCAGGAAAGCTATGGTAAAATTTATATCATTAGAGAATGAATTTATGCAAAGTGGCTACTTCAACACAAAGCAGTTCAATAAGAGTCTATATGACTCACTTCTTGTACTTCATCTATATCTGCTTCCTAAGAGCACCTAAATATACATTAAAACATAAAAAGCACATGGGAAGAAGCATGCAGGAACAAGTCATTAGGACATTTTGGAGGTCATTCGTAGGGCCTTTTAGTAGAGAGAGAAAAAGGAGCACATCCAAATCAGGAAGAAGGCAATGTTACGTTGAAAAATAGGGTATTTATTTTTTCTAAATCCAAAAACTCTTTTTCACCTCAAAATGTACTCTACTTACACTTGATAGTCACTTTTCACACCCGAATGCATTAAACACACTTACACTTTTCACACCCGAATGCATTAAACACACTTACACTTTTGTAGGAAGGGCAACTTCTATTCGTATCCATGTATTAAATACACATCTTTGGAAAGGATGAAAAATTCCCTCCTCCTCAAAATGTACTCTACTTACACTTGATAGTCACTTTTCACACCCGAATGCATTAAACACACCTACACTTTTGTAGGGAGGGAAACTTCTATTCGTATCCATGTATTAAATACACATATTTGGAAAGGAGGGAAAATTCCCTCCTTCTCAAACTTCCTCTTGGGGGCTTAAACAATATCTCATGCTCTTTTCATTTCCTCTACCTTCTGCTGCACTCCATTTTCTGAAGCTTCAGCCTTTTGTACTCCATTTCTTCTTGAAAAGATGGGTCGCAAATATCGTTTTATATCATCCTGATTTTGCCCCACTAGTTCCATCATAGATGATTCAATTCCTAGGGCAAGGAGACCAAGATCATCAATGTTTGCTATAATTGTATCCAACTCTCTCAATGCACAAAATCAGTGGGCTGAAGTGCTAATCACTAAGGGCACATGGGTCCTTATGCAATCGAGGAAGAGAAGAAAGCCAAGCAACAAGAATACATTTAGGGCATCATGGAAAGGAAGAGTGAAATACTTCAAGATAGAGGCTAGAAGGACAACCATCAAGGAAGTCCTAGTGCAGCATATATATATATGCATAATGAGCTTGTGCTTGAGAATCTAGATGACATAAAATTGCCCTCACATATACCAAACTATAAGTTAATCTATCACTTGTCAATCTTTCATTTTCTCATAATGGTCTAATGAGCTGTGTAAACTGTCCACGTCTATGGTTACAGATGTGTACCCCTCATCATATGAGGAGTGGGAGCCAGTTCAGTGCATCATTGAAATTATGAATGTGGTTCACGCACACATTGGTCAGCTACAGTATGAGGGAAGGAGCAACAAAAGCCTTGTAGATGCAGGAATCGTTTTCTATGATCATTTCTACCATCTTTTCTAAACAAGAAACACAACCGTGGCCGCTTGGAAGAGCTACCTTTGCAAGCTGAGTGGAACTACATGGATTGGCCTATCCTAGACCCCTTAGTAATGGAGTCAGCAAAGAGCAAGATCTTCAAGGATGTGCAACGCTCTCTACAAGAGGGAGCATTCCAACTCGTGTAGTAAAAATTATTGTTTACCTACCAATTACTGTGTTCGTGGAACTTTTTAGCTTATTTCAGGTGAAGATAGCGAGAACCAAGCTCATCTGCAAAGATTTGGACACATTCCTCCTCTTAGAGCAAGACTTCATGATGAGGGATGGCTGAGTAACGTTTTTGACGATATCCATTGTAACATTGCATTGGAGATAGTAGTTGTGAAGTACATGATTGTAACTCAAACTTTTATCTTGTCCTTCTGGTATAGCAGGTCCCGTTACATCAATGGAGAGTTGGTACTGGATCAAGAAGCCACAAGTGCAATGGACGACAAAGTCATAGACATTGAAGTGATTGATGAAGCTTCAACACTGGTGACAATTGTTTCTATATGAGAGAAACGCAACTTACAACAGCTAAGTAAGGATATTATCGAAGAATCCTTGCAAGACACGCCGGCACACTTTAATTTCATTCACAATGGACGAAAGGTCCTCCTTAGAAGGGAGCGACTAATACAATGTAAAGAATTGGGTAACATAGTCAAGATCATTCCTACTTGACAATACCCACTCCAATGTACTCTTCTGACATAATTAATCAAGCCTATCTTGTTAATGACACTCCTACTTGACATTACAAATTTGAATGTACTCTTTTAACATAATTAATCAAGCCTATCTTGTAAAGAATTGGGTAACATAGTCAAGATCACTCCTACTTGACATTACAAATTTGAATGTACTCTTTTAATATAATTAATCAAGAGCCTTTTGTTCGAGGCAGTACTTTCAAAAAATAAGACAATGTATACTATTTTCCAAGACACATTACTTGAGTGAGAATAGAACACTTGAAGACATTACATTATAAAAAAGGATTTCTCATTACATAATCTTGTACAAAGTCTTTTGATTTGTACAATCCATCTAAATATGGAATCAATTGTTCTTCCAAATAAACACCATCTGCATTACCTTCAAAAGTAAGGGGTGATATCCATGTTCCAATGGGATTATACATAGCCTTGACTCTCCATTTCCCATGTGTGACCCTTGGATGCCTAACGCTAACCTTAACCCTTAAGGTTAGTCCTAACCCATGCTCCACTAGAGCTTTTCCATGCTCCCATTCTCACAAGCCTAATGTGGGTTAGCCTCCTAGTATATGCACACATAATGTGCATATAACACTTCACTTGTCTATTAACACACCCTACACTAACACACTCCTCAATTCAACTAACCGATTACCCATTAACAAAAAAAAAGGAAAAAAAAAGAAGAAATATAGTATCAACCCCACCAATCGAAAGATTGATGTGCTGTTTATGTACAGATGTCGACCTCAGAGTTGAAAGCTCTCGAGACCCCAGCTGCGACTCAAGCCAACACCACTGGATCCCCAGAAAGTCAGAGAAAGAGGCCAGTGTGGGTCCTGAAGTTAAACTTTTTGGGTCCTTATGCCCAAGCCTTCCATGGGACCATCATCAGAGCAAAGAAGCCCTCATGGCCCATGGAAAGGTAGCCCTACATTACCACAGCCCAGAATGCCTTCAAATTCTAGAAGAGGCCAAAGTCAAAGCAAAGCTGGACAAGGTTGGTTTGGGGAAAATGGCACAGATACTCCCAAGAAGTATCGACAGAGAACTCTGTGCCAAATACCTTAAGACCTACGACATGGGCACCAAAAGGGGAACTATCACCAAAGCTGACGGCACTACCGAGCAACTCCTCATCACAGAAGAGATCATACGGGATGCTCTGCAGCTCCCGCCCGTAGTCAAGGTCCACGCCCATGCCAATGATAAAATGCCTCTAGATGCAATGCTCAAGAAAATTTCTTACAACTTAAATGGGGCCGAGTACAAAAACATCCGTGATGAGGCTACAGAAAAAGCTTGCAGGGCCATGTCGCAACTCCTCATCACAGAAGAGCATACGGGATGCTCTGCAGCTCTCGCCGCCCGCATTCAAGGTCCACGCCCATGCCAACGACAAAATGCCTCTAGATGCAATGCTCAAAAAAATTTCTTACAACTTAAATGGGGCCGAGTATGAAAACATCCGTGATGAGGCTACAAAAAAAGCTTGTAGGGCCATGTCCTTGATGATGCAGGTGAAGCCCGTGGACAGATATAATAGGGTGCCCTTGAACAAAATTTCAAAGGTACATGAGGAGAAAGAAGAAGACTGGGCCTACTATGTCCATAGAGAGATGGAGAACTACTTAAAGGCCCACCAATCCAAAATCTGTAACCCGTACCTACTCTCACACAAGTTCTAAATCACATAGCCAAAAGGCTTCTCCCAAAGCCTGAACCAGAGGAGCACTTGCAGTTAGCACTGCTTCCAGAACAACCCACATTAACACTGAAGATATGCAAGAGGGGCAAGCTATCTTGATGGAGACCTAGGCAATCATGAAGGAAATCAAGAAGGGGAGAAGGAAGATGAGGGGAGTGATTCCATATATAGCTGCTGAGTCACAAAGATTAGAGGTAGAAGTGGCCCAGCAAATCCAAACATACCAAGAGGCATTGCAAGAGACCACTATCAGCCAAGCCACACAAGAGCCCGTGCAACAAGTTACTCCTCCGACAAGCCCGGCTCAATTGATATTTATAGATCTATCCGCCCTGAAAGAATCATCTCTGGCGCAGACACGCCAACATAGACAGCACCCGCACAAGAAGCACCAATACAGGCTGAGGAAAGACAAGGCATTGAGGCAGCCACAGCTCAAGTACAAGAAACAGAGGCCCCAATTAAAGTAAGCAAACGACAACGAAGTCCAGAGCCATCCAATCCAAGCAAGAGAAGGTGGTTGGAAGATGAAGTAAGAATACCCCAGCTAGCCTCCCTATAAAAAATGGACTATCAACAATTCTTGCAAGAGACCATGGAAGGACTAGATGAGCTACTCAACCAACCACATACTAGGTTGGAAGAAGAAGCAAGCACACGTGCAATCTGGGAGAAAGAACAAAAGTTCTGGCGATGCCACCTCCTCACAATGCACATGCTCCACAACCATAATGCTGCCCTTTCGAAACAGGTTAACGATGCATGCACACAAGTGCAAACATTAAAAGGCCACTTGGCAGCAGAGCTGAAGCTACCCATAAGGATGTAATCTTGAAGGCCATGGAGGAGCAAGAGAACAGGTATAAAGCCCTGGAAAGCAATAACATGGTCCTCATCCAGACAATTGTGCAAAGAATCAAGGAAAATGTGGACCTTAAGGCAAAATTAGAACAAGCTAAGGAGCAGCTTCAGAAAGAGGTCACCCACACCAATGAGCTCACTACACTTCATGCCCATCAAATAAAGGAGCTCCAAACCAATGCTAGGGCCAAAGAAGAAGACTTGCAAAGCCAAATCCAGCAGCTAACCTCACAGCTAAAGGAAACAGAGGAGAGGGCAAATCATTTACAGCAAGAGCGAAAACAAACAGACAAGGCCCATGCAGAAAAGATTAGAACACTTAACGACAAAATAAGTGCAAGCCAGAGCGAAGTACAAAGGAAAAAGTTGGCACACCAAGAGGCAATGGCGCAGCTTACACAACAACTACATGACATTCAGAGGCTGGCTGCCCAAAGGCTCCAACAAATCACTGAAGCTCAAGAAAGAGAATCAACGGCTAGGCGTGCCCAAGAGGACGCAACCAAAAGATTCGAGGAGTTAGATGCTTCAAGGATAGTACGGGAAACGATAATTTTACTCCCAATTACAAGAGTTAGAGCATCGCCTGGCGATCCAAGATCGAAGTCAGCGGCCGAAGCCTAATGATGATCTCTGCCTCCTCCTTGAGCATTTACCCCTTTCATCCTATAGTTCTAAACCATCATAGTTGGTGTCAGGTCCTCCAAAATTAAAAAATTCTGGACAACAGTGTCAAAAAATTAGACCTGTTTGTCCCAGATGACATTCCTAAGACACCGGCCAACTATGAGGTAGTAGCACATAGTTACCAATGGATTATAAGTCATGGGTGGCCTGAAGTATATAACACTCACCAGCATCTAAATTTATGTGAGAATACTTTATATCATCATTTTGGCATTCTTGTGAGACCCCTGCCCCCTCCGTGCAAGCACCGAAATCCGAGGACCTAGCAGCGGAAATAACAACCTTGTGCGTAGGGCAGAGTTTCCCCAGTCGGGGCCTCGCCCACAAATGTCCGGATAAGAGACTAATCCCTTAGTTCTTCTAAAACCGAACCCGGAAAAACTTCCCTCACCTAGAAAGCATAGGCGATTCCTCCAAGAGAATTATTCTAATGTAGTCAAGGGCCTTAACTTCCCTTATTCATTCTGACCGAACCCGCGGATCACATGGCCGGATCAAGGGAGGAACTTGCACTTGGATCATAGAGACCAACGCTTTTTTCCTCGTCAAAGAGGCACATCCGTTGATTCTTTTCCATAGAACAAGGATTATCTATGATTTACTTTAACTATCGTAACTTGAACAGAATTGAATTTTAATTATAGGGATCCATTAGTCCATCCTAATCCCATCCAGTCCCATGGGTTAGCCAACCGCCCAACCACTAAACTGATAGGATCCATTAGTCCAGCCTAATCCCATCCAGTCCCATGGGTTAGCCAACCGCCCAACCATTAAACTGATAGGATCCATTATGAAAATTTGGTCATGTTTTGTCCCGGGTACTAGGGAAAAGAGTTCCCAAGCCCCCTAGCCGTCAATCATGCAAAATACAATTTAGACACACCACTTACGCACCCAATATGAAATCGCCTTTTATAGTTTCAGTTCTCTTTAAAGTTGACTTGAAATGAAACCATCGTATTTTGAATCATAATCCTCCAGAATATCCAGATCCAATTTCCAACTTTTCCACTTTCCAACCATAAAGTGCTGTGATTTAGCTAGTGCAAGACTTCTACAAGTTATTTCAGAGTGATTGATTGAGATCCTAGTGCTGCTTCACTTGGCAGACCTACAGCTTATGCCTTACTGGCATTAGCTGTAAACCTTGCATCAAAATGAAGGAAACAATTGAGGCTGCAAAATAATATTATGGTTAATTACATGGATTAACACTCAAAAATATCTAAGCATGACTTGCATCTACCATGGATTAGATGAATCACAGTTATGAATGAGTGGAAAGTAGACAATGTACATGGAAATAGTCCTTTGAAATCACTACGCAAAATAAAGAGCATCCTACACTATGCTTCATTAGTTGGCTTGCATCTACCATGTCTTACATCTTCTTTTACCCCTTTCATCCTATAGTTCTAAACCATCATAGTTGGTGTCAGGTCCTCCAAAATTCAAAAATTCTGGACAACAGTGTCAAAAAATTAGACCTGTTTGTCCCAGATGACATTCCTAAGACACCGGCCAACTATGAGGTAGTAGCACATAGTTACCAATGGATTATAAGTCATGGGTGGCCTGAAGTATATAACACTCACCAGCATCTAAATTTATGTGAGAATACTTTATATCATCATTTTGGCATTCTTGTGAGACCCCTGCCCCCTTCGTGCAAGCACCGAAATCCGAGGACCTAGCAGCGGAAATAACAACCTTGTGCGTAGGGCAGAGTTTCCCCAGTCGGGGCCTCGCCCACAAATGTCCGGATAAGAGACTAATCCCTTAGTTCTACTAAAACCGAACCCGGAAAAACTTCCCTCACCTAGAAAGCATAGGCGATTCCTCCAAGAGAATTATTCTAATGTAGTCAAGGGCCTTAACTTCCCTTATTCATTCCGACCAAGCCCGCGGATCACATGGCCGGATCAAGGGAGGAACTTGCACTTGGATCATAGAGACCAACGCTTTTTTCCTCGTCAAAGAGGCACATCCGTTGATTCTTTTCCATAGAACAAGGATTATCTATGATTTACTTTAACTATCGTAACTTGAACAGAATTGAATTTTAATTATAGGGATCCATTAGTCCATCCTAATCCCATCCAGTCCCATGGGTTAGCCAACCGCCCAACCACTAAACTGATAGGATCCATTAGTCCATCCTAATCCCATCCAGTCCCATGGGTTAGCCAACCGCCCAACCACTAAACTGATAGGATCCATTAGTCCAGCCTAATCCCATCCAGTCCCATGGGTTAGCCAACCGCCCAACCATTAAACTGATAGGATCCATTATGAAAATTTGGTCATGTTTTGTCCCGGGTACTAGGGAAAAGAGTTCCCAAGCCCCCTAGCCGTCAATCATGCAAAATACAATTTAGACACACCACTTACGCACCCAATATGAAATCGCCTTTTATAGTTTCAGTTCTCTTTAAAGTTGACTTGAAATGAAACCATCGTATTTTGAATCATAATCCTCCAGAATATCCAGATCCAATTTCCAACTTTTCCACTTTCCAACCATAAAGTGCTGTGATTTAGCTAGTGCAAGACTTCTACAAGTTATTTCAGAGTGATTGATTGAGATCCTAGTGCTGCTTCACTTGGCAGACCTACAGCTTATGCCTTACTGGCATTAGCTGTAAACCTTGCATCAAAATGAAGGAAACAATTGAGGTTGCAAAATAATATTATGGTTAATTACATGGATTAACACTCAAAAATATCTAAGCATGACTTGCATCTACCATGGATTAGATGAATCACAGTTATGAATGAGTGGAAAGTAGACAATGTACATGGAAATAGTCCTTTGAAATCACTACGCAAAATAAAGAGCATCCTACACTATGCTTCATTAGTTGGCTTGCATCTACCATGTCTTACATCTTCTTTTACCCCTTTCATCCTATAGTTCTAAACCATCATAGTTGGTGTCAGGTCCTCCAAAATTCAAAAATTCTGGACAACAGTGTCAAAAAATTAGACCTGTTTGTCCCAGATGACATTCCTAAGACACCGGCCAACTATGAGGTAGTAGCACATAGTTACCAATGGATTATAAGTCATGGGTGGCCTGAAGTATATAACACTCACCAGCATCTAAATTTATGTGAGAATACTTTATATCATCATTTTGGCATTCTTGTGAGACCCCTGCCCCCTCCGTGCAAGCACCGAAATCCGAGGACCTAGCAGCGGAAATAACAACCTTGTGCGTAGGGCAGAGTTTCCCCAGTCGGGGCCTCGCCTACAAATGTCCGGATAAGAGACTAATCCCTTAGTTCTTCTAAAACCGAACCCGGAAAAACTTCCCTCACCTAGAAAGCATAGGCGATTCCTCCAAGAGAATTATTCTAATGTAGTCAAGGGCCTTAACTTCCCTTATTCATTCCGACCGAACCCGCGGATCACATGTCCGGATCAAGGGAGGAACTTGCACTTGGATCATAGAGACCTTTGATTCTTTTCCATAGAACAAGGATTATCTATGATTTACTTTAACTATCGTAACTTGAACAGAATTGAATTTTAATTATAGGGATCCATTAGTCCATCCTAATCCCATCCAGTCCCATGGGTTAGCCAACCGCCCAACCACTAAACTGATAGGATCCATTAGTCTAGCCTAATCCCATCCAGTCCCATGGGTTAGCCAACCGCCCAACCATTAAACTGATAGGATCCATTATGAAAATTTGGTCATGTTTTGTCCCGGGTACTAGGGAAAAGAGTTCCCAAGCCCCCTAGCCGTCAATCATGCAAAATACAATTTAGACACACCACTTACGCACCCAATATGAAATCGCCTTTTATAGTTTCAGTTCTCTTTAAAGTTGACTTGAAATGAAACCATCGTATTTTGAATCATAATCCTCCAGAATATCCAGATCCAATTTCCAACTTTTCCACTTTCCAACCATAAAGTGCTGTGATTTAGCTAGTGCAAGACTTCTACAAGTTATTTCAGAGTGATTGATTGAGATCCTAGTGCTGCTTCACTTGGCAGACCTACAGCTTATGCCTTACTGGCATTAGCTGTAAACCTTGCATCAAAATGAAGGAAACAATTGAGGCTGCAAAATAATATTATGGTTAATTACATGGATTAACACTCAAAAATATCTAAGCATGACTTGCATCTACCATGGATTAGATGAATCACAGTTATGAATGAGTGGAAAGTAGACAATGTACATGGAAATAGTCCTTTGAAATCACTACGCAAAATAAAGAGCATCCTACACTATGCTTCATTAGTTGGCTTGCATCTACCATGTCTTACATCTTCTTTTACCCCTTTCATCCTATAGTTCTAAACCATCATAGTTGGTGTCAGGTCCTCCAAAATTCAAAAATTCTGGACAACAGTGTCAAAAAATTAGACCTGTTTGTCCCAGATGACATTCCTAAGACACCGGCCAACTATGAGGTAGTAGCACATAGTTACCAATGGATTATAAGTCATGGGTGGCCTGAAGTATATAACACTCACCAGCATCTAAATTTATGTGAGAATACTTTATATCATCATTTTGGCATTCTTGTGAGACCCCTGCCCCCTCCGTGCAAGCACCGAAATCCGAGGACCTAGCAGCGGAAATAACAACCTTGTGCGTAGGGCAGAGTTTCCCCAGTCGGGGCCTCGCCCACAAATGTCCGGATAAGAGACTAATCCCTTAGTTCTTCTAAAACCGAACCCGGAAAAACTTCCCTCACCTAGAAAGCATAGGCGATTCCTCCAAGAGAATTATTCTAATGTAGTCAAGGGCCTTAACTTCCCTTATTCATTCCGACCGAACCCGCGGATCACATGGCCGGATCAAGGGAGGAACTTGCACTTGGATCATAGAGACCAACGCTTTTTTCCTTGTCAAAGAGGCACATCCGTTGATTCTTTTCCATAGAACAAGGATTATCTATGATTTACTTTAACTATCGTAACTTGAACAGAATTGAATTTTAATTATAGGGATCCATTAGTCCATCCTAATCCCATCCAGTCCCATGGGTTAGCCAACCGCCCAACCACTAAACTGATAGGATCCATTAGTCCAGCCTAATCCCATCCAGTCCCATGGGTTAGCCAACCGCCCAACCATTAAACTGATAGGATCCATTATGAAAATTTGGTCATGTTTTGTCCCGGGTACTAGGGAAAAGAGTTCCCAAGCCCCCTAGCCGTCAATCATGCAAAATACAATTTAGACACACCACTTACGCACCCAATATGAAATCGCCTTTTATAGTTTCAGTTCTCTTTAAAGTTGACTTGAAATGAAACCATCGTATTTTGAATCATAATCCTCCAGAATATCCAGATCCAATTTCCAACTTTTCCACTTTCCAACCATAAAGTGCTGTGATTTAGCTAGTGCAAGACTTCTACAAGTTATTTCAGAGTGATTGATTGAGATCCTAGTGCTGCTTCACTTGGCAGACCTACAGCTTATGCCTTACTGGCATTAGCTGTAAACCTTGCATCAAAATGAAGGAAACAATTGAGGCTGCAAAATAATATTATGGTTAATTACATGGATTAACACTCAAAAATATCTAAGCATGACTTGCATCTACCATGGATTAGATGAATCACAGTTATGAATGAGTGGAAAGTAGACAATGTACATGGAAATAGTCCTTTGAAATCACTACGCAAAATAAAGAGCATCCTACACTATGCTTCATTAGTTGGCTTGCATCTACCATGTCTTGGATGAAGCTTGGATACAAACTCTAGTTGTGTTGGAGACCTATAGAAGTTTTTATATTGAAGACAATTTTATCTCCTTCTTGCTAGCATTCATTTGTTGGTTTCTACCAGCCCGATCACCTTCATCATTGTTGGCTCAGACAGGTTACGAGCAAAGAGAACTAGTTGGAATCGTTTTGTAAAAAAATTGGAGTCTATCCAAAATTGGAAAGCAAAAGATTTTGGCTGAGATAGATTCTTAATCTGTTGAAATAGAAAGACTTTTTAGTGAGAATGACATACTTGTAGTATGTGAATGAGCTAGGGTTAGGGTCTGCTGAGATAAGATTTGCACTGACCCACTTCACCCAAGTTACTTTTGATCATGAACTAGATAAGGTATATTCTCACCACATCTATAATCATATCTTAGATTTAGATCCATGTGCTCCCCTCTTGGGGGGTTCACCTAAAAATATATAAGTATACCACATGAGTTCAAATGAAGGGATTTTTTAATTCTAAATTTTAAGGTAAATTTATAGAAATACATTTATAAAAGGAGTTTTTTATCAATTCTGAAAAAAACCCATAAGTCCATAAAGAAAAAGGGGTCTTTTTATCCAAGAAAAATTCACAGGTAAGGGGTTTTTTAAATACCCCTTGAACGCACATGATACATAGGGTTTCTTAGTAGTGCGCCCCCCAAGGATCCCCTCGAAACCCTCACCACAGCTTACTGAAGCCCTTGAAGCCCTACATAGCCCCATTACCTCATCCTTTCCATGTACCACAAAGTCCACCGCCAAGCCTCCATGTGGCACCATGCCTAAGAAGGGTTGGTATGATGATGAGTGCCAGACCATGCGAGCTCAGTTGAGGGATGAGGAAAGGCAAGGAAATATTTCTTCACAAGAAGCGAAGAGAGTTTTTTGTTGTCTGACCCCACAGCAAAAAGCATGCTCACTACATCTGAATCGAGGAATCATTCTACCACATGTTCTTAGGAAAGGAATCAAAAGAAGCCTGGAGGAAACTTCTTGGTTTGCAGGGATCCCACACATAGTTGTAAGGTGGGTTTCATATGGGAGGTATGAAATGGGTGTCATAGGTTTCATACAAGTTTCTGAAAAAGTATGAAACGGATTTTATACAGAGTGGAAAATATATATCTATGTATATACCTATAGGATATGACTCATGTGACATGTCATATATAGCAAATAGAGACTGATCATGATTCTATACAAACAACATAAAAGCATAAATGAACATTCAACATACAAAAGCATAATTTTTCATAAACAACAATGATTATGGCATTGAGCAGAAACAAATGCCATAGATGAATAAGGACTCAAAGAAGAATACATATGAATCATAAAACTGAAATACCTAGACTTTGGAGTCATCAAGATAATTGTTAATAACAAAATTTCAACTATAAATGAAATCCTAAATCCCAATTCCTACAAGAATTGAGAAAAGACTCAAGATTCAACACTCATCATCATCTTGACCCTTAGCCAGTTCCATATCCTCATCTTTAGGCTTAGTATCATTAGCCTCATCCTCACTGCTACCCAAAAGACTTTGCAAAACCCCCGTATGATTTGTACTTTTAGGGAACGCAAAAATTTTATTCTTTAAAATTCATGTTTCATACGTATGAAATGTTGCCATGTTTCATACGTGTTTCCTATGTCAATGAAATGATCCCACACCCATCACCTCCCCCAATCCTTGGTACTCACACACCCATTCCCTCTACTCCATTCATAACCATCCCCCACTCCCCCATCCACATGTTTAACTATGCTCCCAAATTACATGGACCACAAGAACCATCCCACCCATTCTTAAGCCTAGTGACCCTCTAGATCCTAGAAACTACCGCACCATCATGATTGGGCATACAATGGTCAAACTCTATGGATCAATTATGGAGATGTAGCTCAGCTCCCTAGTAGAGGCGCATGGATGGCGGGCTGAGGGGATAGGTAGGCTTCAGGCGAGGATGATATCTTCACACTTAGGACCATCATCAAGGAGGGGAAAGCATAGGGAAAGAAGATATACTGCTTCTTTGTAGACTTCTGCAAAACATTTGACACTGTGCCATGTGCTGACCTACTCAGGAGATTATAGGATATGGGAGTGCCATCTAAAATGATTTGGGGCATCATAGGTTTAGGATCACTTACCTCATCTTCTTGAGTCCCCAAATCCAAGTGTACGCCTCGCGTATGCATCCACACCCATAGTTGTAGATGGGAGGCTCTGTATCCATAGTCATACTCCTACTTTATTGGGTCACGCCCAACAACCTCCCTCTACAAAAAACAATTAAGAAAATATACAATTAGTTAAAGAAAACAAAATGAAAGAGAAGAATAAATGATTACTAAAAATGGTACTTACAAATCGAGCAATGAAAGAGGACTTTCCTCCCAAGCCGAAGTGTGAAGCCCCTTGCTTTCATAGTCGGGAAGCACTCGCCGCCTCTTGTTGTTGAAAAGCACGTGAGTGCTTTCTCACGAAGCTGTGTGCGTGCCTCCACTCCTTGGTCATACAAATGCTGAGCTTCTCCAAATTATTCTTTGCTTCTCTCTTGATATTTGCTATCCTATTAAAGAGAAAAATCTTGATTCGTCTCTTTATCCAAACCACTCCTCGGAGAAGCAAAGACCAGCATGTGGAACATGAAACTCCAACTTAGGCACATCAATGACGTATTTCTTTGAAAGTTCGTCTCATGCTTTCCACTTTTTGAAGGAGTTCATGACCTCCAGGTTTGAAAGTACATGCATATGGTTCATGACTTACTTTTCTCGTGCATCTATCATGAGGGCACCATCACCATCCACGTTGTATGGTAGGGTGTGTGGATTGAATGGTGGAATGGGTCTCCTGGGGGGGTGGCTCATAATGTGTAGATGAAGAGCCTCCCTACTGGGGAGATGCATCGAGATACCTAGTGCTACTTTTACCAAAGCAAAAGCAGCATGCTCCCCCCCGCTAGCACGTTTACTAGCCCCCCAGACTCCCTACTATGTCGTCGTCATGGGGTGAATACAAACGTGAGGGAGTGGGGTTGGGTCTAGTCAAGGAAGGTGGTGTGGGTTCTCATCACAACCATATCATGATGGGCCTGCATCACTCGGCCCTGTGCCTATCAAAGGTGTGGTCTTCCCCAATTGGCCAAGTGGGGTAGATTTCTCCATGGCGTCGTCTAGCCCGATTGTAAGCCCGCATGCATATAAGATTAAAAAATAAGACTTATAGAATGCATAAAAGATTAACTTTGTGTATGTGAAAAGGTTTGATGGAACCATATATATGTCTAACTAAAATGAGACCAAGCTTGCTGCCCATATCGTTCGTTTATAATAAATAGCAGATTTGCCACATTAGGGTCTTGTGAGGGGTCGATTGACATTGCCTTCCTATACATACATGCATGAGGCAACAAAACACGATTGCTCTAAAAAAATCCATACTTAAAGCTTATGCATAGCCTCTATGCATAGTGCATGGCCTATGCATACCCTATGCATAACCTATGCATAGCTTATACATAGCCTATGCATATCCCCAATGCATAGCCTATGTAGATCCTATGCATGGCCTATACATACCCTATGCATAGGCCTTATGCATAGCATATGCATACCCTATGTGTAGCCTATGCATAGGGCTTATGCATAGCCCTTATGCATAGCACTTATGCATAGGATATGCATAGCGCTTATGCATAGGGTATGCATAGGCTTACGCATAGAGCTTACACATAGGCTATGCATAGATTATGCATACCCTATGCATAAGCTATGCATAGCTTATGCATAGGGCTTATGCATAGCCTATTGACCTAACCCTAATCCCCAACCTCCAAGGGTGCAAAAAATTGAAGAGAAGAAGCATAAACAAATAATGAAAAAAAGAGGGCTTACCTCTTCTGGCTTACCTCTTCTTTGAGAATTTGTATGAGCCATCCCGTAGCCTAATCCCTTGGTGGTTTTTCACTTGAATAGACCTTTAAAAAAATATCATAATAAATCAAAACGTTAATTCATTTTAATATATTATGCAATAGGCCTTATGCAATAGGCTATTGCATAAGGGGCTTTTGTAATAGGCTTATGCATAAGCCTATGCATAAACCTATTTCATAAGCCTATTTCATAAGCCTATGCATAAACCTGTTGCATAAGCCTATTTCATAAGGCTTATGCATAAACCTATTACATAAGGGCTTATGCATAGGCTATTTCATAAGGCTTATGCATACGTCTATTGCATAAGCCTTTCTATAAGACCTGTTGCATAAGGCTATGCATAAGTCTTATGCAATAGGCTTATGCATAGCCTATTGCATCAGGCTATGCATAAGCCTTATTTCATAGGCTATGCATAGCCCTTATGCAATAGGCTTATGCATAGCCTATTGCATAAGGCTATGCATAGCCCTTATTTCATAGGCTTATGCGTAGCCCTTATGCAATAGGCTTATGCATAAGGCTTATTGCAATAAGCCATGCAATAAGCCTATTGCATAAGCTATGCATAGGGCTTATTGCATAGCCTTATGCATAAGGCTATGCATAGGGCTTATTGCATAGCCTTATGCATAAGGCTTATTGCAATAGGCTTATGCATAAGCCTATTGCATAATCTTATTGCATAGCCTATTGACCTAACCCTAATCTCCAACACCCAAGGGTGCAAAAACACAAAGAGAAGAAGCATAACAAAAAATGAAAAAAGATGACTTACCTCTTTAATGAGATGCCATATGAGAGGATTAGCCTAAACCCTTGTTCACTTGAATAAACGTACAAAAAAGAAACATAGTAAAAAAAAAGTTAGTTTTCATTAACACACATTAGCAAGCAAGGAGAAGAAGAGTAAAAAGTTAGTTTTCATTAACACATTAGCAAAGCAAGGAGAAGAAGAGTAAAAAGAGGTAAGTGTACCCTAAACCTCACTCCTAATGTATAAATGAATGAAGTAAATTAGTTCATGTTAATCCTAAACCTCACTCCTAATGCATAAATGAATGAAGTAAATTAGTTCATGTTAATCCTAAACCCTAGCTCTATGTGCATAGAATTCTTAATAGATAGCTTTGATGGAGAGCTCTCCCCATCAAAGCTCTCTATTGGAGCTCTATGCATTAGGCTAGGGTTAGGGCAAGGGGGAGGAAAGAGAAGGGAAGGGAGAAAGGGGAAGGAAAGAGATGGGAAGGGGAAGAAAAGCTCACATAGAGCTATGTACAAGCTTTCCATGAAAGCTTGGAATAAGAGAAAGTATTCAAGCTTTCCATTAAAGATTAGGAGAAGGAAGAGGTAATTACCTAGGGGAGAGGAAGAAACGATTGATGCAAAAGCCTTGAAAGAAGAGGTGTGGTGGGAGGAATAGATGGGATGCAGGCGTAGCCTCTGCATATGTAGGGTAGGGGAAGTAGGTATAACTTGACTCTCTATGGCGTTTTAGGTAGGAGTCTCAGTTTCCAAGTCGTTGTTGTTGCAACAACAAAATTTCACTGCTAATTTCGTTGTTGGGTAGCAAAATTTCACTGATGGGCAGTGGATTTTTGCTACTGGTTGGGCAGCGAAAAAAAGTTGTTCTAGTCGCTGTGTAGCAACGAAATCCTGGGTAATTTTTTGTCAACATGAACCTTATATGCATAAGGCTTTAACCTTTAAACTTTAATTTTATATCTCTATCTCAATCATCTCAATTTGAAAATAGGTTTGGCAACCTCCAGACATCATGCATGTCATATTTGTGGACCATCACTTGTTTCAAAAATACCCTCTACAGTTAAGAAGGTGGTGTATAATAAACATCATCAATTTCTACCTCCTTCACATCCTAAGTATGTGCCACATGATGTCTCGCCACTTTTGATGAGAGGTAGTGATTGGTTTGAGGCATGGAGAAGCACCCCCAATCCAAATGGGATGTCTAGACACTTCATATTCTTTCGACTTCCATATTGGTGTGACATGAAGATCAATCATCTCTTAGATGCCATGCATATCTTTAAGAATGTGGCAAACAAATATTTGGGACCATTTAATTGGTAAATGAGATACAAAGGGTGCAAGGGATGACTTATAAAACATTGGACACCTTCAAAGTGCATGGCCAATTGAAAGTGACAATGGCAACATAGTCCTACCAAAGGCACCACAAGATAGAGCACACTAAGGTGAAAAGTGTGATTGCCTCTTTTCGTACACCAACGAGAGTATTGCATTGATTGAAGGGTGCCTTCATAAAGACCAAATAGAAAGGAGAGGAACATTTATATGTCCTCAAGACACATGATTGGCACAAGATATTACAAGTATATAAATATTCTCTTATTCATTTTCTCTTTGTGGTACATAATTTGTAGGCTCATATACTAACTTCCATTTTTTTCTATGCATAGTTTATTCTTCCAATTGCTATAGTTCATTGTGGAGAAAAGAACATGAGAGAGGCTATTTACAAAATGGGAAGCTTGGTGAGGTATGAATCTTCTCTTTAAATCACTAGCTAAGTTATATTGCTTATTTGGTATTCTCATGCGCTCATCACAAGTAATGTATTGGTAAATAGTACACATGATTGCTATGTATGTAGGTACATATCCTCAAAGGAGATAGATCTTACATCCATTGAGATGGCTCATCTCAATGCTATTAAGACAGTGTGTATGATCGAGGATGACTTTCCAAGCAAATTCTCACTAGCCAATCGCATCTTGTGGTGCATTTGGTTGATGAAGTGGCATTGTGTGGTGTTGTTTTCATGTTCAATGGATGTTTTTACTCGAAAGGTTCATGAAAACCTTAAAGGACTTTGTGAGACAAAGAGCAAGGCCAAAAGAAAGCTTGGCAAAG
This sequence comes from Cibotium barometz, assembly GCF_041138505.1. Classification (NCBI taxonomy): domain Eukaryota; kingdom Viridiplantae; phylum Streptophyta; class Polypodiopsida; order Cyatheales; family Cibotiaceae; genus Cibotium; species Cibotium barometz. The sequence goes on from NC_141055.1 coordinate 8,976,143, forward strand.
GGATGCTTGATGCAAGATTCTCTTGTTTATATGTCAAAACATCTATCTCGCATAGATCCTTCCATGGCACGATTGTGGAGCAATGAGGAGGATGACCGACTTAAAAAGATGCAAGGGAGAAGAGAGCTTGAGCTCTTGCAAGCACACACACACTCACAAAACCCTAAAAAAGAAAACAGAAGGTAAGAGGCTAAAAATCTTCTTCTTCTTCACACAACAAAGAATCTTCTTCACACAACACTCAACACACCATATACAAAGATAAGAGTACACACCATATGAAAAGGTACTCAACCAAATACATACTAGGGTTCTCTATAGTGTGAACCCAACTAAATGAGCTGGCGCTATAACTATGCCAGTGTTAGGGGCTTACCGTCCTAACAGTTATTCAATCAAGACACATGCAGTTCAGGGGAAAACACAACAATAGACTGCACATATAAGCATGAAACTACACAGTATAGAAGCAATAAACATCACAACACACAGAGAATCAAAGGTACTGCCGTCTTGTATTCATCATCATTAAACTACAAGTCCCAAAACACACAGTACAACAGCAGGAAGATAACAACTAACTGCTCATGCAGCGTGAAAAACTACCCCTTCGCCAAGAGATCATTCGGGTACATATAACTACCAAGGCACTTGTGTAAACATACCTTTAAAGTTCAAAGCTTCAACCTTGATTGCTACCAAAGAGTAAGTAAAGGGTAATTACTAAAACAGCTCAGGCACTAACACCTGGCACACCCGGTGGGCAATGTTTACAAAACATTGTGAGGATCCCTGATCCCTTGATCATAAATAATATCAAAATGGTCTTCAGCTTCAGCCTGCTACTCCTTTGCATCTGCAACTTCAACATCCGTAAACCTGTCAAACTCCACCAATGTCTACATCCACCACTCCTGCAACTATCTCCAGTGTTCCTGCTTTAGTCTCCTTATCCAACCCAATCACTTCACATGCATAAATATTCACTGTCTCATCCACATCATTAATATTACCCTCTTCTCGATGGTCGATTATTTCTCTCAAAAGTGGTTTAAGGCAAAATCCATTGACTGGCTTAGAAATGATTTGACCTGCCACATCAGCTAAAATAAAAGTATTGGGTCCCACACACTGAACTATCTGGAATGGCCCCACATACCTCAACTTCAGTTTACCAGGTTTAGGCCCAAGTTTATTGTTGTAAACCATGACCCAATCTCCTGCAACAAAAATTTTAAACTTAATATTCCTGTTAATCCAGGCCTGTCTTCTCTGCTGAATCACCTCTACAATATATATACTTTGAATCCTATCTTCTTCCAACTTTAGTAAAGCTTCCTTCCTAAAATTGACTGATTGTTCAGGAGACAGTCTCTGCTGAACTGCAACCCTGAGACTTGGTACAAGAAACTCCATAGGCACTACTGCTTCCAACCCATACACCAACTTGAATGGTGTCATACTAGTAGTCACTTTAAATGCTGTGCTGAAAGCCCAGAGTGCTGAGTCCAACTTCTCATCCCAATCTCTCCTGTTCTGGTTCACCAACTTTCTGATTATCCTAATCAAAATCTTGTTGGTACTCTCTGCTTGTCCATTAGCTTGAGGATAGTAAACAGTTGATTTTTTATGCAGCATCATGTGCAACTCTGTTAGTTTACTGATCACTTTATTAATGAAATACCCTCCTTGATCAGAAACTAACTCAATTGGACATCCAAATCTGGTCATAATATTCTTATACAAAAATTTAGCCACACTCCTTGCTTTGTTATCCCTCAAAGCCACAGCTTCTACCCACTTTGTACAGTAATCAGTCGCAACCAAAATATACCTATTCTGTGTGAACCTAGAAGGTGCCTTGATGGGACCTACAAAACTAATCCCCACTTTTGAAATGGTTCCAAAGGCAAGATAGGCTGTAGAGGCATTCTGTCCACATTCAATGGTCTACCCTCCCTTTGGCATAGCAAACACTTCTTAGTAAATTATTGAGCATCCTTTATCACAGTAGGCCACCAAAGCCCTGCCTGAAAAATTTTCCTTGCAGTTACTTCCCCTGAAAAATGTCCTCCATAATTACCTGCATGAGCTTCAGCCAATACTGCTTTTTGTTCAAACTCAAGAACACATCTCCTGATACGACTTGATCAATCCCTCTTTTATACAGTACTCTTGCAATGACTGTAAATGGTTTACTTCTTAATGCTAATATTTTCCTCTGATCCTTATTCATTTGTGCAGGCAACACTCCTTCAGTTAAAAATTGAAGCATATCCTCATACCAGTCCCCTGATTGGTCAGTCACCTGAACTAGAAATAACTCTTCATCAGGCAACTCATCAGGTACCCCTGAAGAATCACCTTCTCCTCTTTCCAATCTACTTGGATAATCAGCCAATACATGAAGTCTTCCTAGAGTATGTATCACCACATAATCAAACTCTTGCTGCAGAAGCAGTACCCACCTGGCCAACCTCCTTGAAAGGTGGGGTTTATTGACCAAAATAATCAATGCCTGATGATCCACATGAAAAATTAACCTATTTGCCAATAGGTAATGCCTGAACTTTTGAAGTGCATAAATCATCCCCAAGCACTCCCTTTCAGTAACTATGTAATTTTTCTCTGCAGGTGTCAGGACCCTGCTTGCATAGTAAATTGGCCTGAACCAGCCCCTGATTGTTTCTTGCATTAAAGCTGCACCCACTGCTACACTAGATGCATCAACAAAAATGTGAAATGGCAACTTGCAATCTGGAACAATCAAAACTGGTGCTACAGTCATCTTCTTCAGAACCCTAAATGCTTTATCTTGCTCTTCTCCCCATTCAAATACAACACCCTTCTTTGTAAGCTTTGTTAATGATGTACATACATGAGCCAAATACCTCAAAAATCTGTTATGAAACTTCACTTGACCCAAAAATCTGCTCAACTGTTTAATTGTTCTCGGTGCTAGTGCCTTACAGCAGATAGCCTCCACCTTTTTTGGATCAATAGACACACCTTGTTCAGAAATGACATGTCCTAAAAGAACTCCTCTTTTTACTGCAAATGCACATTTGGCTGGATTTAATGATAGGCCAAACTCCCTGCATTTTTGAAAACACAACCTCAAGTGTTCAAGATGCTCCTGCTTTTTTCCAAAAACACTGAAATTACTTGTACTATCTGTTGGCAAGATAGGGCATTCCTAAAATTCAAATAAAAACATTCCAAAGCCCTTTACCAACCAATATATGATGCATCATATAGGAACACAATGGGTAGTTGGTCTCATCAAGCTTATCCTCAATAAAAGTCATCCCAAATACATCATTATATGTCATTTTAGCCTATAAATAATAAATGTCTGACAAAAAATGCAAATATCCTAATAACATACAAGTACTCTCAATTCCCATTCTATAAATGAAATCGAGATGGCTAGTAAGACATCACTCATGAAGAAACATGCAAAGTGTACAAAAAATGTGAAAGAGTGTAGAAATGTTACTGGGGTAAGAATGTAAAGTTGATGATAATGGTGATGTCATTGATAAAGCTATTGATAATGAGATTAAATATGTGATGTCAATTATGGGGATTGTAAGATTCCTCCCTAGCCTCTCAAGATGACCAACATCTTTCCGTGTAATTAAATTCCTCTTCAGAAATATAAAAGATCTTGTTTCTAACCGTTTTAACTTAGAGAGAGAAAATATTCTAGAGAGAGAATATTTAGATTTTGACTATTTTTAGATAGAAAAATTTCTCATATTATTAAAATGAATTCCCCTGAAACAGAAATTCAAAAAGAACTTTCCAATGTGCAATTGGAATTTATTGGAAATGGGTATAAAGGACCTTAGCCTAAGGGTTTAGATTTTCAGAAAATTTTGGATTATGGTCCAATTAAGGTTCCTATGGGCCAATAGCATCAATCCATGTGTAGGGAGGAGATAAATCCAATTTTGTTAAAAGAAGATACCCAAAAATGAGTAAATGCTAACATAAGGTGAAGAGTTGAATATGTACAAGGTTTATTAATAAGAAACTATGAGTAATTTTAATAATGTGAGATATTTTGGGTATAATGATTTCATTTTGACACATATGTAAGGAAGGGGAGTCGCTTCAATACTCACATAAGATGAAGAGTTGACTATGTACAAAGTTTATTAGTAAAAAACTAGGAGCAATATTAAAAATATGAGATATTTTGGGTATCCAAAAATGAGTAAATGCTCACATAAGATGAAGAGTTGAAAATGTACAAGGTTTATTAGTAAAAAACTATGAGCAATATTAAAAATATGAGATATTTTGGGTTTCCAAAAATGAGTAAATGCTCACACAAGATGAAGAGTTGAAAATGTACAAGGTTTATTAGTAAAAAACTATGAGCAATATTAAAAATATGAGATATTTTGGGTATAATGATTCCATTTTGACACATATGTAAGGAAGGGGAGTTCTTTAAAGGAGGTGCATATTTCACATGCTTGAATGAGTTTTAAGCTCAAAAATAATGTGATACTTTTATCTCTCCTCTCTCTTGAACCAAACCAAATCAAAATGGAACCAAACCGAATCAAAAAGTAACCAAACTATGTCCAAATCTAGTCCAAATTCAACCAAACTGAATTTAGAAAATTCTAGAATTCTGTTTGCTTTGGTTAGAGCTTCCCCCTCCTACAAATAGAACATGAGTCCTTTGAAAAAAGATATACAAGAATTTTACTATACTAGAGTTATGCTAAAATAATGCTAATTTCTACTATTTTCTAAAATTCTCTCCAAATTGAAGAAATTGGAGCTTCCCTCTTTCTTCAATCCCCATTGGTGGCTCCATCAACATACTTAACCAATTGATTGGTTGGGGGCCTCTACCGTGAACAAAGAATCAAGCAAATTGTAAGGTAAATGGTGAATTTTGATCTTTTCTATAATTTCTCAATGCTTCTCTCTTCTCAACCCCTCTCAAGCTTGAGAAGCTTAATTGGAATGGTTTTTGAATGCTATTGAAGTTAATTGATGAATGGTAGTGAAGAGTTACATAATTTGATGAATACTATTTAAGTTAATTGATTAATGATAGTTAAGAACTACATACATTTCCATTTATGCTTAATTCAAATGGTTTTTATGTAAATTCTCTCTCTCTCATGACCCATTCTCAATCCAAATGAATCTTTTCATAAAGCTTTTCCTTAATCCAAGATTAATCTATGCTTGAGGCCAAATTAATGGCTTTTTTCTATGCTTTTAGTTTATGTATATTGATGATTCAATCCATTATGGATTAATGATCCAATTAGGGATCATTCTAATTATTTCGTTAATGTTAAGCTTTATCCCTTAGAAAAATTGAGATTTATCAGTCATAGCAGCAGCGGAGCTATGGCAAAATTTTTATAAAAATTACGCATAAAATAATTTCATTCAAAGCATGAAAAGAGGACTTCCTACCATATTCTAGGAATTATCATCCTAGATTAATTAAAAGATGTTCATTGTAATCCTAGAGAAATTGATTTTTATATTATCATAATTAGATTTCATGCATAGAGGTATGTATAAAAGATTATTATCTTAATATAAACGTGTTACTTTTATCATATTTGAATTTCATGCATAGAGGTATGCATAAAAGATTATTAATTTATTATAAAAGTGTTACTTTTATCATATTTGAATTTCATGCATAGAGGTATGCATAAAAGATGATTGTTTTATTATAAAAGTGTTACTTTTATCATATTTGAATTTCATGCATAGAGGTATGCATAAAAGTTGATTGTTTTATTATAAAAGTGTTACTTTTATCATATTTGAGTTTCATGCATAGAGGTATGCATAAAAGTTGATTATTTTATTATAAAAGTGTTACTTTTATTATAATTGAATTTCATGCATAGAGGTATGCATAAAAGTTGATTATTTTATTGTAAAAGTGTTACTTTTATCATATTGGATTTCATGCATAGAGGTATGCATGAAAGATATTCTTATACTAAAAGTGTGATTTTTCATCATAAATGGATTTTATGCATAACTTAGATGCATAAGAGAAATTCTTTTATTCTAAAAGTGTAATTCCTACCAAATTGAATTTATGCATAAGAAGATGCATAAAGATTGATTTTTAATTCAAAAGTGTCATTCTCATCTAAATTGAATTTATGCATAGGAAAATGCATAAAAGATTGAAATTTAATTCAAAAGTGTCATTTTCATTTAAAATGAATTTATGCATAGGAAGATGCATAAAAGATTGATTTTTACTTGGAAAGTATTAATCTCCTTAAATAGAATTTATGCATAAATAAATGTGTAAAGAAATCTTATATCAAATATAAGAATTCTCTTGTATTCTATAAATAGATATGAGATGTGATAGGATGTGATAAGAGGTGTATAAGATGTGATAAGAGGTGATAAGATGCTTATGAAATAAGTTAGGAGGTGATAAGATGAATTAAGATGTGATAAGATGTGTATGGGATGAGGTAAGAAGTGTATGTGATAGGATAAGATGTATATGGGTTGTGATAGGGCGAGAAAGGATGTGATGTAAAAGATTAGATGTGAAGGCATATGGGGTTATATGAATGGGAATGTGGAAATGGATGTATGTATGTGGATGTGTGGATATGGAGATGGGAGTGTGGATGTATGAATGTGAAAATGGATGTATGCATGAAGATGTATATGCATAGATGTGAATGTGGATGTAGATGTGGCTGTATAGATGTGAATGTGGAATGTGGATGTGGATGTATGTATGTATGTGGATGTAGATGTGGATGTATAGATGTGAATGGGAATGTGGATGTGGATGTATGTGAATGTGGATGTATGTATGTATGTGGATGTGGATGTATGAATGAGGACGTGATAGTGGATGTATGCATGTCGATGTGGATGTATGGATGTGGATATGGGATGTGGATGTATGGATGTGGATATGGATGTGTATGTATGAATGTGGATATGGGATGTGGATGTATAAATGAGGATGTGAAAATGGAGGTAAGCATGTAGATGTGGATGTATGGATGTGAATGTGGATGTGGATGTGGATGTATGGATGTGGATATGGATGTGAATATATGATATGTGATGTGAAGGAATCTGAAGTGAAGAGATGGAAAATGATGTGATTGGATGAGTACACATATAAATGGAATGTGGAATAAGTAATGTGGATTAATGAGGGATAATGTGTAAAAATGAGAGTTAATATAGAAATTGTATTTGTAAACTGTTTGTAAATGCTGTTTGTAAATGGCTGTTTTATGTCAAGAATTGCTGGGAAAGCATTTTGACCGTCTTGTGATTAAGGTCGTGGAGACCTAACTGATAAAGTTGCAACTGCTGACGGAGAGTCAATGGAGGACGTCTCGCGTAGCAAGGTCGGCCGAGGTCTTGACCAGCCTCGGTTCGATTAAAATGGTGAGCTTCCGGTACGGTGGATGAGGGACCAAGGAAGCGGCCTATGAGTGAAGTGCTAGGTCACCTGTGAAGGATCCTAGAGGGTGCTGACCATATGGTGCTCGGGCTCTGGGTCGCCCAGGATACCCACACGTGCATCGAGAAAGATATTGGAACAAGGAGTAAGAGTTGTTTTGTGAAACCGGGCATGGATCTGGTTGATTGACCTTGCTGGTCTTCAGTTGGTTGATCTTGCTGATCTTCAACGAGAGTCCATCTTGATTTTTATAAGTGATTATATTGCCAAGTATTATGGGCTAGGAACTATTGAAAAGGCCCCTGTGTGGACAGGTGGTGAGCGTTCTAGTTGCCAATGATGCCATAGATACTCTGATGAAGGAATGATGGGAAATTATGAATCAACCGGATAAATTGGAAGATTGTGATCAGTGGTACTATGGTTTCATTAAAGGATTGTTTTAAAGTTAGTTGATGCTAAGAAAAAGGCAATTTCATATTGGGTGTGTAAGTGGTGTGGCTAGTTTTATGTTTGCATGAACTTCCGGCTAGGGGGCCTTGGAACTCTTTTCCTTGGTACCCGGGACAAAACCTAACCAAATTCCAAATTGGATCCCATCACTACAGTGGTTGGGCGGTTGGCTAACCCATGGGATCGGATGGGGTTAGGCTGGACTGAAGGATCCGTAAATCGAGACTCAATTTCTGTTACTACGATAGATAAAGTAAATCCCGGATAGTAATTGTTCTATGGATAGAAATCAACGGCTGTGCCTCTTGATGGGGAAAAAAGCGTTGATCCCAATGATCCAAGTGCAAGTTTCTTCCTTGATCTGACCGACTATCTTTATAGGTGCACTCGGATCAGTTTGATCACTAATGGTCTTGACTACGTTAGAGTAAAAAGTTATCCTAGAGGAATCACCCGTGCTTTCCGGATAAGGGAAGTTTTTTCGGGTTCGGGTTGGAAAAACCGACGGATTAGTCTTTTGTCCGGATATCCGTGGACGAGGCCCCGAGTGTGGGACCCTGCCTCGCGCATGAAGTGCTACTTCCGCTGCTAGTACCCCAAATCCGTTGCGCGGTGGGAACAGGGATCTCACAGGGATGGAGAAGTGGCGATGATGACCCTATCTACACACCAAATTTATGCTACTCTGTAGTGCAAAAAATCTAACATTGAACAACAAAGACTCCTCAAGACACTCACTCCCTTGATATGTTTCTAAAAACTAGTATGTGAATAGCCTTTGAAATGCATATGAAATGGCCCTAAATCTTTAAAATTTTTATTAACTTCATTGACAACACAATGTAGGGTATACCTTCTCCACCTAAGAGGATAGATCAATCTGAGACAATCAAAACACAATAACATGAGGAGGTGGCTCAAGGAGGTGATGACGAGAGAAAATGATAGAAGTGAGAGCGAAGAGAACATCCTTTGGCACTAATTGTAAGAGTGGAGATAAGTTAGCAACACACACACAAATTCATTAAGTAAACATAGATAGAGAGAAGCACAAAACTTAAAGTAGATTGATGACAATGAGTGAATTACAAGTGAAGTGACATGATAAGGTCACTTACTCACTCACTCATAGAAGTTTATACACATGCAGGGGGGAAAAAACCTGCTAAGAAGAAAAGTTCCCCGGCCTATTATTAACCTACATCCACACATCACTACCATATAAATGGCTACATATACACCATATTTTGTGCTTTCGAGGATGGTAGTACACAAACCCCATCCCTTCACTCCCTAGATAGAACAAGGTTAACAGTGAGTGGTACTAGATTATTTCCTTAGTAATTTCACTCCGAGGCTAGTATGAGGTTACTAGTAGTTTAATGGAACTAGATTTCATTAGTCGTGAACTCTTGGTGGAAATCTAAACACCACTGGTGATATTCCAAATCTCGTAAGAGTAGATAAAAGCCCTTAATACTGAAGAAGAGGAGGAAAGGACATGTAAAGAGGTTGGGATCCCTTTATACATATGTAAACATATCACCTTATTGCACACATGAGGTGTTGTTTAATGAGGAACTTACATACCAAGTACATGTAAACATATCACCACGAGTTGTTGTTTAATTGAGGAACTTACATACGGAAAGAGGTTGGGATCCCTTTATATATATGTAAACATAACACCTTAGTGCATATAGGAGTTGTTGTTTAATGAGGAACTTACATACCAAATAGATGTAAGTGGGGATTAAATGACACAGCACCTTGATATACACATATGAGTTTCTTTAAATGAGGAACTTACATGTCAGAGGAGATTAAATGAATAGTTATTTAATAATAGAATTACTTTTTATGAGCCTACAAAGAGGAGTTGTAAATTAAAATGTTAAAGTTAAAAAATAAGAGTATTTTTTAAACATGCTTTCATGCACGCATTACAAAACAAAGGGGGGTAAAATATTTTTATTACAAAATATTACAAAAAGGTAATAAAGAGTTGTGTGAAATATTATAAAAGGGAATAAAATATTGTATTATGAAAGGGGATAAAAAGTTGTGTTAAGAAGTAATTAAATTATAAATATGAGTGTATTTTATACATTCTTGCACGCACGTGATATATGGATCTCAGTACGTCCTTACACGCACATGATATATGGGTTTTGTTAGAGCGAGACCCTGCAAGCTTTAGCTTCTAGTTTTATTAATACTATTGATATTTTAATTTGAATAGTTGGGTTTTGTAGAGTGACCCCCCAAAATTCAGCCTCAAGTTTTATAAAGATTAATTATTACTATTGAGATAGTAATTAACTCCAAAAGAGAAAATAATTTTCTTAATCTTTTATTAGACAACTAGGAATAAGATTTTATTTCTATTCACAAGCGAGAGCTATGATTCCATATAAGAGGATATGAAATGTGTGGTATATGCAAATAACAATAAAAAATAAAAAAAATTATATCTAAAAACTAAATTTAAAATGGAGAGTAATTTATATATTTTTAATGTGATACAATAGATAATTATACATTTTAGGCTTACATTCTCTTCTATAAAAGGAGATTGAATGGGTAATCTGGAAATAATCATGTGCTATACTAGTAGAGGTTACAATGTAAATTTCCCAATGACATAGAAAACTCATGTGTGGATGTAGCTAAAAAGTCTTCGCAGACACTATTTGTGATCACCATGTGGTAGGTATGCCAACTACTTTGTATCCATTTATTAAAAATGTTACAGCTTTTGAGTTTGCTCAAAGCTATTAAAGTTCTTGTTTGTGCTTTATAGCCTCAAAACAAGGTGTCCTAGAGTAGATTCCATCAACTCTATTATCTCTAGAAACAGTTCATACACAAGGAGATTTAAAGTCTAATCTAGAACTATTAGCGTGCTATACTAATAGAGAGGCTATGATGTGACATGGAGAATTCATGCATGAATGTAGCTAAAGTGTTGTTATTATATAAATAGTCTATGTATACACTCTTTCTGATCACCATGTGGTAGGTGCCAACTATTTTGCATTCATTAATAAAAAATGTTACAGCTTTTGACTCCACTCAAATCTATTAGAGTGCTTGTTTGTGATTGTAACAAAGTGTGGTCTCTAATACCCCAATAAAAAGAGGTAAAAAATACACTTTATCACTTTTGGATGAGACCTTCTACCTAAAGCTTGTTGGGTGTTTTATGTAGTACTAGACCATTCATTATTCAATAGTACTATATGAAATATTAATCGATAGTAGTTGTTTTATGTAGTACTAGACTAAACATTAGTTTTATCTTCGTACATAAGTACTAGACCAAACATTAGCTAATAGTTTGTGTTTCATCACTTTACATACTACTAGACCAAACATTAGCTAATAGTTTGTGTTTCATCACTTTACATACTACTAGACCAAACATTAGCTAAACATTGTTGTTTTGTGTGGAAGCTAGTAGAAGTGTCTCGGAGCACAATCTCACATCTATACTAAGCTCACATTTTCACTATGGGGTTACTAAATAGCTTACAAGGAAACTATAATCAATATGCTACTAGAAACAAGGAATGAGGAAGAGATGTAAGTATTGAAATATACAAAAGAGATGTTTACCAAATAGCTTACCAAGAAACTGTAAACAATACCTAGCTAGAAAGAAGGAATGAGGAAGGATTTAAGTATTAGAATATATACAAGGTACTTAGAAGTATATATGATGAGGGTCAAATCCTCACCAACTTTGTGACTTGCATTGGTAGGCAATCATGCTGTGTAATTTCTCTCTTGATTAATGATACATTTTTTGGATAAGTAAGATGTACCTTATGACCCACTCTGATTAATTAATGATGAGTTTTCATGGGAAGTACATACAAAAAGTAACTTGAACAACAATATTTATTTTTTGCAAAATGAAAGAAAAAAACCTCTTTCAAGATTTCATAGTATGTATAATGGGTGTGAATCAAAAGACAATGCTTATCACAATCCCATGCTCATATTTTACATTGATCATGTTCTAATACCCTTCATAAGAAGAAGCCATGTTTGAGTACAATAGATTCCAAATCCTTTTGTTGACACCGAAAGTAAACTTTTGATACTACATACTATATTAGAGCTTTTTTCAATCTTGCTTCTATAGTATGTGGGGATACTTGCATGTGTGCATGTGTGTTTATATGTGTAAGCATTTGTTGAGAAAAGTGGTGAAAAAGCATAGCACTAGGAGATTTCCACAAAATGGATAGACATGAGATCCTCCACCATCTTAAGGTTTTGGGGTCTAGATGGCTAGACCAATTTGTGGAGACCTCCAATTAAGCGTGCATTGGCATAAACACAATTGGTATGGGTGACCTCTCAGGACTTGGCCCCCCACCCAATTTTTGGCATGGTACTAGCAAAGCCATGGATCAAAGTGTAGGCCCTGAGCCACAAGAGAAACCAAGTTGAGCTTTTGAGCCAAGAAAACATGGACACGTTAAACCTTTGAGCTAAGAAAAAGTGGACAAGTTGGCACCGAGGGAGGGTGTTGAGAAAAGTGGTGCCAAAGAATAGCATTAAGAGATTTCCACAAAATGGATAGAGTGGGGAGGTCCTCATCACCTTAAGGATTTGGGTCTAGATGGCTAGACCAATTTTGTGGAAACCTCTAGTTAGCATGCATTGGTGAAGTAAACACAACTAGGATGGGTGGCCTCACCTCGACTTAGCCTCTCGCCTTATTTTCAGCAATATTTACATGCCCTCATGATTGTGTATGCATATAAACATGTATATGCATGTGTACATAATATATGACAAATGAATGTACACATGTATATACATGTCTACATTTGTCCGTATATGTGTCAGTGCATGTGAGAGAATAATGCAAAGAAGCTTTTTTTTAAGTATTACTTTTTTTAAATGCCACATCACCAGGATATCAATAAAATAATGCTTAATTATTTTATATACTTCGTAAAAAACTAGTAGCTTTGTGAAATATCAAAATATCAACATGTTTCACAAAAACTAAGTTAACATACGTTAGAAAGGTGTTAAGAAACTAGTGCCTTTATGAAACATCAAAATCTCAACATATAATCAAAAGACACAAAGTAAGTCAACATATGTTGTAAAGATTTGACTTTCTTCGAGTATTACTTTTTTTGTAATCCACATTACCTAGATCATGAAAAAAATGATATTTATTTCCTCATATACTATGTAAAAAGCAATAACTTTATGAAACATCAAAGTATAACATATTATCAAAAGATGAAGTAGGTCAACATACATTGAAAAGATGTTGCGAAAGGTACCTCCTTGCATAGCTCTTGAGCTTAAATTTCAAACATCTCCATCTAATTGTTGTAAAACATCAGAGGATTTACAATAACTTTAGCACAACAATAGCCTTATAATATAGTTTTTTTAAATAATAAAGTAGATTAGCAAGAGGATTAGAGCAAGACTCAATTGCACAATGGGAGAATATATTGTATTATGAGAGAAATTCACTTATATACATGGCCATAAGTATTCACACTTACTTAAACTGTTGGCTGGCCAGGCACTTTAGGCTTATAACAGGCCTAATGCTATTACAATGAATACTCTCATAATATATCCATGAAGTACATCAGTTGGGACGTCATCCCAACTTACTACCACACACTCTTGAAGCGGGAATCGCCTTAAGTATTCCATCGGACCATTATAGGTGCCCGTCCAAATTGTAGATTTGGACACCATTGCTTCATTTCTTAAATGTATAACCCTTTGGTGTATCTATCTTGACTCCTTGATGTAAGATAATGGTGGTAGTTCTTGTTAACCCTAGGAATGGGTTAACATTCCCCCCTTCCTGATGGCGATCGCATCCTTGTGATCGCGTTGAAGACCTTTGTGTGGGAAGAATTGACATGCTTGTAGATTGCTCGGGTGTTGATTGACATTCAATGGTCTTTTGTTCCTTCGGAAGGAATAAGAAAAGCTAGTTAGTGAATGAAAAGGTTAGTAGTTTATTGGGAATTTCTAATGACTGGGGGGTGGAGTTTATTGCGAATTATTGTATTTTTATTTTTGTGTGAGCATTTTTTGGGGGTTTTTTACTCACTTTGTTTTTGAAAATCATAAGCAAGGTTAAAAGTGATTTGTGTTAGTGGGGAAACTAAGAGATGATAATAATGGGAGAGAAGAGAGGGAAGGATCCGGAGGAACGTAGACATAATCATCAGAACAAGATGGTGATTCTCAGTTCCTCATTTGATTCATTATTGAAGTGACATTCATCATTTGAAGAAACTGGCCTTCGATAATGTCCCTTTGTAAGGCAGGATCCTTGTCAAATGTTGTTTAGTAGGCATTACAACATTTTGGAGGTCATTCGTAGGGCCTTGAAAGAAAATGGTCGATTCTTATTTTCTCTCTCTAGAAAAAATCTTGAAATATTAAAATAAAGAGAATGTAAAAGTCATAAAAGTGTAGTCTTTGAGCCAGAGAGGTAAATTTTCTCTCAGCAAGATGGCCGTCTTAAAGTTTGTTTGGAACCTTCTCATCAGAACAAGATGGTGATTCTCAATTCCTCATTTGATTCATTATTGAAGTGACATTCATCATTTGAAGAAACTGGCCTTCGATAATGTCCCTTTGTGTGGCAGGATCCTTATCAAATGTTGTTTAGTAGGCATTAGGACATTTTGGAGGTCATTCGTAGGGCCTTGAAAGAAAATGGTCGATTCTTATTTTCTCTCTCTAGAAAAAATCTTGAAATATTAAAATAAAGAGAATGTAAAAGTCATAAAAGTGTAGTCTTTGAGCCAGAGGTAAATTTTCTCCCAGGCGGTCGTCTTAAAGTTTGTTGGAACCTTCTTTGAAATGATACATTTGAAACTACAAGAATAAAGTTAGTTCAGGAGGATATTATTGCAGGGAAGACAATTTGGAGGGAATTAGAACCTTCATCTCCAATTTCCAAAGAAAAATATAAGCCTTCTCTCACCATAGCCAGTCATATTCTTTCACTCTGCATCATATAGTATACTTACTCATTCCTAGAATGCTCCAATGAAGAACAACCATGTACACACTCATTCTATTGAAGAGTCTAATCATGAAAGCATTAAGAGAAAGTACCATCTGCACATTGATCTAGATAGTGCATATGCGCCCATTCAAAAACGTAGAAGTGGACAACTATTTCTCTCATCAGATGTTAACGATCATATGAGGTTGTTGGGGAAGCAACACATAGACCTTTAGTGTAATGGCTCCATCTATCCTATTGACCCCCCGTACTGCTTCACATCCTCCCTTTTAAAATCCCACAACTCTCTTACGTTTTGCAGGTGATGGCGCCACAGGCTTACTAGGATATTGCAAGTCAATTTCTTACATGCAAGAAAGAGAAAGGCATTATTCACAACACTTAGCAAATGAGCTTCTTGGCTTGTTTGGTGAATGCAAGACACATAAAGTTAGATTGGAAGAACAAGAATGTCAAATCAATAAACTAAGAAGTGACCTCTGCAAATATAGAGAAAAACACACAATC